>NC_134236.1:130760115-131063145 GCF_965152275.1 Natator depressus
GCTTCACCATCACTGTCTCCTGGGAGCCCAGGCCTTCTTTGTCCTCATCCTGAGGGATGTCCTGACCAGATGGGGTCAGAGGGAGCGATCCAGGTGATATTGCTACCCCCTACCAGCTCCAGCTATATCCCTGACACCATTGCAGATAAAAATGGGATCTGACAGCAGCAGGAATAACATCAGTTCCAGCCCATCTCAACTAACTTATTTTCATTTTCCCAAAAGGAGTTTTAAATTTTTTACAGCAGCAACAGCTGCAGCTCATACCAACCAACTTCTTCTCTTTTACCCAACAGGACATATATTACCATCTTTAATACCATCTAAGAGACTCACAAACAAAGTTTTTTTTCCTCCTAAAACTCTTTCCAGCTGAAAGTTCTGCTGTGACAAGCGCCAGCGTGAACAGCACGTTGTCAACAGGAGAGCCGACAAACAGCGGCTACACTGCATGACTTTTAGCGGCACGGCTGTAGCGACACAGCCATGTCGCTAAAAGCTGTGTAGTATAGTAGTAAAAGTAGTGTAGACATAGCCTTTGTTTAACACTGTTTAATGTTGGATTGTGACTGGGTTATGTTAATACCTTTGGTCCATTTATTCTAACTAAATTAATACAAGGGAAACCTAATATACGGACTTGTCTTGAGTGTTCCCAAAGATATGCATTTGTGCCTCTTTTTCACAAACCTGGCCATTTAATCAAATCTGTCTTTTAAACAATTAAAAATGAAATAAATATTATATATTAAAATTGCAGGAGACATAGTAGAAAATTAATCACAGCTGGTGTGTTGGTTTTTTTTTTTTTTTTTTTTTTTTTTTTTTTTTTTTTTTTTAGAGCAACACCCACAAGGGTCATACAACATCCTTCAGCCAGTGAGACTATCAACTATGATGTTAAGAGTTTTGGATCCTCTCTCCCTGTTAAGGTTATGGAGGCCCTAAGAATGGCTGATGGTAAGGGTTGCATTTTTCTTTTCTCCACATGGGAATTGGATCAGATAAAGGAAAAATGGTAATCTCTTTATACTTTTAAATAGTTGATTTTTGAGCAAGGAGGAGGTGAAGATAGCACCTCTTTTTAATTGCATGCAGTAAGTCACTTGTCTGAGCATTTGTAAGCTTCAAAACATGTAAAACTGTAATTGTTTATGACCAGAACAACACAACTACTTTCTTTCAAATGTCAGTCATCTGGATATCAATTCAGTAACAGACTTCTTGTGAAAAGCAGAACTATTTCATTATATTTTTGTTTTATTTGTAATATTGGAGAGTATCATTCAGGCCAAGCAAAACAAGTACCTTCAAAGTTAAGGTTGCTGCTCCATACATTCAACTGTATTTAAATGTTATCATTCACAGTCTTAGGTAAGGTCAAGAGGTGTTTAGGCCACTTGTAATAGTCATGTACAAAGTCCTAAGTTAAAAAAGGACAACCATCCTTAATTGTTTCTTGTTTTGCACTTGTTAGTTGATGCCATCAGTCGTGCTGTATAGGTGCATAGCATGTGTGCACAGTACTGTATTTTTATACATAATTGGACTGTATCCATTGATCCAGATTCTTTACCTTCAAAACAATAACAAATGCGAGTGGCTTCTAAAATTCAAGACTTGGGAACCACACTACTGGAAATGATTAGAATGAGCTAAAACTTGTCTGTTTTGAGAGCGCAATGCAAAACTTTATGAAAAAGTCTTCCCTCAATAATAAAGGCTGAACTAATATAAAAAAACCCTTTCCAAATATAAATAGCTGAATCTAGGAATGATAAAGGAGCTGGATCCTTTATCAACAAAGTTAATGAGTCCCAATTTTGAATTTGGCACCTAGATAATACAGTTAGAGGCATGTTAAAAACGCCTAAAATAGTGTCTAAAAGGGGATTGTCTTTGTCAAATCCAAAGGATTGAGTAAAGAAATCAAGTTGTGTATATGTCTATCTTTTTTTATCTCTTTCATTTATTTTGTACCTATCTCAAACTTTAGGTGCTTTAATAGTTCTTTAAGAACACATAATGCAAACTGTTAAAACACAGATACATCAGCTTGATATAATCCAACCTCACATAATGGCATAAAACCAGCAGATAAATAGAAAAAGGTACTCATTATTATCTTCTTATCATTCTCCAAAAACCCAGGAAAATGGGCTTTGCCTTGAAATCAAGAATCTCTCTTCAGAGATTTTTCTGTACATTGTTGTTTCTTTTTTATAATGGTTCACTGGTTTAGGTTTATATTATATCTGCAATAACTTTAAGTAATTTTCTCAGTGATTCTGCTGCTCTCAATTCTTATCTAATAAGATGTAAATAAAATGTAAATGGGTCATTTTCTTGGAGTGACTTTCAACTTTTGTGAGAGAAATGTGTTACATTGAAATGTATTTTAAACAATATTTGGAAATGAGTCTCTTGCATTTAATTAGCTAAAGGACATAGAATTTTTCATGTGACATTGGCTCTATTAGAAAAAGGTTTCCTCCTTTCCTACCAAAATGAAGATTTGATAGTTTAAAGACTGTTCTACAGAGTTTTAGAAGTCGTGTTACTTCATGAAATTTTATATGGTCTTTCTGGATGTAGCTGATGACCTGTTAAGCGTGCAGGTGGATGAAAGTGGATGGGCCTGGCTAGTCTACAAAGAGAGGCTGATTATTTGGAAGATTGGTCAATCACCAGTTGCTAAGGTAAATGGGCTGTCAAACTGACGATGAAAAAGTGGGTGTGTATGTGTTATGCTAATTGAGCAAGTCTTTCAATTGTGTAGTTTGACCCAAGGGATAGTCGAGGACCTGAGACCCTAACTCACAAGAAAAAGATGAATGGGTTTGTACGAATCCGTGGTAGCAACTGCATAAGAAAGGTGAAAGCTTAGAACTTAACTCTTGTATTTTCTCTCTGTGCAACCTTAATATTTCCCTATTTCCCCTTGTTTTTTCCTCCCCCGCCCCCCGTTCCTCAGACGTTCTTGTTAAACCCTGGATTTGTGCTGGAAATGGCCCATCTTGATTATCATACACATTGTAAGGAGAGTGATCACTTTAGATAAGCTATTACCAGCAGGAGAGTGGGGTGGGGGGAGGGAGAACCTTTTGAAGTGAAAAACACCCATTTTTTCATGGTCTGTGTATATAAAAAATCCTCACTGCATTTTCCACTTTATGCATCCGATGAAGTGAGCTATAGCTCATGAAAGCTTATGCTCAAATAAATTGGTTAGTCTCTAAGGTGCCACAAGTCCTCCTTTTCTTTTTGCAAATACAGACTAACACGACTGCTACTCTGAAACCTTAATATTGTATTGTGTTTTTTTATTTAATAGGTATCTCTCAAAGCAGATGCACTCTAGTGATTTAAATAACGTTTTTAGAAATTAGCTAATATATTAAGATTGGTTTTGATAATCCTGTGCCTGCTCTTCAATATGTGCCATGAAAAATGAATCTTTATAAGCCTCTTGTATTGTGAGTGGATGTTTTGATTAATTTCCTTTTGTCAAGAACATATTTTTACCTATGCACCAAGAAACACTTAAGCGAAAAAACACTTTGGTGCATAGCAATTAACATCTGTAGGAGCCTGTAGTTGTTTCCAGTCTCTCTTGCTGATAGGGAATATGTCTCTCCTCCTCAGTCAAATGCAGTGTGTATTCCTTGTACAACTCCCACAGTACAATGTCCACAGTACCAGAGTGACAGGTGCAGCTGTGCTGATTGTACCGATACAGTTGCCTTCCCTATTCAATAGTCATGATTTTCTCCAGCACATTTCTTTGGATGGTTTTACCATCTTGTTTCTGAAAATGTATAACCAGTGTTCCGGCTAAAAGGCTTCAAAGAAACCTGCTTTGTCCGTTGTAGTGTTGAGAAGCACTCTTACCCTGTGTAATTTGTGAATTGTATTTGAAAATAATGTGTAAATACATATTTGAGCTATCAGCTGGCTGTGGCAATCTTGCTAAAAATGACATCTGTGATACTTCATATGGGAGCCTGATGTTAGAACTTAAGATAGTTTGAAAGCAGAAAATTGGTTCAAAATTTAGAGCTTACATTTTTTAAAAGAAAGTGCTTCATACATTAACAGTATTGTTCTGATTGGTGCACCCATATTAGTGCAAAATAAGTAGTAGTTCTATTATTTACAATTTTTATTCCAGTAGCACCCAACCAAGTGCCAATCAGGATTAGGGCTCCACTATGCTGGGTGCTGTAGAAGCAGATAGTGATATAGTCTGTGCTTTAGAGCTTTCAATCTAAAAGATTCCAGAGAAAATGGAGGGTTGGGGACATTGTAATGACATACATGCAGATGAACCCGATGCTTGGCACAGGTTGTTAGTTGTATGTTTTTCTTTAATTGGGGGTGTCATAAATATAAAGGGAAGGGTAACCACCTTTCTGTATACAGTGCTGTAAAATCCCTCCTGGCCAGAGGCAAAACCCTTTCACCTGTAAAGGGTTAAGAAGCTAATGTAACCTTGCTGGCACCTGACCCAAAATGAACAATGAGGGGACAAGATACTTTCAGATCTGGAGGGGGGGACAAAGGGTTTGGTCTGTGATGCTTTTGCCGGGCACAGATCAGGAATGCAGCCTTCCAACTCCTGTTAAGTTAGTAAGTAATCTAGCTAGAAAATGCGTTAGATTTTCTTTTGTTTAATGGCTGGTAAAATAA
Organism: Natator depressus; assembly: GCF_965152275.1. NCBI lineage: Eukaryota > Metazoa > Chordata > Testudines > Cheloniidae > Natator > Natator depressus. The sequence goes on from NC_134236.1 coordinate 130,764,805, forward strand.
GCTGTGCTGGAGGGAATGTATATTCCTGTTTTTGTGTCTTTTTGTAACTTAAGGTTTTGCCTAGAGGGATTCTCTGTGTTTTGAATCTGATTACCCTGTAAGATATTTACCATCCTGATTTTACAGAGGTGATTCTTTTACCTTTTCTTTAATTAAAATTCTTCTTCTAAGAACCTGATTGATTTTTCATTGTTCTTAAGATCCAAGGGTTTGGGTCTGTGTTCAGCTGTACCAATTGGTGAGGATTATTATCAAGCCTTCCCCAGGAAAGGGGGTGTAGTGCTTGGAGGGGATATTTGGGGGGAAGATGTCTCCAAATGGGCTCTTTCCCTGTTCTTTGTTTAAAATGCTTGGTGGTGGCAGCATGCTGTTCAAGGACAAGACAAAGTTTGTACCTTGGGGAATTTTTAACCTAAGCTGGTAAGAATAATCTTAGGAGGTCTTTCATGCAGGTCCCCACATCTGTACCCTAGAGTTCATCTGTACCCTAGAGTTCAGAGTGGGGAAGGAACCTTGACAAGGGGTAAAGGTGGGGTGAATTTATGTTCTTTAACAATGGGTTTTCTGAGAAGCCTAACCTAATACCACTGCCAAGCTGGGGCTGTTGTATCTTCTCCAGCCTTCACCTCCTGAAGAATTTCTCTAAGTGGTGAGGGAGCATCATCTGAAAAATGATTGGCATTGTAAATCACATTTAAGACATTTAAATAAAGAAATAAGTTCAGTGAAATAATTGCCTGCTTGTTGGCAGACACAAGTTGCTGTCTGGTTGACAGAAGACTGGAATCTAGAGTTCCTATATTTGTCATTAAGATGGGAGTGAAGCATGCCTGGGTATTTATTTAACACAAATGTGACTATCCTCTGATAATCCTCTCTAAAACCCTTTGCTGTAGTTTCATGTAATTCGAGCAATTTAATTGTTTGCTTTTACCTTAGTATCTACTGTCAGAACAATAATTTAGTAGAATTTGTAAAATGGATATACAAATGACTTTGTCTGAGGCATGTTTATAATAGTGTCTCATTATTCCTTGTTATAGTTATCTGTATGCAAGGAACTACAGTTGCCATCCAGTGATTTCCAATGGAGTTCTAGCTTAGCAGCTATATCCTGCCTCAGTACTTCAAGTGAAGTACCTTCTCTACAGGTAAGCAACTTAACAAATTAAAAAAAAAAATCTATCATCTTCTTTGTCACTCATTCTTTTGGAAACTGCATTCCCTGTGTTATAATTAGGTTTGGCGGGATTCAGTTTTAATCGATAACTGTTAATAAACATCGATTTCTGTTGACACACTCAAATTGATGAAGAAACCATTGGTCGGTAACTGTCATCGTGCCTACAGGGATTTGGTGTCACCAGCCCTGTGGCCCTGGAGGGAGTCCTCTGCAGCCCTGCTGTCATGGGAGTGAGTGGGTCAGTCTGTGGCAGTGGAGCTGCAGAGAGTTCTCTGGGCTGGTGACACCTGATCCCTGCACACAAGGTGCAGGGGGAGGCTGCAGTCTTGGAAGGGCAGAACGGAGATCTCTGTCCAGGACTGTAAGGAAGAGGAGTCGTCGCTGGCTGCGGGCGTGGCCACCTCACTGCTGAATGACTTATGTAGCAGTGCAGGGAGCCCTCTGTAGCACTGCTGTCATGGACTCTCACTCACCAGCTGGGAGTGCTGGGTGGTCTCTGCTTTGCTCCACCAGGATGACAGCCTTCCCTGCTCCTTGTGTCTGTAGAGATCTGGTGTCAATGGCCATGTAGGGATCTCTCTGCAGCTCTGCTGTCAAGTCCCACTCACTCACTTTTTTTTGTAATTAAATGTAGTAATTAGAAACTTCTTACATTGCAGTTCTTAAAGGATTAATTCATTTAAAAAAAAAAAATCAGACTAGGGAAAATAGCATCATTCAGCAGTGGGACACCTGAAAGTTTAGTCCAGATAAGTGAAATTTGAACATAGTGCTTCCTGAAAAAGTTATGCATCATCTGTGTTTTAATTCTGGGTGTGTGGACTGACTGCAAATGAAAATGGTTTTTTTGCCTAAGTTTCATTATGAATGCCATCCAACACTGGAAGAAATAGGTGATCTGCCTGTCTGGGCCTGCTACTTTGCTAAATACCTCTTGTACTGTGCGGGGATGAGAACCCAGGATCAACTAGGTATACACAATATTGCACTATTGTGTACGATATTGTGTGTAACTACCGTTCACAAAGAACATGAGATAGTGACCAGTTTTCAGTTTCAGGTTGTACACAGCATTCATTCAGTGCACCCAGAACTTTTCAGTGAGGGTCAGATCAGCAGCTAGTCCTTGAAGGGAAGAAGCCATCCATCCTGGCATCATCTTGAATTTCTAGGTGGTGAAAAGAGGTAGTAGCATTTTGCTGTCACATCCCTCCCCCCAAACTTGACCCCTTTAATCTTGCCACAGTTTAATCATGCTAGAAGTAATATAAGAGGTGAGAACATGCAAAAGCCTAAATTATTAAATTAATCTTTCCTTAGCTGGGTATGTTTTGTAAAGACATCACTGCTTTGTGGACCACAATAGTAAGCATGTAAGGGGAATATTAGTGGTGGGAAAACTGCAAGAGGTTGGGTAAAAGGAGTAGCTCAATGACATCTTCAACAGCAACATTATAACATAAATTATTGTTAAATTTTTAAATATAATTGAACTGATCAGTAATAGTGACCATAATGTAATTAAATTTAACATCCTTGTAGGGGGGAAAATACTAAAGAAACCCACCACAGTAGCATTTAACTTTTAAAAGGGGAACTACACAAAAATGAGGAGGCTATTTAAATGGAAATTAAAAGGAATAATCACAAGAGTAAAATGTCTTCAAGCTGCATGAAAACTATTTAAAAACACCACAGTAGAGGCTCAAACAAAATGTATACTCCAAATTAAAACAAAACAGTAAGAGGACCAGAAAAATGCCACCATGGCTAAACAACAGAGTAAAAGAGGCATTTAAAGGCAAAAAGGTATCCTTTAAAAACTTTGGAAGTCAAATCCTAATGAGTAAAATAGAAAAGAGCATAAACTCTGGCAAGTCAAGTGCAAAAGTATAATTAGGCATGCCAAAAAGGAATTTGAAGAGCAACTAGCAAAAGACCCAAAAACTAACAGCAAAAATGTTTGTAAGTACATAAGAAGCAGGAAGCCTGCCAAACAATCAGTGGGGCCACTGGATGATCAAGGTGGTAAATGAGCACTCAAGAAAGACAAGGCTGTTGTAGAAATGAATTCTTTGCATTGGTCTTTACTGCAGAAGATGTGCAGGAGATTCCCACACCTGAGCCATTCTTTTAGATGACAGATCTGAGGAAATGTCCAAGATTGAGGTGTCAGTAGAGATTTTGGAACAAATATTCACCCAAGAGTTCTGAAGGAACTCAAATATGAAATTTCAGAACTACTGACTGTGGTATGTAGCCTGTTGCTTAAATCAGCATCTGTACTAGATGACTGGAAGATAGCTAATGTAACAGCCATTTTTAAAAAAAGGCTCCAGAGACAATCCTGGCAATTACAGGCCAGTAAGCCTAACTTCAGTACTAAGCAAATAGGTTGACATTATAGTAAAGAACAGAATTATCAGGCGCAGAGATAAACACTGTTGGGGAAGAATCAACATGGCTTTTGTATAGGCAAATCATGTTTCATAAATCTATTAGAATTTTTTGAAGTTGTCAACAAAATCTGGACAAGGATGATAGAGTTAGATATAGTGTACTTGGATTTTCAGAAAGCCTTTGACAAGGTCCCTCACAAAAGGCTCTTAAGCAAAGTAAGCAGTCATGGGAGAAGACGGAAGGACCTCTCATGTATCAGTAACTGGTTAAGAGATAGGAAGCAAAGGGTAGGAATAAATGGTTAGGTTTCACAGTGGAGAGAGGTAAATAGCAGGGTCCCCCAAGGATCTGTACTGGGACAAGTGCTGTACAACATATTTATAAATGATTTGGAAAAGTGGGGAAACTGTGAGGTGGCAGAGTTTGCAGATGATAGAAAATTATTCGATGGTTAAGTCCAAAGATGATTGCAAAGAGTTTAAAAGGGATCTCACAAAACTGAATGACTAGGCAACAAAATGGCAAATGAAATTTAATGTTGATAAGTGCAAAGTAATGCACATTGGAAAACATAACTCCAACTATACACACAAAATTATGGGGTCTAAATCAGCTGTTGCCACTTAAGAAAGAGATCTTGGAGTCATCTTAGATAGTTCTCTGAAAACATCTGCTCAATGTGCAGTGACAGTCAAAAAAGCTTAACAGTGTTAGGAGCCATTAGGAAGGGAATAGATAATAAGAAAATATCTTAATGCCACTATGTAAATCCATGGTATGCCCAGTCCTTGAGTACTGCATGCAGTTCTGGTTGCCCCATCTCAAAAAAGATATATTAAAATTGGAACAAGTAAAGAGAAGGGCTACAAAAATCTTTGGGATATGGAACAACTTCCATATGATGGGGAGATTAAAAAGACTAACTATTCAGCTCAGAAAAGAGACAACCCAGGGGTGGGATGTGATAAAGGTCTCTAAAATCATTAATGGTGTGGAGGAAGTGTTATTTATCCCTTCATGTAACACAAGAACCAGGGGTGATCCAAATAAATTAATATACAGCAGGTTTAAAACAAACATAAGTACTTCACACAACGTGCAGTCAGCCTGTGGAACTCCTTCCCAGGGGATATTGTGAAGGCCAAAAGTGTAAATGAGTTACAAAAGAATTAGATAAATTCATGGAGAATATGTTCATTGATGGCTATTAGCCAAGATGGTCAGAGATGTAACCCCATGGCCCTTAATCTCCAACTGCTATAAACTCGGATTGGACAACAGGGAATGAATCACTTGATAAATGCCCTATTCCGTTAATTCTCTCTGAAGTATCTGGCACTGGCTATTTATAGAAGATAGGTTAGTGGGCTAGGTGGACCATTGGTCTGACCCATTACAGCCATTATTATGTTGTTATTTTGTGATTTTTTGGACAATCAGTTGATTAGACGTAGTGCTTCCTGTTCAGATCTTTACTTGGATAAAGGCACTTGCACCATTCTTTGGCCTTGGGTGGATCTCCAGGGAGAGTAAGTCCTAAAGTGAAGAACTCTTCACCCAAAACATGTTGATAGAAACATCTGAGAGTTTGTGTGATTATTCTTTGAAGAATACATTTGTAAAAAAAGGCATTGTAGAGTTTAACGTTTCTCTTAATGGCTCCAGAACCATTTTATTTGGTTTACAGGTAAAGAGATTTTTTTCTCTTAGCCGTCAGCTTCGCCGGCTGACATTGGATATTAGTCAACCTGAGTTTTTGGGGTCACATGTCATGACCAGTAATAAAGATTTTGCATCTGGAACTTAAGTCCTTCGCTGGTTCTTAACAGCAACAAATCTCACTTGCTCTCAGTAGCTATGTTGGCCTTGCTACATGATCAGCAGTAAAAAGTAGTAAAAATTATTTTTGTCAGTAAGACAAGCAGATGTGACTCAATATGTACATCTGTTGAGTTAGAAGTTTCCATTTTTACATAATCCTCCTCCTCTACCCTAAATGTGCTTTAGTTCTGTTTGTGTGTGTATGTATATATTTACCATTTTTTGTTTTTACCCTCTTAACCTCTGGGACACTCAAAAGAGATTTAATATTATTCAAATAAAAAGTTTCATCCTTATTATAGTCCACCTATATCATGTGTTGACTATTTTTCTGTAATTCCAAGTCTCTGTCAGCGATGGTTGCCACCAGTGAAGGGTTTGTACGTTATTGGCCCAGCCTTCTGCATGAAGGTTCCTATACGGAGACTTTTACAGACTTTGGCGGCTCTCTGTGCAGTTTTCTAACAGCTGTTAAGGTATAGTACAAATTTTGTATACATCAAAAGTATTAATTTGATTGCTAACTTAGAAACAGGAAAGAGTATTTGGAGCATCAAGTCTTAAACCCCTAGGAACTTTAATAAACTAAACAGTTGCAGAGTGAACTATGTGACCTCATTATGGATAACTTCACAGAACTGTCAGAGAGGCGATACCACCGTGAGTGAAAGCAAGATCCCTTTCCTCACAAAAGTTCCAGAATATGACAAACATGAAAGAGAATTATTTTGTGCATGAGCTTGTTAAACGGGATATATTTTTTTTATAAATCCTAGTTCAGAAATTAGATGTAAGAGGAGTAAACTGCAAAGATAAAATGGTGGTAGGACTACTTGTATTCTCTTTTTTAACCTGTTACGTTTACTAAGGAATTGTGAATTTTTTTCACTTAACTAAATGAACAGTTACACGTAAGTGTTTCAGATGTCAGCAGATTGACCCTGTTGGAGAATTTTTACCTATATTTTGCAACTTCTAAAACCTGGCACATCTGAAGTCTAATTTAAATAAAATGATTTTCCTTTTAGGGCAGAATTATTATATTTATATGTAACATTTTTGATTAGCAGTGAGTATTAAAAAATCCCAAAACAACACATGTTTCTTGTTTAACTTAAAAAGTCTAATAAAAGAATTAAGCATCTGTCAGAAAATGAAAGCAATTGAAAGTGTGTGTGCAGGCACCTCAGACTTTGAAGCACTAGACTTGCTAAACTGAGACTCAGGAAAAGTTCAAATGGAACTATACCACAGCATTTTGAGAAGTGTAAACATTTGTTTGAAAACATTACATGGAATTTTAGCTTTGCAATTTTTGTTGACTGAAATGCAATTCCATAGGTGAAATCTTGTGCAGTGTTTAGAAGAATAATCATTGTTGAACTCCAGTTTAATATTTGTTTGATACAGACTTCTTTCAATACTTCTAAGTAATGTGTCTTTCACAGTATGGGCTATATTCATCTCCCATTTAATACCATTGAAGTTAATGACTTTGCACAAGAGGTGAGCCTGTCCCTGTCCTCTCCACTACTGTTGCCAAATAGTGCTGCATTTCGTTTTACAACAATGTGGCATCTTTTACAAACACTACATTCGCTATTACCAAAATCATTTTTAAAAGATACTGAAATAAGTCTCACAACATAGTCTGATGGATATTTTCTTATGCAGTTAGTTGTGATGTGTCCTACTTAGTTAGGTCAGGGCACTTCAGTGAAAATAGCAAGCTACCCATGGAAATAAATTTTTGTTATGGAGCAGAGCAGTTCCTAGTAAGAAGATTATGAAAATGAGCATTAAGTTCACAAATAATAGTTGGTAAAAATGTTCATTAAAGGTGGACTATTTTTGTGATCAATAAAACAGTTTTTCAGAAAATGTGGTAAAATATTAATTTAAACATGCGTAACCTAACAAATATTTTGTGTGCTATATGCCATAATTTAAGCCTTGGAAGAACTATAAATAGTTGTTAAAAAGCACTACATCTGATACATTTCAGTTTTTATGTAATGCATTATAATTTCCAGGTAAAGAGCACGACCTATTGAAAAGCTGACATTTTTAACCAAGTGAAGTTTTTCCCAGGCTTTTACAGCCAGCTGAGCTTTAAATTAATTTGCTGGAAAAAATGTTTCATACTATATCTCTGCTAGCCCTCGTTTTCTTTGTAGAGTAGCAAGGATGGCTATGTTCCCAGTCCTGTTTTTCTCCTGACCTGGTACAAATAATCCTTATTTGACAGTAATTGTTGCTGAAAGTTGGTGGTGTGTCTTTTATGTGTCTAATGTAGACATTTTTACTTTTTGTTAGGGAGGAAGTTTTGTTTTATCATCTTCAAGGGGCCAGCTAGTTCGATTGATACCAGACAGTTCTGGTAAGATCCATCAGCATGTCCTGCCACAGGGACAGGGCATGTTTTCTGGAATTGGCCGAAGAGTCTCCTCTCTCTTGGGGATTTTGTCTCCCAGTAATGATGCTGCGGTAAGTTCAAGAAATAGATTATTATAAATAGATTTTTTTAAAAAAAAATTATAATGACGTGTTCCAACTTGTCTCACACCTTCCTTCCCCTTTCACTCGCTGCTACTTAAGGACATACTGTACCAGGATACAGAACATCTGAAACCCACTCCACACCAATTATATTCACTAAGGTTTAAAAAAGAAATACTTTACAGCAGTGGTTTTCAATCTATTTTCATTTGTGGACCCCTAAAAAAATTTCAAATGGAGGTGGAAATCCCTTTGGAAATCTTAGACATAGTCTGTGGACCCTAGGTTGAAAACCACTGTTCTTTAGTAACGACAACCTTTCGCAGACCTCTTCGACATAGTCTGTGGACCCCTAAAGAAAACCACTGCTTGACAGCACTGATGTAAACAGAAAGGAATAATTATCTTGCAACTGTTTTTAAATTTCCTCAAAAATCATAGCATCAGTGTACTCATTAAATGATCTGCATCCAGTATGATCACTTGGACTTGAGTCCTCAACCTGATTTATGTTCCAGAATTGGTATTTCTTATGCTTCCCAGAAGATTCCCTGTACTGCGTTTGTCAAACACCAAGTGGCTTAAAGCCTAGAAAACTGGAGTCTACTACTGTCCCTCCTATTCGTTTGTTATAGATTATCCCTGTGGTAATTGAATGTCAAAAGCAAACTATACTTGGTGTCCTATCTAGATTTGGTATTTCTCAACAGCCTGTGGCCCTTTGTTTATTTCGTGGAGTGGCATTAGTCTTACACAGCATATTGTCTTCCTTTCTGGTCCATACCAGACTTGAACTAGCAGTTTAATTGCTGAGTGCTTGTGTATTTTTTAAGATTTTCATCATAGGAAGACTAATTTAAGTTAATCAAAAGAAACTTTAGTGTGTGCTTTACTGTGCAGTATTATCATTCAAGTCAGGAAATGCCAAAGTTAAGGTTGTATGCAGTGTAGTGGTACTTGTATATTCCAAGAATCTTTAATTATATGTTCACTTACCATATATCAAATATAACATACAGTTTTCTATAAAACTAGATGTGTGGCATTTTGTAGTTTTGTATATATACTCTGCTTATGCTGACAGTCTCTGAAAGTCACTTACATACAAGATGAGCCCCATACAAGGTGAGCGATGAATGAAGCAGGCCCTGTGTCATTTGCTGCATGTTATATATTATTCACTTTTCAAGGTTATATGGACATCTATTTGTATTATTTGTGACTGATTTTGTGATCATATTGTCGTGCATATCCATAAGGAAGGACATAGTTTAACTTGCATGTGAATATTAACTTTGGCATTTTCTGATTTGAGTTCTTAACCGTACAACTCATATTAAAAAACCCCAAAAAACCTGTTAAGTTACACATCACCAAAACATCCTATCCCATGTACCTTACTAGAGTCATAGGAAAAAGTACCCTTTTGTCTATCTGAAGAGCTGCAGTTTTAACATTCAAATGCACAAAGACTCAGGCAGTCGCTTCCGTGGAGACCTTACCTCATTTCTTGTGCATCTACAACACGTTTACTTCATTAGGCAAATGTTCTTTCAGGTCCTTGCATCCCCAAAGCACAATTTTTAAAGTGTACATTGACCTATAGCCTGGTATACACTTGAGATGTGCAGAGAATGGTGCAGGCAAATTGAATGACAATGGAGAAACTATTAGTAACTCACAGGTTCTCCCTAGATAAAGGGATGCCAGTGGTTGTGGGTCAACTCAAGTTTTGTATGTGAATTTTACAAAAGCTGGAGAGGAGCATGAGATATATTTTTTTCTATTTTTTTTTAATCCCATAAAATGACTTCCATCTGGAATTATTTTGATACTTAAATTTTGTATCATAGTTAAAGCAGAGATTGTAAACTCTTTCGGGCAGGGACCATTTTTTTTATCCTGTGGTTATATAGCCCCTTGCACAATGGGGTTCTGGTCCATGAGCAGGGCTCGTAGGCACTACAGTAATACAAATAATAATTGTCAATTTGAGCATCCATATGTCTTATCAGATTGAGTGGAGTGGCACAATATATCAGAATAGTAAGAACATACTTTAACCGACAGAGCTTGCTTTTTTTTTTTTTTTTTTTTTTTTATTAAATGCAGCTTTCTAGTGTTCTTTGGGACAAAGAGAGATCAAGCTTTTATGCACTGACCAGTTCAAATCTAAACAAATGGGAGATAGACGATTCTACTGAACGTCAAGTTCTCAGCTGGGATATCAACAGAATCCTTAAAGAACACATCACAGATGCAATTTGGGTAAGAAGCAGTACACTTGAAAAATAAAATGACATTGGTAGTTAGCTGATTTATTTCTGTCACTATAAATTAGTGTCTTTTACAGGGCTCTGAAAGTAACTATGAAGATATTAAAGGAGGAGTCAATGTTCAGTATTTGGATTTGCAACGAAACCGGTAGGCATGAGCATTCTGCCTAGCAAGAGATGAACCATATGCTGATTTGATAAGTGCTTTCTATTTTCCTACATTGTTTTATATACAAATTATTGGGATTTTAATTACTCTGAATGCTGTTGGTGACAAAACAGGCACCTCAGTGCAAATAACTAATTGTACTAGATGTGATGGCATTAGTAACTAGTAATTAGGTTTTAAAAATTCTTCACCCAGAATAACTCTATTAAGGTTCTGTCATGTCATGATAATTTTCTTTGCAATGTTTTTTTCCAGGAGGCTGGGTAAGCCAAATATAACTTCTATATAACTTCAAAATAACTGGTCTGTGGCTTCTATTGGTATTACTTAAACAACATGATGGGAATTTAGTTTTCCACATATTTTCAGTTTCTAGAAACCATTGTTGCATTAAGAGCATTAAAACAACAAAATACTCCATATACACCCCCTTACAGTTTTAAGTTAGAGACTAAAGTTCCTGTTTAATAAAAAAGACACTTTTCTAATACTGTTGGATACCTAAAAATATTATTTATGTAGCGTTCTACCTATGTTCCTGTTTTCTGAACCATGGTGCATGTACTAATGGTATGTTGCTTTTTCAATAAATAGTGATGGACTGGTAATTTTGGCTGCAGCATGGCATCTTGGAGACAGTCCATGTCTCACCTATTACACTCTCATAACAGTGGAGGATAAAGGTTACCACATGTCTGATGATGTTGTTGTGGAGGTCACCCAATATAATCCACCTTTTCAGGTATGGAGTCATTGGACCTTTGCTCTAACGTGAATTTGGAATTAGTCTTGAAAATAATGTATACAGGCAACATTTTTGTGTGTGTGTTTTATTTTCCTCAGAATTAATATAAACAGCTTTTGATGGGAGCAATACCTAAAGTTCAATGTAAAATATTTAAATTTCATGTAAAATATATAAAGTAAAAACCCACAGAAACTCTCTCCTTTTTCAAAGTGTTATTGCTGAGATATTCCATACTGTTTAGGTTTACTATCTTGCCCTCTACATACTGCCATCTGTCTCTGTTGTAAGCAGTTTTATTATAAAATCAATTTTGCATGAATTATGAAGTAATTCATCCTCAGGGTCTTGAATCTGAAGGAAGAGGCTGAAGGAATTTTGCTGAAAATGGACAGCTAATACAGAAAAATTAAGAGTAAAACTTAGAGCAGCGGTTCTTAACTGGGGGTCTTTGGCCCCTTGGGGGTTTGCGAGCCATTTCAGGGGGGTTGCAGGGCCTGTGGCCAAAGCCCCAAGCCCCGGCACCCCCCATGGGACCAAAGTCCTGGTGCCCTGGCACTCCCCCTGGGGCTAATGCCCCGAGTCCATGGGCAGATTTGAGTGGTTATGGGGGGGGCATTGCCCCCCCAAACTGCAGTGCCTTACCCAGAGTAGGGAAGTCATGGGGGCAGCTCCATGCCTGCCCCACTTCCTTCTCTCCTCCAGCCCCCGAGGCCCTGCCCCCTGGCCGGGTTGGAGGCTGTAAGCTGGAGCTGGGCAGTGTGGGGCAGCTGCTACTCTGGCTGGTGCCATGTAGCTGGCAGCCATGGTGTTCCCCTGTCTCCTCCTCCTCCTGCTGCTGGTGCCTGGGGTTGCCCCCTTTGACTGCTTACACAGCTGGTAAAGGAGAGCAGCGACCGCAGGGTGGGAAGGCTCTCCAGGCACATAGCCCCTAGCTACCCCTCTCCCTGCATTCTGAGCTACTCCCCCTGCCTACACACAACACCTAGCTACCCCCTGCCCTCTGAACAGTTTTCAAACTTTTTGAGCTGAGCCACCCCCTTTGAGTTATAATCCCCCCCCCCCCCCCGCGACAACCCAGACAGGCTGGGTGGCCTGCTGAGGTGAGTGGCACTCCCTCCGTGCCCCATCCCCCGCCAATAGAAGTCAAACTACACCTATGCTTGAGGGCCCGGCGGACGGAGCCCCAAGTCCCCCCACACTGGGCCCTGTGTTTTTATAGCTTGTTGGGGGGGGTCTCAGAAAGAAAAAGGTTGAGAACCCCTGACTTAGAGGTTAAAAACTATTGTTGAGGTAGCTTTTAATTTTAAAGCTTGATCTTTGTCTTTTTAGAGCTTTTAAAGCAGTTAAATAATATTGAGTAAGAAGAAAAAAGGATACTTGAAGAGCATTTCAGCCAAATATGAATCTTCTTGTCTTTATTTTAAAATGAATCTTTTGTGAGATTTGGGCAGTACCTGATTACATGGATTTATATGCCATAGATCAGTGATATTTAGACCTTAGTAGTTCAGGAGCCGAATTAGCAATCAGCATTACCCTAAAGAGCCTCAGTAGTGTGAATTCATTGTTTCATTTACTATAGTACTATATTTTTATTTTTAAACAGTATGACAGGGTAAATATAATATTCTCACAGCAAAATGATTGACCAAGTATTATTTTATCAGCTACAATTGGCTAATAAGATAGTAGAAGCATCCTGTTTGGTTAATAACTTAGATTGGTTAATAATTAAATCAGTGTTTTAATATCATGTGCTGCAAAGAGCTGCAGTAGTCTCATTAAAGAGCCACTTGTGTCTCGTGAGCCTCAGTCTGAGTATCACTGCCAGAGATTGTTTTATAGGGTATCTTGTGCTGTATATATTGAACTAATTTTCTAATCTGCAGTTGCTGCTTTATTTTTTGTACCTTGTACTGATGCTCAGTGAAGCCAGCTGAAGGTTCTGAATTCCATCTAATATCACCAATATACATACCTTCTTTCCCCCTCAGATGCAATCATATGCTCAAAAAAGAGGCTTTGCCTCTACTGCTGTCTGGCTTGTTGATATTTTGGAACCTCATGCTTTTGGTTAGAACTGAAAAACCAGACCAGATTTGAATTTAAATTTCCTGGCTTCTGATGGGGTGTTTTTTTTTTTTTTTTTTGGGTCAGAATCTTAGGTTTTAAATAATGTCTATAGTCTGTTATCTGATACATCAATCGGCTTTACTAGCCTCTCTAATACCAATAATCTTGAATATCTCTGATTAATTAAACCCATCTATAACTAGTTTTCAGCAATCAAATCTTTAATTACAGATGTTCTGAAGATTTCTAACAGAAATCTGCGAAGTGTGCTTAAAGTATATTTGCTTACACAACTGACACTTCACAAAAAATGTTTCATGAAGTGTCAATGTCTCTTTAATTAAGCTTTTATGTTCGTGAATATTAGCTTTGACCTAACTTTATAAGGCTGGTATTTTTTCCATGGTGTCAATTTTCAAATTGGTTCTTACATTAGGAGGAGTGTCTAATGGCTGCTGAATTACTGATTTGTTCATCTCTTTTCTATCCTGGTGAAAATATATCTCTATCTCTTTTGGAGTTAGCAGGTAGATAAAACAGATCTTAAGTATTCAAAGCAAATTAGAAATAGAAACTGGGATCCTTTTAAAATAAATTCGTGATAGATGTCTGTCATGTTAAAATTAGGAAAAGGAAGATATTCATGTTTGTACAACTTTTTGAACATTTTTAAAGTGCTGTATTAAGTGTTAAATATTGTTTATATGTATATTCTGTCATTCTTCTGGACACTTGTAGTCTGAAGAACTGATGTGCTGTTTCGTGGTCCCAGACTTCTTTAACCATGCTGCCTACCTGTACACTGAAGATGAGGTCTTTGCTTGTTCAACTGGAACTGGAAGAATTTCTTTACCACAGGAGAAAATTATATTTGGTGCACAAGGTAATAGCAATAGGAAACTTAGTTTGTATTAACTCACTTAGTTAACCATATTGACAAAAAAATTCTTCTTTGATTTTAATTATTTCCAGACTGCATTTAGATTGAGCTATCCGTTTTGGCATTCTGTTCCTTCATTCAAGGATCCCCAGTTACCTCAAAACTAAAATTGAGGCAGCATGGGCTGATGGAATGAACAAAGGTTTGGCAGTCAAAGGTCTGAACTCTAATGCCAGTTGTTGCCGCTAGTTCTTTCTCTGACCTGCAACCAGTCACTTTGCTTCAGCTTCCCTGTCTGTGAAATGTATAAGGATAAGTTGTTTGTGCAAACAATTTTGAATATATTAGTGCTGAGTACATTTTTATTCATATACTGCTTGAAAAAAGTCTGGGATTTTACTCTAAAAATGGGATTGAAACTCGCTTGAGAGGAGACAGACGGAAAATGAAAATAAGATGATATTGTGTAACTGTACATAGGAGCCCTATTTTTAAATACCACCAAATCTTGCTTATTCAGATAAACTTTAAGGTCAGAACGAACCATCATGATCATGACCTCTGGCACATTGCAGGCCAAAGAAGCTCTCCCACCGACTCGTATAATAGATCCCTAACCTCTGGCTGAGTTATTGAAGTCCTCAAATCATGATTTAAAGACTTCAAGTTACAGAGAATCCACCAAAAAGAAAAGGAGGACTTGTGGCACCTTAGAGACTAACAAATTTATTTGAGCATAAGCTTTTGTGAGCTACAGCTCACTTCATCGGATGCATTCAGTGGAAAATACAGTGGGGAGATTTATATACACAGAGAACATGAAACAATGTGTGTTACCGTAAGGAGAGTGATCAGGTAAGGTGAGATATTACCAGCAAGAGGGTGGGGTGGGGTGGAGGGGACTTTTTGTAGTGATGATCAAGGTGGGCCATTTCCAGCAGTTGACAAGAACATCTGAGGAACAGCGGAGGGAGGGGAATAAACATGGGGAAATAGTTTTACTTTGTGTAATGACCCATCCACTCCCAGTCTTTATTCAAGCCTAAGTTAATTGTATCCAGTTTGCAAATTAATTCCGATTCAGCAGTCTCTTGTTGGAGTCTGTTTTTGAAGTTTTTTTGTTGAAGAATTGCCACTTTTAGGTCTGTAATCGAGTGACCAGAGAGATTGAAGTGTTCTCTGACTGGTTTTGGAATGTTATAATTCTTGACATCTGATTTGTGTCCATTTATTCTTTTACGTAGAGACTGTCCAGTTTGCCCAATGTACATGGCAAAGGGGCATTGCTGGTACATGATGGCATATATCACATTGGTAGATGTGCAGGTGAACAAGCCTCTGATAGTGTGGCTGATGTGATTAGGCCCTATGATGGTGTCCCCTGAATAGATATGTGGACACAGTTGGCAACGGGCTTTGTTGCAAGGATAGGTTCCTGGGTTAGTGGTTCTGTGGTGTGTGGTTGCTGGTGAGTATTTGCTTCAGGTTGGGGGGCTGTCTGTAAGCAAGGATTGGCGTGTCTCCCAAGATCTGTGAGAGTGATGGGTCGTCCTTCAGGATAGGTTGTAGATCCTTGATGATGCATTGGAGAGGTTTTAGTTGGGGGCTGACGGTGATGCTAGTGGCGTTCTGTTATTTTCTTTGTTGGGCCTGTCCTGTAGTAGGTAACTTCTGGGTACTCTTCTGGCTCTGTCAATCTGTTTCTTCACTTCAGCAGGTGGGTATTGTCGTTGTAAGAACGCTTGATAGAGCTCTTGTAGGTGTTTGTCTCTGTCTGAGGGGTTGGAGCAAATGCGGTTGTATCGTAGAGCTTGGCTGTAGACAATGGATTGTGTGGTGTGGTGTGGATGAAAGCTGGAGGCATGTAGGTAGGCATAGCGGTCAGTAGGTTTCTGGTATAGGATGGTGTTTATGTGACCATCGCTTATTAGCACCGTAGTGTCCAGGAAGTGGATCTCTTGTGTTGACTGGACCAGGCTGAGGTTGATGGTGGGATGGAAATTGTTGAAATCATGGTGGAATTCCTCAAGGGCTTCTTTTCCATGGGTCCAGATGATGAAGATGTCATCAATGTACTGCAAGTAGAGTAGGGCATTAGGGGACGAGAGCTGAGGAAACGTTGTTCTAAGGCATAAAAATGTTGGCATACTGTGGGGCCAAGCAGGTTCCCATAGCAGTGCCGCTGATTTGAAGGTATACATTGTTCCCAAATGTGAAATAGTTGTGGGTAAGGACAAAGTCCAGCCACCAGGTTAGCCGTGACATTATCGGGGATAGTGTTCCTGACAGCTTGTAGTCCATCTTTGTGTGGAATGTTGGTGTAGAGGGCTTCTACAGCCATAGTGGCTAGGATGGTGTTATCAGGAAGATCACCGATGGATTGTAGTTTCCTCAGGAAGTCAGTGGTGTCTCGAGGATAGCTGGGAGTGCTGGTAGCATAGGGCCTGAGGAGGGAGTCTACATAGCCAGACAATCCTGCTGTCAGGGTGCCAGTGCCTGAGATGATGGGGCGTCCAGGATATCCAGGTTTATGGATCTTGGGTAACAGATAGAATACCCCTGGTCGGGGTTCCGGGGTTGTGTCTGTGCAGATTTGTTCTTGTGCTTTTTCAGGGAGTTTCTTGAGCAAATGGTGTAGTTTCTTTTGGTAACCCTCAGTGGGATCAGAGGGTAATGGCTTGTAGAAAGTGGTGTTGGAGAGCTCCCTAGCAGCCTCTTGTTCATATTCCGACCTATTCATGATGACGACAGCACCTCCTTTGTCAGCCTTTTTGATTATGATGTCAGAGTTGTTGCTGAGGCAGTGGATGGCATTGTGTTTTGCACGGTTGAGGTTATGGGGCTTTTCCACAATTTCAGCCCGTGTATGTCGGTGGAAGCACTCTGTGTAGAAGTCCAGTCTGTGGTTTCAACCTTCAGGAGGAGTCCACCCAAAATTCTTCTTTTTGTAGTCTCAGTAGGAAGGTCTCTGTGGGTTAGTATGTTGTTCCAAGGTGTGTTGGAAATATTCCTTGAGTCGGAGATGTCGAAAATAGGATTCTAGGTCACCACAGAACTGTATCATGTTCGTGGGGGTGGAGGAGCAGAAGGCAGAAATTCACCATTTATACTTGTTTAAACCTGCAAGTGACCCCTGTTGCAGAGGAAGGCTTCTCTGCAAACCAAATAAGTCTCTCTCTCCACCTGGAAATTTCATTCCACTTCTCACCAAAGATTTGAGTGGAGCACTGTAGTGAGGTCTGCTATTAGTATTTTATAGTACAGTTCTTTTACTAGGATAGTATGGTGTATAACATAAAATAAAGGTGGACTGACTTTAATATGTGAGACTATTTTATAAATCTGTGCTTTAGATTTTTTCTAAAATTAGGTTTGTTTGCTTAGTTATTACCTCATATCATTTGGTAATCTGCAGTGGGTCTTATGATTTGTTTGAATGATCAAGTCTGTTGTGAAGTACTGCTGTTAGCTGGTTCATGGGAAAACTTAGTAAATGTCTACGTGAAGATAAAGCTATGAATGCAGCATTATATGATCATTTTATTTATTAAATGTCTGTTTTTCCTTCCCGTTAGGAGATAGCATTTTAGGAGCAGGTTGCTACACCGGAGTTCCCATTTTTTTCACCAGAAGAAGTGGGCTTGTGGCCATCTTTTCTAGGGAAAATGTGTCTGTGCTTCCTGAAGACCTTGAGGATTCCCTGTCATCTTCTGTAGCTGGACCAAACAATGAGGTAATATTTAGTATGAAAATTCAGAATCTCATAACACAAAAAGAAAGTGTGCCTAGGGTTTACTCACATTTTCATTCACAGAAAATTTTAATTTTTTTATAGATCTAGCTGAAAACAAATTTTCAAAACCCAGAACAATTTTTAGAATATTTTGAAATTCCCAGTCAAATTGATATTTGTCAGCCAGCTCTACTCATTTGAATAATGTGCTATTTTAATTCTCCTTTTTTATCAAGTAACCAACTCTTTAGAATGGAAAAAAGTTTTTTTCACATGTCCATATTTAACTTTTATACAATATGCGTTTACTTAAAATCTCAGATTAGTTACCTTGTCAAGAATATTTTTCTAAAGTAGAATCTTTTGCTCAAAATTTTTTTAGAGAGGGATGGAAGCTGGGTTTTTAGAACTGGGCTGACCAGTTCGTTAGTTGGCTAATAACGAAGAATGAATTGGTCATTATCCCATGTATCTTACCCTCTTGGGTCAGTTGCTGTAGTAGTACCTCATAATGGAGGGATCTTATGACCATTACTTTGGCTAGATCAATATGTACAGCTTCTGAACTGTGATCCTGTTACGTTTGCCCCCAGTCTCTTTTTTGTTGTTGTTGTTGTGATCAGCAAGGACATCCCACAGGAACAAAAACTTTAGATGTTGGCATGTCTATTTTAATCTTAAACCATTGTTATTTTTAGAAGGATTACTGTCCTTCCATAATGAGGTTTATATTTGCCTATCTGTCCTTCGGTCAAAATTTTTATTTTACATTTCAGGGTTCTGCATTTGATGCTACCAGTAGAATGGAGATTATAGCACAAGAGGATAAAACTAAATTACTGAAAGCTGCTTTTCTGCAGTACTGCAGGTATGAGGAGTCACTATGTCGATATAGTAGAGAGGGCAAGTTTGTTTTTAATTAAGGGATTCTCTTGATAAAAATAAAATTCATGCTGATTAATTAAAAATCACCATGTACCCATGTTTAATATATTCCTTTTCTAGAGAAGTGTGTATACATCTTGGACACTGTTGAGTAAATTGTTGTTGACAATTTTTTTTTTGACTAGCTGTTTTATTTTCCCTGAAATGCTTTTCATATTGGTTGAATTTTTCTGGATTTTCAACACACACATCCTACGTCCCCCAAAAAACCAAATCAACCGAACAAACAAAAAACCCACAAGAAATTGGTTAAAATGTTGAGTTTGGTTTTCAAAAACATTTCAGTTTTTAGTTTTTTGTGGTTAAAAAAAAATCACAAGAGATTTTGTAAAAAGAACCAATTTTAAAAAAAAAATTATTGCATGAAATAATTGGCATTCTTGGACCAGCTAGACAGTGATCCATGTTAGAAAGGAGCAGACTTGTATAGTCATTTTTACAGTTATAACCTGCCAGAGCTGGTATTAATGATCTGACTGACACAAAGTAAAGCTATTTCAAGCTTAAAATTTTGTTTCTGTTCTGTCTGTAACTGGCATTGGTGAAGAAAGTTAGGGAAGAATGTAAATAAAATAGTCAGGATTTTTCCATTTAAATGGACAATTTTCAGTATTTAGAAGATATTTTTTATACAGTGCTTCTCAAAACATAGTCATTGCCCTGATGAATGTATGATCTAAATTGACAAAAACGAGAGGAGGAGATAAACACAGGAAAGGGTGGCGTGACCTAAGGGTGAAAACAGTAAGTAATCTATAAAACTAAGCCTCCTAGAATAATTGAGGTTGGAGAAAGGACTTGGAAGAGAGGAGGATGGAGGCATGGAAGAGAGAGTCAGAAAGAGGGTTCCAGGCATAAGAAAGACCTGCATATGAGAGACAGATATTTGTGTGGGAGAAGTGCATGAACGGGTCTGTCAGGCGGAGCAAAGAGATAAGAAATTGAGTTGTGGAGATCCTTAAAATGCAAGGAGGAGGACCTGAATGAATCTGGGAAGAGAGAAATCTTTGAGTTCCATTCTTAGTGTAGAAAGTTGCAACCATAGAGGTGAATGGGGGAATTGATTTGTGACAGCAGGTTGAGCAAGGGTATTAGTAAGAGAACAAGAGACAGAATGGAAGCTGTGATGAGGGAAACCGAGTGAAAGTGAGACATTATTTGGAGAAAGATGATATTGGATCAAATGGTACCAGATATGAGAAGGAATGGATAACCTGAGCCATGGTAGGTGACACCTAAACGAATACGTTGCCTCAGTTTTTAATAAGGATAATGAGGAATTTGGGAGTAGAGGCAAGGTGGATAATGGAAACAAGGATATGAAAGTAGAAATGACTACATCCGACATGAGAGTCAAACTCAAACAGCTTAATGGGACCAAATCAGGGACCCCAAATAATCTCCGTCCAAGAATATTAAAGGAACTGGCACATGAAATTGCAAACCCAGTGGCAAGGCTTTTTAGTGAATCCTTAAACTTGGTGGTTGTACCCTATGACTGGAGAATTGCTAATATAGTACCTATTTTTAAGAAAGTGGGGGAAAGGTGATCTGGGAAACTGCAGGTCTGTTAGTCTTACCTCAGTTGTATACAAGGTCTTGGAACAAATGTTGAAAGAGAAAGTAGTTAATTATATAGAGATAAATGGTATTTGTGATAAAATACAACATGGTTTTACGAAAGTAGAATTTTGCCAGACCAACCTGATCTCTTTCTTTGAGAAAATAACTGATTTTTTAGACAAAGGAAATGCAGTAGATCTAATCTACCTGGATATCAGTAAGACATTTGATACAGTTCCAAATGGTAAATTATTAAATTGGAGAAGATGGGATAAATATGAGAACTGAAAGGTGGATGAGTAACTGGTTCAAGGGGAGACTACAATGGGTCATATTGAAAGGTGAACTGTTAGCCTGGAGGGAGGTTACTAGTGGAATTCCTCAGGGATCGATCTTGGGACCAGTCTTATTTAACATTTTTTATTAATGACCTTGGCACAAAAAGTGGGAGTGGGTTAATAAAATTTGCCGATGACACAAAGATGGGAGGTATTGCCAACATGGAGGAGGACTGGAATATCATACAAGAAGATCTGGAGGACCTTGAAAACAAGAGTAATAGAAATGGGATGAAATTTAATAGTGCAAAGTAATGCACTTAGGAGCTAACAAGAATTTTTGCTATAAGCTGGGGGCATATCAGTTGGAAGCAACAGAGGAGGAGAAAGACTTGGGTGTATTGTTTGATCATAGGATGACTATGAGCTGCCAAATGGGATGCAGCCATGAAAAAGGCGAATGCAATCCTAGTATGCATCAGGGGAGGTATTTCCAGTAGAGAGAGGAAAATGTTATTGCCATTATACGAGGCACTAGTGAGACCCCATCTGGAATACTGTGTGAAATTCTGGTCTCCCATGTTTAAGAAAGACGAATTCGAACTGGAACAGGTGCAGAGAAGGGCTTCTAGGATAAGAGGAATGGAAACCCTACTTATGAGAGGAGACTCAAGGAGCTTGACTTGTTTAGCCTAACCAAATGAAGGCTGAGGGGAGATGTGATTGCTGTCTCTAAGTATATCAGAGGGGTAAATGCCAGGGAGGGAGAGGAGTTATTAAAGTTAAGTGTTGCTGTTGACACAAGAACAAATGGATATAAACTGGCCATTAACAAGTTTAGACCAAGATTGAAATTAGACCAAGATTTCTAACCATCATAAGAGTGAAATTCCGGAATAGCCTTCTAAGGGGAGCAGTGAGGGCAAAAAACCTAACTGGCTTCAGGATTGAGCTTGATAAATGTCTGGAGGAGATGGTATGATGAGATTGCCTACAATGTCATGTGGACCATCTGCAAATGATAGTAGCCCCCAATAGCAAGCCAAGAGGAGCATTTGGCACATACATTTTTTTTAATTAAAAAATTGTGTGGACTGCTCCTGTTAGCTTGGCTACTGGAAAGACATTCAGCATGCATAGCTAAACATCAGGGTTTTTTTGGTCAAAAGTGACTGTAAATTACTTACCCATCAGTAAAATAGATAATACCCCTTTGAAATAGGTAATTATACTGAGATGCTTTTTAAAAACTCAGGTTAAAGGTGGTCAGTACAAACAGTGTTAGCAATTATAACCTACAAATTTCATAAAAAGGTTAGTAGAAAACACTGCTAGTTGTGAGAATTTTTAACATTCTGGCCACTTCTGATTACACTTTGTTTTATGCAGCCTTTCTCGTTTATTTCAGAAAAGATGTAATCAGTGCACAGAGCATGGTGGTTGAGCTCTTTCCACCAAATGCAGACCTGGATTCTGATACTGAACTGGATAGAGCTGTAATTCAGATCAGTGTAGACTTAGTGGATGACTACCCTGCATCTGACCCACGATGGGCTGAATCTGTACCAGAAGGTAAGGCTTAATATTATTTGGGGTTTTATATGTGGGAAGTTGTGCACAGTTTTCTGTTAAAAAGTAAATCATAAGGTAAGCCCTATGCTCCATGAAGTGGAGGCAGTTTTTGGGACTTATGGATTGCTTAGTATTCAACAACTTGCATCGATTGCACCACTTGGACATTTCTTTCCCTACCCTCACTCCTTCTTCCCAAACTAATCACCAACAACCTCCCCACAATTTTTGCTATGCGCTCTCAAGTGTACTTTCATGGAGGTAAAGAGGCTTTTGCCTTTGACCACTGTGTTTCCGCCTAGCAACCGCTACTCTAAATAGCTCCTTTTCACTCCTTTTAGTGCTGATGTTTCTCTAGTAATGCTAAGAAGAGAGGATGGTAGCAGTTGCTGCAGGGGGGAGCTACATGCAAAGGCTAAGTGCTACTTTCTTACCTCCCCAACCCCTGCTGGAGGAATCTGGTGTAGGTGAAGCACTAAAGCAGGCCACCTTGTGATCAGACACTCCTTCCTGAGCAACTACCCATGAGAAGAGACCTTCCTTTATATCTCCAGGCAGCAGTTGCCCAGAGCTGAGCATGGACTTTGCTGGAAGTTTTATATGTAGCATGTATGGACAAATGATGCTTTTTTTGCTGTCATTGCTACCTGGCAATCTATAAGAAATTATGAAATATCAAATACTAAATCTTTAAGGATTCATAACATATTGAAAAATAGGCATTGTCTGTATTAATTTCCTGCTAATGCAAAAACTGGAGTTGATTAATCTATAAATACTTGAAAATAAAAATAAAATCCTGATAAGCCTACTCATGATGGAGACTGCAGACGCAACTGTTCTTGTGAGTTTCACATCTTAGCAGTCTTCTGATAATAGAGTATGTAGAAGTTATGAGAATTCTAAAGCAATAAAAAGGTACAGTGGAGCTCTACTGGGATGTCAAACACACAGATATACCCAAAGAAGCTTCCACTCCACTCACTTGTTCCTTAAAGTCTTTGCTACTTTGTGTCCCAAATATTACTAGGATCCTGGGATTCAAACCCTGAGGGAAAGGAGTGAGTTTGGGCCAACCATATTTAAAACAGCATTACATGGCTACATCTGGGGGTGAAGGAAAGGGAGCAATTTCCTTTTGCTTTGCTAAGCCCATATGTGCATGGAATGTACAATCTGTGCAGTGGTGGAGGTGCTTTAGGTCTTTTATAAACCCTTTAATCAGGATTCAGATAGTTATCTTCATTTTAATGTTGTCTATCTTCTGTATTTATATATTTGTTTTATTTATATTACAGAAACTTAGTTTTAGGTTGTGTTTTCAGTCTTTTAAGACCAAAACAAGGTGATCTGATTTAAAAAAAAAAAAAAAAAAAAAAGTCCAGTCTTTGTGTATTGGTTTTTGTTAGTATCAGATAAGTTCTTTTCAAGAGTTTGCTCTTGTTTGGTTTTTTTTGGTAATAATTAAAGACAGAAAAGCTGCAAAACGTAAGAGATCTTAAATTCCATCTTGCAATACCATGGACTTTATAAAAAGTGCTCTTAGCTAAAAATCTTGTCTTCTCACACACGCTTTTCAGAAGCAGCTGGTTTCAGCAATACATCCCTTATTCTCCTTCATCAGTTGGAGGATAAGACGAAAGCCCATTCCTTCTTCATTGACTTTCTTCATCAGGTACGGTCCTAAAATTCTGCTGGCATGAACACTTACATTTTTTATATTATATTAATCATTTTTTGCATATTGCTTAACATTTTTTTAATAAAAGGTTGGCTTATTTGAACGTCTGGGCAGTTTTCCAGTAAGAGGGATGCCAATGACAACTCGATTGTTGCTCTGTGAACATGCAGAAAAGTTATCAGCAGCCATTGTTCTCAAGAACCACCACTCCAGACTGCCAGACTTGGTGAACACTGCTATATTGATTGCTTTAAACAAAAGGGAATGTGATATTCCACAAAGTCTTACCCCTGCAGATGTTTTCTTTAGAGAGGTAAGATGAGGAAGTCTCCTTGATTAATTGGAACCATTTTCATGATGAATTGTTGTGTTGTAAAAACTGAAATACATTCATGTGTAATATAAGACTTTATTCTTCTAAAACAAATTTAACTTTCCGGAATTCTTCTGTTAAGACTTTATCGGTAGCATTTTCTCTCATTTTAAAACATGACTTTTTGCATGCATCTGCGACTAAAATATGAATCCTGACTGACATCCTATGGCTAGAGTAAAACTAATCTGATCTCCAACAAGTTCAGCTATAGGAAGGATGAAAAGACTGCCATGTTTTCCCTTCTCATCAGAGAATTGTATCCTAGGATTGCCATGTTACAGGAGAGCACTGAAGGACACTAATGCCTTCTAGCTAGGCCTCTTTCTCATAAAGATTTCTCATGTCCTCATCTCTTCATTCCCTTCTTGGAATGAGTTGTAACCACTCGGTGCCTTTCACTATAATATATTGCTCTCTCTGATGCAGTATGTCTAATCCAATTAATCAATTACATTTTTAAGGCAAACATTCCAGTTGTACTACATTCTATTTGTGTCCAGTTTACATTGATTTCCTCTTTCATCTTAACAATGTGCAATAAAATGTTTAGATTTAGTTTTAGATGAATTATGTACAGAGTATTAATAACTAGTGACTGACTGATTTCTCCCTAGGAGAAGTGAGAAGTGGTGTCAGCAGTGGAGAAAATAAATAAGTAATAGGAATTGTGATACCTGATTGAAACAATTTGTCTGTGTAGTCTATTATCCTTTTCCTGATAGTAGTCAGTACCACATGTTTCAGAGGAAGGCACAAGGAGCCCCATAATGGACAATCATGGGAAAAACCTGCACATATGGGGAGTTTCTTCCTAACCCAATTGTTTTGTGTCCAGAAGCGAGAGGGCCTATAACCGTTAAAAAAACCAAACCAAAACTCAGCTAAAATAACTGGATGTTTTCAATATCCATATAAATGTTAAATAATTTTTTGTATTACAGTAGGCTGTTTAATCAAGATCCTGTTAATATTTCTGTTTTCAAAGATAGGAATCATTTGGCTCTCACACATCACCTGATAATGGGTAGGCTTGTGTTCAGTACAAATATTTTTGTATGTTTTACAGGTGTCCCAGATAGATACGATCTTTGAATGCTTATTAGATCACGAGGAGCAAATCTTGAAGGATACACCAGTTGAATCCATTGAATGGGCCCAGATAGTTGTCGATGTGAATAACATCATAAAGGTATCAAATTACATTGATTAAGGGAAACACTCAAGAAAAAAACCCAAGACCAGAATTTAGCAAGTTGAGTCCAACCCTACTTTCTGAGTATTAGTAAGCAAGGGAAAGTTGTCGAGAATGCAGTATTGTTTTATAAAAACAGGAAAGAGAAATAAAACATAAGAATTATTTCTAAATATAAAATTATAGAAATGTAGGACTGTAAGGGACCTTGAGAAGTCATCGAGTCCAACCCACTGCTCTGAGGCAGGATCAAGTAAACGTAGACCACTGCTGATAAGTGTTTGTGCAACTTGTTTTTAAAACTTCCAATGATGGGGATTCCACAGACTCCCTTGGAAGCCTATTCCAGACCTTAACTACCCTTATAGTTGGAAAGTTTTTGCTAACATCTAACCTAAATCTCCCTTGCTGCAGATTAAGCCCATTACTTCTTGGCCTACCTTAAATGGACCTGGAGAACAATTGATCAGTCATTTATAACAGCCCTTAACATATTTGAAGACTATTATCAGGTGTCGTTCCCCCCCCCCCCCCATCTTTTCTCAAGATTAAACTTGCCCATTTTTAAAAATATTTCTTCATAGGTCAGGTTTTCTAAACCTTTTGTCATTTTTTGTTGATCTCCTCTGGCGTCTCTTAAATTTGTCCACATCTTCCCTGAAGAGGGGCGCCCAGAACTGGCCACAGTACTCCAGCTGAGGCCAGTGCTGAGCACCACGAAGGCTGGATAGAGCCGGACAGTTACCTTCCGTGTCACGTAGACAACATTCTGTTAATATACCTCAAATGAATCATAGAATATCAGGGTTGGAAGGGACCTCAGGAGGTCATCTAGTCCAACCCCCTGCTCAAAGCAGGACCAATCCCCAATCAAATCATCCCAGCCAAGGCTTTGTCAAGCCTGACCTTAAAAACTTTCAAGGAAGGAGATTCTACCACCTCCCTAGGTAACACATTCCAGTGTTTCACCACCCTCCTAGTGAAAAATTTTTTCCTAATATCCAACCTAAACCTCCCCCACTGCAACTTGAGACCATTACTCCTTGTCCTGTCCTCTTCTACCACTGAGAATAGTCTAGAACCATCCTCTCTGGAACCACCTCTCAGGTAGTTGAAAGCAGCTATCAAATCCCCCCTCATTCTTCTCTTCTGCAGACTAAACAATCCCAGTTCCCTCAGCCTCTCCTCATAAGTCATGTGTTCCAGACCCCTAATCGTTTTTGTTGCCCTTCACTGGACTCTCTCCACATCCTTCTTGTAGTGCGGGGCCCAAAACTGGACACAGTATTCCAGATGAGGCCTCACCAATGTCAAATAGAGGGGAACGATCACGTCCCTCGATCTGTTCGCTATGCCCCTACTTATACATCCCAAAATGCCATTGGCCTTCTTGGCAACAAGGGCACACTGCTGACTCATATCCAGCTTCTTGTCCACTGTCACCCCTAGGTCCTTTTCCGCAGAACTGCTGCCTAGCCGTTCGGTCCCTAGTCTGTAGCTGTGCATTGGGTTCTTCCGTCCTAAGTGCAGGACTCTGCACTTGTCCTTGTTGAACCTCATCAGATTTCTTTTGGCCCAATCCTCTAATTTGTCTAGGTCCCTCTGTATCCTCTCTCTGCCCTCCAACGTATCTACCACTCCTCCCAGTTTAGTATCATCCGCAAATTTGCTGAGAGCGCAATCCACACCATCCTCCAGATCATTTATGAAGATATTGAACATAACCGGCCCCAGGACCGACCCCTGGGGCACTCCACTTGACACCGGCTGCCAACTAGACATGGAGCCATTGATCACTACCCGTTGAGCCCGACAATCTAGCCAACTTTCTACCCACCTTATAGTACATTCATCCAGCCCATACTTCTTTAACTTGCTGACAAGAATACTGTGGGAGACCGTGTCAAAAGCTTTGCTAAAGTCAAGAAACAATACATCCACTGCTTTCCCTTCATCCACAGAATCAGTAATCTCATCATAGAAGGCCATTAGATTAGTCAGGCATGACCTTCCCTTGGTGAATCCATGCTGACTGTTCCTGATCACTTTCCTCTCGTGTAAGTGCTTCAGGATTGATTCCTTGAGGACCTGCTCCATGATTTTTCCAGGGACTGAGGTGAGGCTGACTGGCCTGTAGTTCCCAGGATCCTCCTTCTTCCCTTTTTTAAAGATGGGCACTACATTAGCCTTTTTCCAGTCATCTGGGACTTCCCCCGTTCGCCACGAGTTTTCAAAGATAATGGCCAATGGCTCTGCAATCACATCCGCCAATTCCTTTAGCACTCTCGGATGCAACTCGTCCGGCCGCATGGACTTGTGCACGTCCAGCTTTTCTAAATAGTCCCTAACCACCTCTTTCTCCACAGAGGGCTGGCCATCTACTCCCCATGTTGCGCTTCCCAGCGCAGCAGTCTGGGAGCTGTCCTTGTTAGTGAAGACAGAGGCAAAAAAAGCATTGAGCACATTAGCTTTTTCCACATCCTCTGTCACTAGGTTGCCTCCCTCATTCAGTAAGGGGCCCACACTTTCCTTGGCTTTCTTCTTGTTGCCAACATACCTGAAGAAACCCTTCTTGTTACTCTTGACATCTCTTGCTAGCTGCAGCTTCAGGTGCGATTTGGCCCTCCTGATTTCATTCCTACATGCCCGAGCAATATTTTTATACTCTTCCCTGGTCATATGTCCAACCTTCCACTTCTTGTAAGCTTCTTTTTTATGTTTAAGATCTGCTAGGATTTCACCATTAAGCCAAGCTGGTCGCCTGCCATATTTACTATTCTTTCGACTCATCGGGATGGTTTGTCCCTGTAACCTCAACAGGGATTCCTTGAAATACAGCCAGCTCTCCTGGACTCCCTTCCCCTTCATGTTAGTCCCCCAGGGGATCCTGGCCATCTGTTCCCTGAGGGAGTCGAAGTCTGCTTTCCTGAAGTCCAGGGTCCGTATCCTGCTGCTTACCTTTCTTCCCTGCGTCAGGATCCTGAACTCAACCAACTCATGGTCACTGCCTCCCAGATTCCCATCCACTTTTGCTTCCCCCACTAATTCTTCCCTGAGCCTTTTTTGCAACTGCATTACATTGTTGTCTTATACTGAATTTGTGATCCGCTGTTAACCCCCAGATCCTTTTCAGCAGTGCTATCCTCCTTACCAGTTATTATCCATTTTGTAATTGTGCATTTGATTTTTCTTTCCTAAGTGAAGTAATTGTATGTCAGTTTTCCCACGTGATTAATAAGAAAAAGGACTTGCAATGTTGAAAACAAAATCAATAAAGAAGGCATATCTGGACAGGAAACTTCAAGAAATACTATGACTTTGCAAATCTAATTTTACGTTTGTCCTTTATGTAGGCTACATAAATATCAAATGCCATGTGCAAGACTATCAAGGTAATAATAAACAATGTATAATGTAGGATTTTATTATATGGATATTACTAATAGAATCATGTAAACTTCTGGACCTGCTCAGTCTATAGTAGAAATTAATAAGCTGCAAGAGTTAAGAAAACAAAACAAACCCCAGTGTCATATATGGAACCCTTTTTAACAAGGCTTTTACTTCAGCCAGCCCAAATATTGGAAGGGCAGAGTGGAAGGATAGGGTAAAAAATACAGAAAACTGTAATTTGCATTTCTTGGCTGAACAAAAACCATGGAATATGTATTAGTTGTTTAATAACAAATGAGTACTACTGATATTAAAATAAGTGAAATTGGTAGAGTTAGATGGTTTCATGTATAGTACAGGAATCATTTGTGGTTGTGGATTCAGTCACAGGAAATCCTTGACTACTGCTCAATAAAGTAACATGGGTAGTTCTCATAGACAAGTTGGCCAAATAAAAGAACTAGCCATTAATTAATATGAAAGTGCACAAAACAAGTTTTAAGAAGGATCCGTTAGGTGCCTCATCTTCCTTTCAGTATCCAAGTACAGTGTTAAAAGGAAATACATAGGGAAATTCACAAACGGGGAAAAATAAAACTCACCAGTTGCCTGTCTCACTCCTTATGCATTCTGTAGTAGTTTATACAAATACAATAGTATCTCTCTCAACAAGAGGGACAAAACACTTACTGAATATGACCTTGTTAGTGGCAGTATCACAAAAAAGGGAAAATATCCAAAACAGCTTAATCCACATTTAATCCATCCCGCAATGCCAACACAAGGCATACTCAGTCTGACTACTTTACATAAAGTTAATGTCCATCATCTGTTTGACAATATGACTTTTCGTCTCCGCTTCTAGAAGTGTCATACTAGATAAAAGCGTTCTGAACTTTCTAGGCTGGCATGGATATATTCCAGAAATATAGGATCACATTCCAAGATATTGTCAGAACAGAGTAACACAACTGTAGCGAACCATATGTGATTTTGGCCTGTAGTGTTATCTTGAGATCCAATTTCTCTCAGAATTCTGGCAGAAACCAAGTGCTTAGGTAGCTCAAGCCCCAGAAAATCAGAGTCACTGACCTCAATAATGTGTCAAATCACCCACTTTGGCCTTCTTTCTCCCTCCTAAGTCTCAGGAGTCTAATCTTGGATTTGTTCTCTTTGTTATGATGGGCCTGATGACCTGATTCAGTCTCAGTTCCCTTTTGTTCCACTACATCTATCCTGCCCAATTACTAGAGCTCAAACATTTTTCCTGATTTATTTCACCCCAGTTTGTCCATTTGACAGAGCTTTGTGTAAAGGTGTACTTCTGTATTGGTCAGTTTCACTTCTTCCTGGTCTCATGAACAAGCACATGATATCACGCACTCAAGCACTGTTGCGGAAGAGCTTATAATGCACATACTTCTCCAGGCATTTTAAGAGTCTGCTTAACAGTAAGAGCAACTCATGAATTGTTGCTGTTTCAGTACATGGGGCTTGGAAAGTCTCTCCTTTCCCAAACTGCTGCAGGGAGGCAGAAAGGAAAGTAATGAAAAGCATGGTCATGTTGGTTTAACCACCTCTTTACCTTACAATGGATCCAGAAGAAAGGTGGAAGGAGATGCACTTAGGCTCACGATCACCACCAGATCTTTTAATGGAGCTGAAGGAGGTTGGATGCCTCCACAGACATAGAGGTGGCGAGATGAACCCCTTCACAGAGCTGGGAAGCACCGAAATTAGTGTAAAATAGTAATGGGGGGGGGGGGCCTCCATTTGCTGGTGGAACCCTTAATAGTCTCTGGAAGCTAGCATGGAGGTGGGAGTCTTGTGGGGGATTGCCACCTTTACTTTGCATCCTTTTAGCAGGAAGGAGATGATGAAGTGATGGCCATGAACTGCAGCGGTGCACAGGAGCAGGAAGAAAGACCAGTAGAGCCCAGGGGTATATAGTTGGCCACATCCTCTGAGCTCAGGAGGCAGCTGAAGTACAGGGGTGGGATTGAGGGTACATGGTGACTGTCCCTCTTGAACTACTCGTCATGGGAACCTTAAAAGTAGCAGGATGGCTAGCAGCCTGGGGGAGACTATTGATAGCAGATGTGCATGATAGAGAACTTGCAGCTCCTGCGCATGTACATTAATGCTCCTTGCTAGGCCTCTGCATATTCTTCTGCTGTTTGTGAGTTGTATGCAGCAGTAGAGGGTGAAAAAAAATTAACATGGGAAAAACGTGATTGAAAGAGAAAATGTGGCAGGAGTGCTTAAGCAAGTATACTTCTCAAGTTTGTAAAATTGACCGGATTTTAAGGTGTCCATTTAATGTTGTACAGGATATGCTACAAGCTGCCAGCCAGTATCGCCAGTCTAGAGCCTCTTTATATAAAACAGGAGAGCTCCCGGAAAGAGAACCTGAATATGTTCCATGGACAGGTGAGAATAGTGAAAATGTTAGGCAAATTAATATCGGTTTTAAAACATTAGCAAATACTGTTCATGTGTTTCAGAACATTTGACCGTATCCTCTGAAGTCTTTGCTTTAGCTCGAACTGTGAATATTAAACTGGACAGTGCTGTTATGCGCTATTCTAAGCTTGTATGTAGATATGCATATGGATAGTAGAACCTAATGGTTTAGTTTGTGGATGGGTGGTTGGTTTCTCCATTACTGATGATATTCCTTTAAGCTTGTTGCATTGGATACTGAGAATCTGGCTACAAAACAAAGGTGCCAAAAGTTGGGAGGCAGAACTAATCTTTGTTTTCAGGGTATCCTGATTCCAGCTGACAAGATCATGATTTTTTTGTGTAACTTTTAAAATGAAGCATAAAATACTACTCTTACTCTGTTTAAAACAGATGGATAGAGTTCAAGGCCCCGTCAAGAGTAAAAAACTGACAGTTGCTCACTTTGCTTCTTTGTTGAGTATTTGTGCTTTGCTACTCGAGGATGCAATGCTGTGAAAACTTGTCAGAACAAGTTTTGTAACGTAAACATTTTAACGTTTTTCTTCCAGCCTTTGTCCAAGTGGACCCCTCTTACGGTATACATGTGCCTCATGTACCCAAAATCAAAATCTTCTGAACAGCAACGTTCATTGGTGTTATGTCTATGGCCTGCATGTCATGGTGACCCCCATGTCTAAGGGCACATGTAGATCAGATTGGCTTTGATCACCTCTGTTCCCACTTGCCATCTGTGGCAGCAAGACCAGGGTAGATTTGATTTAAATCACTAGTCAGGACGACTCGATTTAATCATGGATTTCTACATAAAAGTGCTTTCTTGTTAGTTGTTACAACCTTAATACATATTCTTCACAACTCGGAGATAGATGTAGGTTTCGTGTTTAGAAGGTACACGGTATACATTTTTAAAGTGATATATTTTGAAAAGTTTTCAAAATAGTTTTACAGCTATATCAGAAAATGAATGATTGTTTGGTTATTTCATTTACCAAAGGTAATTGAAGCAGATATTTATGAAGTTCACCTCCCAATGACTATCTCCAATTCAACAGGTTAATCATTAATATTTGGAGGATTTTCTTGCCATGCTGTATTAGGAGGAGAACATCACCAGACAGACATTTAAATTGTTTTATTTAACTAAAACAACAACGTTACGCATTCTGGGTTTTTTTCTTCAACAGCAAACATAATATTTTAACAAAACATATGAATTTTTGAATTTAAACATTCAAGTATTTTTAAAATCAGGTTTGTTTTTGTTAATTGTTTTTAACTAAAATAGTTAAATAGTTTTTTTAAAAAAACACAAACTTTTAAAAAACAACTACTACCATTTTTTGCTGTAAACAAGCATGTTATCTCTGGAGACACAAATCCACAGTTTGAGAACTGCAAAACTAAGTATCTCTGATGTTATCTTCTAGACTGAGTATTGAGTCCCATTGGGTGGGTAGATTATTTAGGTTAATCTTTCTATAGAGAAGCCCCTGGAACCCCATAAGGTTGGGTCCCTAATCCATGAACTATTGGAACTCATTTACAAAACATTACATGAATATATTGTCTCATACTATAGAATTAGAATTTATAATCCCTATTCCATGATGAGATATCTTTGAGCTATAATGTATCTTAATTAAAACTATTTTTAGATAGGTTTTTTTCCCTCAAAAAGCATTTTATCAAAAAAATCAATTTAAATTAAAAAAAATTCAATTTTTTTTTAATCATTGATTTTTATCCACCCTGAGCAAGACTTATCTCTGTGGTGTCTGCTGCACTCTGCATCATAGTGCCTTTTCTTCTAAACTGATAATTAAGGTAGTTAGTCTAGTTAGTTTTTAAAGTGATATTGCTCTGTATGCAGGTCCTTCTCCATCAGAACCACTTCTCTGCAGATACTTAGTTAAAATTCTACGTGTTGGAGCAGTCCACAAGATTCTGAAAATGCTTCTCAAACTCCAAAAAGGGATGCTCTTCCCAGGGATACCCATCGTTCAGCATTCCTTGGGGTATGGATACTCCCATTACCTGTATCAAGAAAAGGGCATCAACCCTTTCAGCTCCTCTCAACACTCCAAACCTATTTCAGCACTGGCTGCATGCTTGGTGCCAAAGCTCTGTCTCACTTACGTTATACCAATAAAATAAAAACCAGCAGGATCTTATTAAAGGGGAAAAGGTAAAATGCCACATTTATTGTGAATACAGAAAGAATCATAGTAAGCAGTTAGTTATAGCTATAACATTCCATTCAATTTCATATTTATTCACACATTCATTCATACACACACACACAGGTTCTGCAAGGTTGTTATCATAGATACCAGCCTTAGAGTTGCTCATGCCAAGCCACTGGCCAGGTAGCCTGGACACGAGGAGGGAGCAGGGCCTTGTCAGATGCACATCTGACACTCCTGGAAGTTGGTTTGCAGAATCAGACCCCAAAGTTCTCACTTTCTAGAGTCCATTTTTATAGGAATTTCTTCCTATGCCAGTCTATGGGAATTGCTTCGTCATGCTGTTGCTGAATCAATCAGCAGATGGCACATTCCTGACGGCTCTGTGCTGCAAGATGTTATCTTATTCTTCGGTTCTCCCATCCTCGAGGCTTGGGTGGATTCCAGTCTGCCCTCTGGGGGTTGTCTGGTTGTTTCCACTTGATGCCTTCTTCAGCCGATTGACACTGGATTCTTAGGCTGGCACCTCCCTGATCATTCATTTGTTATCCACACCAAGCATCCATCACATACATCCTTTATCTCTGTTTTAATCACAATTGTTAAGAAAGCGAGATGAATACAACAAAAGGGCGAGGAGTCTCTGTGTGCAGTTTCTGTTGTTACAAAGTATTGCTTTGAGTCTCTCTCTGTGTGAGTAGTTGTTGTTACAAAGTATTGCTTTGAGAACAGACTCTGTCTTAGGATGTACTGACACAATTAGCAGCTTGCAAGTTTCACACAGAGAGGGCGAGAAACAGTAAAAATAAGAGACCAAAAACCAAGAGACCTCTTAATTAGTAATACCCTGGAATTTAAACTATAGGGAATCAAATTCATTTGTGATTTTAATACAAAACTTCTTTAATGTGATCCAATATAACACTTACACCACATCAAGGCAGGGCACATCTGAGCTGCTTTCTAAGGATGGCTCTACTAGCAGTCCTGTTTCCCAGAGAGAACAAAAAAACGAAAGAAAGTCATGGGTTTCTGACTCTTGTTAAGTGACCCGAAAAGTCTAATCTCTTCAGACTGCCTAGTGTGGGCAGACTCTTTGCTCCACCCAGCTCCAAGCAAAATCAGGTCCACTCCCAACACCAAAACTCATTACTGACAATGACTCCCTGTTGTCATCAAGACCCTTGGTACCAGACCCAACACTGATACAAAAATCTTCAGCAGTACCAGCAGATAGTTCAGCTACAGACCTTGAGACACCAGCACCAGCTTGGTTACCATGCTACCAGCACTGACCTTCCCAGTAACAAAAAGAATCAAGCCTTCAACACCAGTATTCTCTATCTCATTAGAGAGAGGTCATAACCACCTGTAGGAAAAATATACTCTTCTTCCTCTTCTCCCACCCCTTCTTTCCTGATAGCATCAAGCAAAGATCTTTCTCCAGATGTTCAGATCTCCCTCCTCAACCTGTTCCTTGGCAAACTTCACCTTTGAGCCTCAACACCTACCCAGCTCTATCCATTTGGCTTACCGCCCTGGCTTTATTGGGCATTCTGGCACTGCTCTAGGAGCTACTCACACCCTTCCTGCAAATGGCCTAGATCACCTTCTCCAGTTTTCCTTACTAGGTCAGTCAGCAAAGCAGGTCTCCAGAGGGAATGAGGGTTGGAGCAATGTGAGGAGGAAGGAGAGGAGTAAGAGGAAGATAAGATGAAAATACTCGTTTTAATGTGATGAACGTTGTTACTGTTAAAGTCCTATGCTATGGGAGAGGACATAACATTTATTCTCCTCCTCGTTCTTGCAACCTCTACTGATCTGATCTCGAAGTCACTTGTTAGTTTGATTCTGTTCTCATGTATATTTGCTGCTTCTCCAGTAGAAGTGTTTACTTGGCACAGGTTAAAATCTCTGGAAGCCACTGAAGATTTGTTTGTCAGGGCACCCATTGATGTAGCTGAATTAGCATTGGCATGGATAGTAACTCTGGGAAATAATTTGCTGGTTAAGGCCTCTGTGTGTTGAAGTATGCTACACTGATGCATGCAGAACCTTGTGACAAAGAGTTTGGTGGACTAAAACTTGACAACCACTGTCCTGTAGTAGTTAGAGCTGTTTGCAGTGCCTCATAACAGTCTCAGAATATTTTCTGATCTTTATACTTTTTAAAATTAAATTATTAAAATAAAACAGGTCCAAAAAAATCCCAATATACACTTGTTTTCATTTTTTTTTCTGATTGAATTTTTTCCTATTCCTCACCAAATCTCTTGTAATCAGTTATAAATTTAGTATGTGTCAATGCCAGCATGTCAGTCTATATTTATGGTATGTAAATTGGTTGATTACTTAAAAGCAAAATTGCTTAGTTGTATTTGGTTTATATTGTATGAATGGCATAACAAGTTAGGGGCTCAGAGTTAACCTGTGGATAAAATGGGAAGGTTAGAATTAATGCTTCGTATTAATAATGTAAAAGAAAAATGAGAATATTTTAATATATTTTTTCTCCATATTTTCTGTTTCCCCGCTGGTATTTGAGTCACACCAGCAGCGGTGTACATAGCCATCACAGCTCTAAATAAGACATTTCCAGCCTCCAGGCCCTCTTCCGCTCAAACAGGTTCCTAGCTACGTCTCACAGAAGCTTATGCACCTCCTATTCCATCTGCTCTGGCCTTCCAGTACATTCCTGCTTTGCTGACAAGAACTGGAGCAAAAGATTCCCCATTCACTTTCCTTCTGGATCTGTGGAAGGACGCCCCCTGCTATTTGTTGACCTTTGGATAGTTCTCAAGAAGCGTTAGCCAGATCCGGTTGTATTCCCCCAGCTCTATGGAAATGTCCCAAGAAAAAGTTCCTTCCCTAGCTCATAAGTGCACACTACTTCCCTACTGCTTAGTTCTGTCTCAGGATCACAGGGAGGGGAGGAACACCACCTCTGCCACTGCTCTCTTACTTTCTTTTGCTCCTTTGGGATCTTGACATTGTGCATAATTTAAAAAAAAATTAATATAGAAATTCAGAAATTATATGATTTATACCAGTGAAAAATAGTGAAAAAGGAGCAGCCAGCTGAACTAAGACATCAGCAGCTCCGTTTTTGTTATGTTCCCTTTAAACACCCTCTGGGGAATTGTGTACATGTGGGTTCCCAGAGTACTGTACCAGTGTGATAACGTCTCATGCTTGTCTGGTTCATGTGCAGGCACTGACAGAAGCACAAAGAAAACACTGAAAATGTGAAAGACACTACAATCTTTTAGATAATGTAATATGAGGTGCTATTTGTAACACTAGTATGTGTTTTTAAAAAATGAGATAAAAAGGTAGTTTGTAAGTAGAGTGTCCCTTTAGTCTTGAAATTAAAAGAAAATTCCTAAGTCTGTATTTTGCATGTGGTGGTATATCTGTCTCTTTAATGCCTATAGTTGTGCTCCCTTCATGTTATCATACATAAAGTCACAAGCTAATTATAGAATCTAATTTTTTTTTAATGTTTACTGTTTTTTGTCTTTCCAAGCATCTAATGGTCCAGCTGGCATACGAACAGCAATAGTACGTCAGCATGGAATTATTCTGAAGGTTGTTTATCCTCAAGTGGACAGTAACCTCCGTAGCATTGTGGCTGAACAGTTGGTGGCTCTGCTAGATTGCTTTCTAGATGGCTTTGTTTCTCAGCTTAAATCTGTGGACCGGCCTGCTGATCAAGATAGATACAATAATCTGGAAATGGAATATGTTCAGAAAAGATCGGAACTTTTGTCTCCTCTTCGTAAGTGCTGATCTCTTTTCTTTAGTCTAAGGATTAACCATTCATCTAGGAAACAATGCATGGAATGTTTGGATCCAAGCAAATACAGAAAGTTTAAAAAAAAAAAAAAAGTTCCATATCAAGAGTAAAATGACATTTCTGTGCAGCATATTAGTTGTTGGTTTGTTTGTACTATTTAATGAGGAATTAGCTGTAGAAATAGATTGAAGAAAATTGAATTCTTATTGTAATGATCCTAAATCAAACCTATGTAGCAGACAGAAGTCTCCTTGCTGAATTGTAAATTCAGTGCATTCTTTCCAATTATTTATTGCATAGCCTGATGCCAGGAACTTGATATGACTTGACAGTGTCGGATGAAAATAGCTTTAAAATATATTTCTAAGTATGCCACTTAGCCATAAGTCTGTTTGAATATTTATCAAACATTTATCTAGCAGCATAAATATTATAATTGTATAATGGTAATTGTGTATGATTTTAATAATCATAGCTTAACTTATCATTGATGTAGCCAAAATATTTTGGGTTGAATGTCATCTTGGAAACAGTGCTCCCTTATAATAGGTAGCACAGTATTTGGTAAGTTTATGAACCTGATGTTTTTTAGGGCTTAAAATGAATTAAATTAATAGAACAGTTGAATATTAAATCAATCAGCTTTTAAAATTATCATCAGGGAAGTCTTTGAAAATTCTGTTCTAAGTAAAGAAATTGCATGTGTTAGTCTTTTTATACTAACATACATATATTCTGGTAGCGTGTAAATATATACAAGCTCTGTAGCATTGTATTCAGTTTAAAGCTTTAATTTCCTTAGCAGCACAGTGATGGCCCTCATTTCTCTTGACTTTCATTGGATCAAAATAGAAGTGACCAATAACGTATTGTGTATATTAATCTAGTAGTCCTTATAATTGTTCTGTACATCGACAAAATGTCTTGTCTTGTTACTTTCTCACTTGTGGTGATGCCTGATTATGAACTGTAAATATTTATGACAGCAAAGAATTTCAGATGTGAAAATGGGAGTGGTGTGCTTACTTTCAGAGGTAGCTGGGTGCCTAACAGGCCTGTGTGGCTCTGAAAATCTCCCCGGATTTATTGTGCTACTTACTGTATATATGATAAATTTATGCATGTTTACATAAGCACGCATATCAGTTGTGGTTTGAAAGCTCAAATGAATGCATACTTGATATACAGCTATTTTTCTATTGCAGAGATTTTGAATTATTTTTATTATTGTGATCCAAGACAACATGTATCCTCTTACAGACAAAGACGAGTGTGTTTGATTGACTTGTTTCTTTTTTGGCTTCCCTAGTTTCCCTAGGACAGTACCAGCTGGCAGCTGCTTTAGCAGAGAAGTATTGTGACTTCGATATCTTGGTACAAATATGTGAGCAGACTGATAATCAGGCCAGACTACAACGTTATATGACACAGTTTGCAGATCAGGTAACTTTTTTTTCTCACTCATTTAGACATTTGTTCTGCATTAAAACGGGATATAAATCATTGCCAACAAAATACTGATGGTAATTTTAGGCTTTCAAAATCCAGTTAATAGACCTTTGATATCTTAGGTTTTTATATTTAAAAAATTCTTTTCCTGTTCTTTTGATTCTCCATTCTGAGTGGTACAAAAGTAAAAGTAATCTTGCTGAACAAAAAGATTGTATCTAGAAATGGGATTTTAACTTGTTTAGTGTGTGGTGTCCCTCTTCTGATATTCTGTTAGCTTCAGGATATGAATTTAAATAGGAGATTCAGTAGTCAGTTTAGTTACTAACAATTTTTATCTCTTTTTTTCTATTTTTAGTCATTTTCTTTTGAGTCACTTTGGCAATAAAGTAAAATGTTTTAAATTGTTTGACTCACCTGTACTACATAACATATGTTCAATCCTAATCTATTTCTAAGTCTTGCAAGTATATGCACAAGGTAAAGTTACTTGTTGTGTTCTGGAAGTCTTCTGTCTTTGCAAGTGTGTGAGAGACTTCCACAATCATGCATCTAATTTAAAGTCTTACAGAAAGGTGATTCTTTACAGTGGTCTTATATATCACACCAAAAAGATACAAACAAAAGAATCCTTTTGTTTTTATTATAACTGTTGAGTTAGAAATAATTTGGTCAAAATATAGTAAAACGCTGTGTGTGGTAATCATAAGCGATGTGTACACAGTTTGTTGAAATTTGAGAATTAATAGATCACAGTCTTGAATGCATTTTATGGACAATGATTCTGCATGTGAGAATAATTCATAACAAGGGGCAAGTTCTCCACTCAGATCCCTATGGCAGACTTCCAAAGTAAAATTCTACTTTCCCTGCCTACTCAGTTTGCATATTGATTGCAATGAACTTTCCAGAAGTAAAGAACAAAGATGTAATCTGTAACAACTAAGGTTCATACTAAGGATGTTCCTACTGAGACAAAAATATTGAGTTGCTTATAGCTTAAAATATGTAGAGAGAATGGTGTAGATCCTCTTCCATAGACACTTATATTTTTGATCAAAACACTAGCTTTTTCACTGGGATTTTGTTAAACACTTTTCCCTCTGGTTTTGTTGAGCAGGTAAATCCATGTTCTAACCACCTGTGGTCTGTATAGCATTTGTGTTGAAACTAAATTGGACACAAAAACTGACATCAGTTTTTAACATGTGTTCGTGCTCCTGTAATCTTTAGAATTTTTCAGATTTCCTGTTTCGTTGGTACTTAGAAAAAGGAAAGCGAGGAAAGCTGTTATCTCAGCCTATTGCTCAGCATGGACAGCTGGCCAGTTTCTTGCAAGCTCATGAGCATCTCAGCTGGTTACATGAAATCAATAGTCAAGATTTGGAAAAGGTAGGATTTCTTCATATAAAATTAACTGAAGTGTTTGTTTTAAAACTAACAATTTGTTGAATACACATACAAGTGTAAGGGTGTACTAGTCACAACTCTTTGATGTCAGTAACTAATATTTTGGATCAAGGAAGCTTTTATTAGAATAACACCCTTCACACCTTCAATTAAGGTAAAAGCGTTCACAATTAATATTTCCTAATGCTGTCAATAAGTCTTCCAGCAAAACCAGGGAAACCCTAAGTTGACATTCTTGATATTTTAAAAGGTGGTAAATCTTTTTTTAAATCATCCTTTCCAACTTTTTGTATACATTGTAAAGAAACAAAAAAAAAGTCACTAGTCCAATTTTTAAAATTATTTACAAGTTACCTTTAAATGATGAGCATGAGTAATGTGCATATAGGTTTTGAAACTGGCTTCTTCTATATTCGGGTTGATTTCTGTGATCTTCGAAATTTTGATCTTTGTTGCCCAGTTCGTTGACAAATTTTCCTCCCCCTACTTCTCACTGTTCTCTTCCTTGTCTCCTCCCACCCATTTTTCTTGATTCATGGGCCCACTTCCCTTCATCCACCCCCTGAGTAGAACTCCGTGGTGCTAGTTTGTTTTCCCAGCCATTAACCAGAAACTATTAATTTCAACCCATGTGTACATTTCTTGTATAAAATATGGAATAACATATCCCCCACCCATGCATTATAGAGCTGTAATATGAGTTTCAATGACTCTGTAAACCAAAGGAGCTAAAAATCATCAATATATACTGAGTTAATAGAGATTTGTAGCAGTGGGAGTTAAATTACTTTGTTTTCCTCTGGGTAGAACATTAACATAACATGTTAATATTTTTTGGAAAATACAACTGACATCCTATTCACATGGACTGAAACTTTTCTTTTCAAAGGAATAGATGAGCAGGGAACCCAGAAAAGAACTGAAAGTGTCAGACTAATTTCTGAATTAATATATTTTCGTACCAGAATTTTTCCACTCCCATGTCTGACATACCAGATGTATAGGCAAGGATTCACTTTTTACCTCAGGATTGTACATAAATTTCAGTTTCTAGCTAAGTAAACATTCCTGAAGTAACAAGTGAATCAGTCTGCATGTCAGACTGCTCCTTTAAGCTCATTCTGATACGGTATTTGCGCCTATTTGAATAAAGTCAGTGCTTTAGTGTGTAAAGTAGCAATTCATCTGCTTACTTGATCCTTTAATCATGTGACAATTTTTCTTGACTAGCAATGAAACACACATTTTAAATTGTTGAACATAGTATAGGAATAAAGATCTGTCTTATCTCTGTGGGCTGAAATGGGGTAGCTATAATTGTTGGATGCCAGGTAATTTTATTTTAGAAATTACTAAAAAATATTTAGAGAAACAAGAAAAAGGGTAGGCCAGCTCTAACTAATTATTTATCTTTCTGCCAACTTAGCCCGCTGTTTAGTCAGAGGGTTTTATTTACATACCTTAGGGGAACACTGTGATCAAGACCAAGCAAAATAATCATAACTATTAACCATGGCTATTTTATTATTAAAGAAAGCATTAAACTAAACAACACAAATGATTCATTGACCACAAATAATAAACTGGTTACTTCTGTTTGTACTCTCTTCTGTATGTCTCTCTGTGGAGAGCTTTTAACAGCGATTACATCATCTCTGGCGGGATGCTTTTCTCTTGATAAGTTGAGACGAAATTTGTGAATTCAGTTTTAGTATCTTATTAGATACTTAAAACTGCTTATGTATGTGACAGGGTTCCCGAGTGCAACCTGGACTATGGGGCTGCTGAGTCCTCTGTCCCACCAATGTGGGCTGCCTCTTATACTGTGATGCTGTTGGCAAGCTCCAAACCTCTGGCAGGTACTGTACTTGCACAGACATTCACAGGCAGGGACACACCCAACTGAGTTACATGCATGCTTCTCCCAGCCACTCATGAACCAACAATAGAGAGGCTCCAGCCAATTCCCCCCAGCTCCCTAGCCTTGCATCTCAGAACTGTACTGTCTTGCCCTGGTCAGAAGCCTGACCAGTGTAAGTTCATTACTCAGTCTGCCCCTCCTTCTATGTGGAGAGGACACACACTAGTCTTCATAAGCTGAGCTGAGTTTTCCCAGGCTCTTCAACCAAAACACACTGTTTTAGGTAAAATATAAAACAGATTTATTAACTACAGAAAGATAGATTTTAAGTGATTATAAGTAGTACATATAGAGATCAAAGTTGGTTACCTAAGAAATAAAAGTAAATTCGCAATCTGAGTTCTAAAGACTAGACAGAACTTGAATCAAGCAGTGTCTCACCCTGATAGATGGTACAAACAGGTCACAGATCTTCAGTACACAGGCTGAAACTCTCTTTCAGCCTGGGACCACTCTCTCCAGTTCAAAATCTTTATCCTCCAGACATGTTTCCAGGTGTTGAGTTGTGGGGGAAGTGAGGCCAAGTCATGATGTCACTTCCCCTCTTTATAGTTTCTTCCAGTTTGCTGGAAAGATCTTTTGCTATGACGTGGGTCAAGCAGTCTCCACTATATACGTGCACTCGCTGAGATGGTCGTTGGGAGAGTGGATTCCCTTCAGTGGGCCATCAGCACGTCTGGTGACTCCATTGTTGTACCTGAAAGGCTGGTTGTGTGTGTTCCCAATATAACAACATTTTTCAGTAACATTCACATAGCAAAACTTCATAACCTCACTTACAAGTATAGCACATACAATCCAACAGGATATTAATGTTCAACAGATCAAGACTTTTAAAATGATACCTCACAAGGCATTGTTTGTACAAAATGTATCATAACTGTATGACAGTGGTGCTGCTTTGAAGTACAGAGTGCCACAATGTATGGGAAAAATAACTTAGGGTCAAATGAAGCCTGTGTAATTATTATAGATAACCAAACCGTTTATTGTTGGGCAAAATAAGCAATCTTAACTAAATTCTATGAAATTGAAGAAAATACTTAAATTAGTTACTTAGAAGAAGCCATTTAAGGAGCTGTCTTAAAACAGGCCAATTACAAATATTAAGAATCTTAAATCCAGTTACATCCCACTATTTATCGGTTTACCAATATTTAGTCCCTGTTTCCTTTCCAGGAATACGTGGTCTAAGCACTTAGTGATTAACAGAAGAAACTGTTAGCCGTTCAGCATTTTGATATTCCAACAAAATCATTGCAAGAGTTTTAAATCTAATCTCGTGGCAGGTTCTTAGTTAAATTCCTCTCATCAATCCATGTTGAAGTCTTGGGGAGGTTTTCCATAGTTTGGTTTCTTCTTGAGTCTTCTCTGTTTTTTTCTTATCTGTCTGTGGCAGCTTGTTTATAGAGTGCTGTGTAACAGGGTCTGTTGAGCAGGGTAACGCAGGGTGTGTGTGGGGTGTGTGCTCACCTCTGAGTTTATATACCCTTTTCCTTCTTATTGTCATGAAATTATAGGAAAACACATAACTTTCAGACTTGTTTAGATTCAAGTCAGTTGCTATCTTTTCATTAGCTTTATGCCTTTGGGGTTGAGCTAGGTGACCCTTTCAGCTCCTGAAATATGCAGTCTGCTTAATGAATATGCAACATTTCTTTAATTGCCTTTGTTCTTGTAACAGGAAACCATCAGATAACTAGCGTTGAAAGTTTTAATTCTCTTTTTAATCAGTCCATTCTAGATCTGTAATGTCTGTTCTGAGATATTCTTTCAATTTTATTAGTTTGATAGGAAATGAAATTGTTTTCAAAAAGTCGAAACACTTCTATAAGAGATCTTTTTAGTTCCCAAAACAATATTTTAAAATTAAATAACTTTCAGAAAGTCTTCAGCTTAAGTTGTTGATTCCACATGACAGTTTTTGGAACTGTGACTTTTTTTTTTGTCTTCCTCCATTGGGTGAGGGTTTGCTTGTGCACTGCTGCTAATTAATTCATTCATCATTAATATAAATATTCTATACTTAAATGTCATCTTACACTAATTTAGCAAGGTCATTAAATTTCATGTTGGTACGTAAAGCATTTTACAGCAATGACATCAGAAGCTATATTAGGACTATTGCATTAGCTAACATATTTGCAAGTCTGCATTTCACAAAGGTGTTTGTCATTTCAGTATTAAGAAATAAACAAAAGTTTAAAATATCTCAACATCATATGTTTTATGTTAAAGTTTTTAAAAACATAAAC
Organism: Natator depressus; assembly: GCF_965152275.1. NCBI lineage: Eukaryota > Metazoa > Chordata > Testudines > Cheloniidae > Natator > Natator depressus. The sequence continues at coordinate 130,809,067 of NC_134236.1, forward strand.
AGGTTTTCTTGCAAGAGGGTGGGGTTATTAGAGCCCACTTTACTAAGATTTATTGATCTGATAACACACACCCTGCATTTCTTTCACAAGCAGGATTTTCCTAAAATGTGAATGTTTACATTGTTTGTCAGCATGGAATTTGCTTGTTGTTGGAAGATAGAAGCAGAAACCTTTGGAGTTTCTCTGATTAGCTTTAACATTTTGTAATATAACTAGCTAAACATATGTATTGTTATATTTCCAACCATCCTTGAAATAACATTCTTGTAGCTATATGTATTAAAAGACACAGACAAGTTTGTAACAACTTAAAAAAATTATTACAATAATTTTACTAATATCACTTTTGCATCAATATTGAAGTCTTATTGCCACATGTCCTGAACAGTGAAATGCAGAACTTCAGTTTCCAAGTTGTGCAACTTTTTTTTTTTTTTTTTTTGGAGTGTTATAGCCTATAAAATCTTGGGGGGAGGGGTTTAAAGAAAAAATAGCCATAAGGGTTTAGTTCTAAAGGATTCCATCTATTCTCTTTCTCCATGTGCCTTTATTTCTAATACCCTTCTTAACTTTAGGCTCACAGAACGCTACAGGCTTTGGCAAATGTGGAGACCAGATACTTTGCAAAGAAGAAAAGTCTTCTTGGCTTGAGTAAACTAGCTGCATTGGCATCTGACTTTTCAGAGGATTTACTGCAAGAAAAAATAGAAGGTAAGAAATAAGACCAGAGCAAAGAAAACAGCAAGATAATGGATTTCTTTAATCAGAATCTTGTTAAAGTGTTACACATGGTAAAGTTAAATCCTTAGTGCTGGCGCTTTGGAAGTTTTCACCATCAGTGTTGTCTAGTGTCACTGGAAAATTTGGACCCTAGTTCACGGGTGTATAGTTATTTTTTAAAAGGCACTATCAGCTACTCTGGTAAATAGGTTAATAAAACTACTGCAATTTAAAAAAACCCAAAACCACCTCTGATCATTTCTTGGAGCCTTATGTTGACTGCCTTTGGAGGTGAGGCTACATGGTGCTATATGCCCTCATGTAGTTGCAGGAGAAAGCCTTAGCAACTTTAAAAGCCTGTCAGTTTTCCTTTATTAGTATATTTGCAATGTGAAAGTCTAAGCATGTGTACTGTTAATTTGGATTGTCAGTTTTTATTTTAAATGTCACTTAAATTTTTTTGGTAGGGACATGGTTTCGTAATACTTTAATTCAAAACCCATTGAGGTTGAGAGCACCTGTCCCTTCTCCAAGTGGCTATACAAGTTCTGCAACCTTGCCCCAGTTTTTAAAATGTAATCTACCTTTCTGGTGATAGTAACTATTGCTGCGTCTTTACTACCAGATTGTAGAAAGGCTCATGAAAGATTCTTCAGGAATAGCTGCTGTAATATTGCCAATCAGGGGGAGCATTGCAACATATTTCACACAATCGCTAATACAATAGTATTTTGTTTATTTGTTTTAGTACCTATTTATGGCTGTTCTTGAATCATCCCTTTCCTGTTATCTGTGTTTTTAAACTTAATGACAGTTCACTGCATATCAACACTATTGTCATCTTAACTTGCGTTCTTAATTAAAATACTCAGACTGGGGATGTATAAAGCTCCTCTTTCAGTTTTTGAGGGAGGTGAACAGTAATCTGTACAACCCCAAGTGAAATAATATTAAAATTACAAAGGATATTAATGGTAACTAAGCAGACTTTTTGAAACTGTGTGCTTCAGCTTTTAATATGTTTAATATCCTACATAAACTTTTTAAATAAAATAAATTGGCAGCATCAAATTTTGAAGTTAAAAAGTCGTTTTGCACATTGGAGAAGCAGCCACTCTGGAAACATATAGACATGCTGATGTGAAGAAACGCTTTTGAAACGTAATGATGAGAGCCCCAAATGAGAGAGAGAATGGTCTGTCTTGTGGTTTAAGAGTTAGGAACTCGGGAGATCTGGCTTGAGTTCCCGGTTTTGCCAGAGACTACCTATGTGACTGTGGGCTAGTCACCTAATCTCTCTATGTTAATACATCCTTTCTCCCACCTTTTCTCTTGGCTATTTAAACTGTACTCCCTTCAGAACAAGAACTGTCTCTGTACAGTGCCTGGCAAATGAGGGTCCCAGTCTCAGCTGGGGAGTCTGTGTGCTTCTGTAATACAAATAATTAAAAAAACCCTAAATAAATGCACTCTTTAAGACAAATAACTTTGTAAACCTGAATAGTTCTGTGACTTGTCAGAATTTATTTGTATGTTCAATGCTCATAATATAAATAATAATGTGAAATATTCTTCTCCCTAACTAAATGCAAGAAATATCAGAACAGGAGCGTTTTCTGTTGCATCAGGAGACCTTACCTGAACAACTGCTGGCTGATAAACAGTTGAACCTCAGCGTCATGCCTGTATTGACTGCACCTCAGCTTATCGATGTATGTATCTCAAATTTTCTTAGCTAAAGTTTACCTATGTGCCTGTATTTTCAACAGAATTGGTGAGAAGATCAGAATTGAATTGTCTTTTTGTTGTTTAAAGGATGGTTTCCATCCCACCCTCAGTTGTAAAATATGAATTGGTTATTTATACTTAAGCCTCCGTTATGGCTTATGATTAAACTCTAAGGTATTGCTTCCAGTTCCTGCTTTAGCTTCCTGGTTGAACATGTGCACTGTCATGATGCATGGAGCAAATCAGAACAGCATCAAGAGCTGAGCTATTGGATTGGGGCACTGTGTGGATAAATGATAACTTGGAGTCTGGTTTAAGAGGCAGAAGGGACCCAGAACTTTTCACCTTTGGAAGACAGGGATGCTGCAAAGTGGAAGAGGGGGGAGGGCTGCAACCAGGAAGGGGGGATTTTGATGACCAACTGCACTGAGAGCCAAGAGAAAGTCTTTGATCCCCTACAGAAAATCCAGCCAACAATCACTGGCAGCGCTGACTTTCTCTCCTTTGTCCCTCACTTCTTTTTGCAGTAGTAGCTACAATCACAAATTGCCTTACCAGTTCCTATGCCTTTTTGGTAGCATGATCTTTTCACCTGCTTCTCTCTTATCACCCACTGACGTGTGCAGAAAGTAGCAGAGGAATGTATGGTGGCAGCATGTTGCTACAGTCACCTTCAAAAGAAACCAGAACCTATCAGTGGTGTCGTTTCTTATATTCATTGCTCTCTATACAGCCTCTACAAAAGAAGCAGCAAGTTGCACATTCTGTTATTACTGTCCTTCTGTCTTCTTGGACCTGCCCTAATAGTCAGCAGGTTCTGAGCCCTCTACCCACACCTTAAACTAGGCTAGTTAGGGGGAAGAGGTAGAGGAGGAGATATCACATAATCCCTTTTCAAGCAGTTGGGACACTGTCAGCTGTCCAGTTTTCCTCTAATAAGTTCCTGCTACCATCAGATCAGTATCTTTAGTCACTGTTTACAACCAGGAAGTGAAAATCAGAGGCTGGGAACAAAATATATTAGTCTTAATCTTAAATTTCAATTTAAAATCCTGATTGAGGGTTTCCTGTATGGAGACTCTGTATTAAAGAGTGAGTTGCAAAGTAAGTGTCTGCAGTTTTAAATGTAAAAGGCTGATTTTGATAGCAAGCATGTCTGTTTTCAGGAGATGAACAATGGTGCATGCATTTTTATATTGCTGTGAGCTCATTTTATTTGTGGAGCTAAGCTCTGGCTACAATAGGCTAGGAATGCTGCAGCCTTAAACAGCATTTAAATTTGAAACCTGTACTATAGCAGCCTTATATCCAATATAGTCTTTCCACAGACCATTGTCATGTGGGTGGAATGCTCGTCTAAAACCTTGACTATATTCCTTACCATAAAAATACTTGCAGCCGAATCAATACATATTTCAATGAAAAGGTCACATAAGTGGAAAATACATGGTGGTCTTCCCACAGAGTTCTTCACAATATCAGCTTACATCAGTTTGCAAGCTAAAAATAATTCTGTACTTAATCTTTTCATACCTTAGCTGTACATATGTGATGAGAACAGAAGAGCTAATGAGTATGACTTCAAGAAAGCACTGGACCTGCTGGAATATATTGATGAGGTAGGAAAACTGTTGGATGATCTCAGAATCAGAGGAAGTATATTTTAAGTTCTCTGAGCTGGTGTTATTACTGTAACTTGAGGATTACATACTGGCCCTTGGTGCCCCCAATGGAAGTGACTTTTTCTAGTTTTTCAGTCTTTGGAGATATGTCAAATGTGGTGTAGGTAAAAGTAACTGTGGTTTAGATCATAAGTGAAATAACACTTATCCTTGTAAACCGCAACAGGGTAGGCCATCTGTTATATTGAGAACCTTGCCAGTCTAGAATTTATCACCAAACAAGAAGGGGGGGTCCATCAGTTTTAGGAAAACAGTACTCGTCCACTATTATCAGTTTATCTGTGTGCCAATAAATAATCTAAAATGAATCTGCCATGCCTCCTCAAATTGACAAGACTTCTTTGGCCTACATCTGTGCTTTTTATCATTATGATGGTACTCTTTAGGGCATAAGGCTTGCTGTCTTAAGCTTGCATCTTGAGAGGTCACCATTTCTCCTTGCACACTCTTATTCCCTGTTTGCTGACAATTTATTCTGGCAACGCCAAAAATCACCTCTCCAGGACCATCATTCCTGAGCAGCATTCTTCAGCCAAAAATAAAAGCCATGTCATTTCAGAGCAGTGTTATTTCTAAATTATCTAGGAAAGGTTGCTATAGAAAAGGTTCCAGCTTGAATCCACTGTATGATAGTGATTTGTGCTACAACGAGGCCATTGTGTTACCCAACAATAACTTTATTGGTCATGTAGTTATTTAATTTAGATTATTTAGACCTTAAATTATGGTCTTTTCCTTGTTAAAGTTCCTTTTTGTAATACCTGTTAAGTAATTCTTATTTGTTCTTTATGTATGAAAAGTTTCACGTCGAAAATATTTGCCTGTATTTTGTGCTTTTATTACACATTATTGTATGTAATGGAGGAGGAGAAAAATTTTAATGTTTGGGACACTGTATTGTATCGATAGACCCAGAATTAGTTTTCTTCCACTTTAAACAGAAAAATGTTGCTTAACACACATACCCTGATTTGACTGCTATATAAGAACTAAGTGTAAATAATAACATTACTTTGGGAGAGAATAGCAGTAAATGGGGTTACTGGACTTAGTTACTTCTCTTCTTTCATTTGTCATTGCCTTTTTCCAAGTTCCCACCATCCTTTGTGAAAATAGTCATATCGTGTCATTTTAAGAAAATAAGATTTAAAAGTTTCTCATTTAAATTAGAGAAACTTAGATGTCTGAGTAAGAATATACACTACAAAAGGGAAAGCATAAATTAAACTAAAATTTCTGAGTGGACAAGGTCACCCTAATTTAGGATTTCATCTTTATCACCCATGGAAAAGCATGATTGACCAGAGAAACTGCAGAATTTTGAGGCTAGACATGGGTTGCCTAATTGCTCTTCTTAGCTATCCCAGTCACACTCTAACTGGCAAAAAGCTGATAGCACAAGGACTTTGCTCACACTCTTGCTTCCAGAAGAGTCGGGGGGTTAAATAGCTGAGATTGGGGAAGAGGGGGTTAAATAGCTAAGATGCCCAAGAAGGCTAATGGAAAGACAAATGGCCTTTTGTGATGACAGCATCATTATATGAGCAGAAAGGTCTCATGCCAAGCCTTTTAATATTTGTGCTAGAGGTCTGTCTGCACTAGGGTAAAGGCGTATTTTAAAGACATGTTAGTTAACACATTAAAAAACCCTAATGTAGATAGGGTAAACTGTATTTTAACATGTGATAGATATCTGGTCATGCTGAACACCTAGCTAGCGTGTAAGACAACTTGCCCTGGGCACACTGGGGTTTTAAAACAGAGTAGCTAACGTGGATTTTAAAATATAGATAGAGATAGATATGGGGTTAGAGAAATTCATAGCCTCAGCTGCAGATGGAGAGAAACAGCCTTTAATGGTTGAAGTCTGAGCCAGGTCAGCCCATGTTGCCTTAAAATAGGAGTTGCACTCAGACAAGTGATTCTCCCCTCCTTCACAGACTTACTTTTCTCTAATAGCCAAAGCCTTTATGGCTGCCAGAGTGCCAATGGGTAACCCCTTTGTGAGAGACATTTTCTTAAACTTTTTGGCTTTGCAAGTCAAAGCTAAAGTCATTTCCAGCTCTGTCTTCTCAGATGTCTTTAAACATCAAGGGGCATTTTTGCAAGGCATTACTTTAGAGCAGTGTTTTTCAAACTTTTTAGGCTGCATACCCCTTTCCAAATAATGTAGTCTAACATGTACCCCCATCTGAGACAGGTAGAGGCGATGCATGGGGGGGGGGAGCGTGGGCCCCCCCCCCAATTTCTGCCTTCCATTTAGCAACAGCTTCTAGAGGTTTTCAAACTGTGGGATGTGGAGTAACATTTGGGGGTAGGGGTGGTGACGCCAGGCAGCTTGGGCCAGCCCCGTGCAGCAGGGCTCAGGGGAGGGATTGCTACCTCCATCCCTGACTCACCTCAGTAGGCCACCCAGCCTAGGTTGGGGGGAGGCATAACCAAAAATTATAACTTGCAGGGTGAGGGGGTTCAGCTCAAAAAGTTTGAAAACAGCAGGTAATGCTCCCTTTTCAGTAGCTCAAACATGGGGCTGATATTTTCAGAAGGTTTTTTTTTTATTTTTATTTCTAATTTCTATCAGATGCTTTAAGGTCTTATTAGCTATTACTACTTTCTCAGTTAGGTTTAAATAGGTGAAACCATCCTTAACTGTCTGACATAATGAACACCGAGGTCCTTCATCTTTTTCATCTAGTAACTGTATCTCAACCAAAATGCAGTAATTTGTGGTTTCCTGAAACAGGTCTTTCCCACAAATGGGTAGCAGTTGAAAAACATGGCAGCCTTACCATAATGCTGTAATTGATTTTTCTATTTTTATTAAGACCTACCTCTGCTAGTCACTGTTGGTTTATCTCTTAGGCCCTAGAGGACCTGTTTGTATTTGCTTTTATTTTACACCATTTTTGCTGACTTTCCCACAAAATTTGTTCTTTGTAATGTGTGCCAAGCATACAAAAAAAAATAGAACAAGTAATTGTGCCCTAAATGTTGCATTGAATGTAGAGTAAGTTTCAATCTTTTCTCTCCTGTTGATTCTTTTCTGTTCTAGAACACAAGATTATTTACCCTTTGCAAGCCTCTCAGATTTGGTACTAACAATTGTCCTGTTAGTAGGGCAGTAGTGCAAAATTACTCAGGGTCAAACGATCATATATTGGCCAGTTAGATGGTTTGACAATGCAAGAGTATAACACAGCTGCGTAGAAACATACATACATATTACAATGCTTACTTTCTCTTATACTTCGTTGCACTTATGCAGTACTGTTTTATCTGAAGATTTGAAAGAACTAAGTCTCAAAACTCCTGTGAAATAGATCAATAAAGTGGGGCACAGGGAGGTTATTGCTAATCTACAGTAAGCAGAGCTGAATAGAATTCAGAGGCTATGTGAAGCTTGCAGCCCCTGCAGTTGTGAATCAAAAGAACCAAATGACTGAATGAAATTTGGACAAATAGCAAGTTTTAGTAAGTTTTTGTGTCAAAACCATGTGAAAATACTACATTTTTCACTGTTTCCACCCCAAGTCATAAATGGGCTTCATTTCAGGTACCTGTCTCAAGTGTTGAAGTGGTAACAAAACTAGGCAGTTTTGCTTTGTTTGAGGGTTTTGAGAGATGGTCTGTTGCTTTGACTACTAGACTGCACTGCCTCTCTACAATGAAGTGGACAAACAGGTTCCTATGTACTAGTTACCAGTATCAATTATTCTTTTGTAAACAAGAGTAATGAAAGCATCCAAGTCAACTCTCAGATCTGGATGTGATGTGGTGGTTAGGAAAAACCCTTTATTTGTCTTTTAAAAAAACCCAGCAGTTAATATTAATTTTTTTTTTTTTCAATTGAAGGAGGAAGAAGTGGATGTAAATGATCTTAAGCTTAAAATTCTCTGTAAAGCTCTCCAAAGAGACAGGTAGGTCATAACTGAACATACATGAAGGGTACAATTTTCTCTATTCATAGCATTGATTTTTCTAATTGTAAATTTTTGTACTATTCTCCAGCTTCTAATATCAGATTGAATGTTCAAATGGTATATATGTATGTTTAATATAGATTCTGAAAAGTCTGTCCAGGACAATGTGTCTTTTTAGAGGGAGAGGAGAGGTATCACTTACAAAGCTACTTCTGTAATAGTTTATCCATTAAATCCTCTAGCTATTCTACAAATACTTTAAACATTTAGGGAATTAAAATGAAACTATGTGGTTTCTTGAATTTTCTTTTGCCCTTTAATGGAGGGGAGAGATGACTGGCTATGAAACTGGATTTTCTTCTTTGAGGCTAACAGCATATTTCCAATTGTGGAATAAGCAGATCCCAAGCTTGGGATCTTCTAGAGCAGTGTTTCTCAACAACTGGTCACGGTTTAGGAAGGCAGCAAGCTGGTCCTCGGTATAAAAAAGGTAGAGAAACACTGTTCTAGAGCATTGTCCATTAACGCTACTGCTGGAGACTTTCACGTCACTTATGCTGGGCACAGAACTACTTTGACAAATTATTCTCCAGAGCCAGCAGTCCAGGATGTCCAGCACTGGACTTAGTTGACTTGGACAGCTCCAGGGACCTTGGTTCTGCTTATGTTGGACACAAACACTTTGGTAAGCTGTTCCTCACTTTGTAGTCAACAAAACAGGATCATTGGTACTGGAAGAGACCAGGGACCTAGATATTGTTTTAGCTAGCTATAGAGCCACTTTGACTGGCAGATCTCCAAAGTCAGTGCTGGACACACCTTACTAGACTTAATCAACTGGATCTGAAGAGTTTCCCTCATCACCAGTGTTTGAGGCAACCCTCCTGCTCTTCATAGATCTTAGATCAGTGGTTCTCAACCAGGGGTACACAGAGGTCTTCTCGTGGGTACATCAACTCATCTACACATTTGCCTAGTTTTACAACCATCTACATAAAAAGCACTAGTGAGGTCAGTACAGATTGAATTTTCATACAATGACTTGTTTAGACTGCTCTATATACTATACACTGAAATGTAAGTACAAGATTTATATTCTGATTTATTTTATAATTATATGGTAAAACTGGGAAAGTAAGCAATTTTTCAGTAACAGTATGCTGTGACACTTTTGTATTTTGCTGTCTGGTTTTTGTAAGCGAGGTGAAACTTGGGATAGACAAGACAAATCAGCCTCCTGAAAGGGGCACAGTAATCTGGAAAAGTTGAGAGCCACTGCTCTAGATAATGCCCATGACAAGTAGGGGACCCTTTCCTCCAAAAATAAAAAGGGATAGAGAATAAGATGGAGAATATCTTATTGCCCTTATATAAATCCATGGTACGCCCATATCTTGAATACTGCATACAGATGTGGTCCCCTCTTCTTAAAAAAGATATACTGGCATTAGAAAAGGTTCCGAAAAGGGCAACTAAAATGATTAGGGGTTTGGAACGGGTCCCATATTAGGAGAGATTAAAGAGGCTAGGACTTTTCAGCTTGGAAAAGAGGGGATTAAGGGGGGATATGATAGAGGTATATAAAATCATGAGTGGTATGGAGAAAGTGAATAAGGAAAAGTTATTTACTTGTTCCTATAATATAAGAACTAGGGGCCACCAAATGAAATTAATGGGCAGCAGATTTAAAACAAACAGAAGGAAGTTCTTCTTCACTCAGCTCACAGTCAACCTGTGGAACTCCTTGCCTTGCCTGAAGGTTAGGACTATAACAGGGTTTAAAAGAGAACTGGATAAATTCATGAAGGCTATGTCCATTAATGGCTATTAGCCAGGATGGGGAAGGAATGGTGTCCCTAGCCTCTGTTTGTCAGAGGGTGGAGATGGATGGCAGGAGAGAGATCACTTGATCATTACCTGTTAGGTTCACTCCCTCTTTGGGTCACCTGGCATTGGTCACTGTCGGTAAACAGGATACAGGGCTGGCTGGACCTTTGGTCTGACCCAGTATGGCCATTCTTATGTTCTAGTTTTCAAATGCTAGTCCAGTCAGATTTTTTAACTATAGTCATACCCCACCCCCCCACTCCAAAGGGACAGAAGGGGAAAAAAAATAACCAATGAGGGAAGAGTATATTCCATGCCCTCTGCAACTTTGGCAGTCAAAAGGAGCTGAAGAGCAGTTGGAGCCACTCCCGCTTAAAGGGGAGGTTCCAAAGGATAGGGATTTCCAGAAAACTCCAAGCTTACATGGCCAAGGAGCATTTATCCTACAAGTGGGAATATGCAGGCAACATAGTTACTGATTAGTAACCTTCCCCACGCCTTATTAAATTGGGGGTAGATCCTGTTTTAAAAGCCTTCACAATTACAGCCCAACAAGTTTTTAGGCCTTGTCCATTCTGGGCCAAGAACAGAGTTTAGAAATGGTATTTAAACTCTGCTAGAACAAATTTTAAACATGACTCTGGCTAGCCAAACCTAATCAATGTGGATGGGGCCAATCTGTATTCAAACCAGTTTGGGTGGAATAGTGTTTAGATAGTTTACATATGATTTCCAGATTTGGTTCCCAGTTCACTGAGGTTCTGTAGCCAAGGAGGCTAATCCCTGTTCCAAAAGAGGTAGTGGCCATTCTCTAGCATCTGGAAAATGCTACATTAGGCATTCCACAACACCTGCTTTTAGGGGTGGAGCTTGTTACATTCCCTAACTTGATTACTATACATGGTGACTGGATTCTTTGGATACAACACCAAGACTCACTAAGCATGCTTAGCAACATCCTAATATAGTGCTGGACTTCAGTTTCTGTCATTCTCTTCACCACTCCAATGCCTGTAGAAGGATTGGAGGTAGGGAAAAAGGGGGGTAACAGGAAACTGTCTTTCTTTCTCCTCAATAAAACTGTGGGTGAAATCCTGACTCTGTTGAAGTCAATGAGAGTTTTGCCACTGACCTCATTGGAACAACGGTTTCTCCCAAGATGCTACCTTTTGTTGTTGTTAGTGTACCTATTTGGAGACCAAACCATCCATTTCCCAGTGACCACACAAGGTAATTATGTCCGTTTTAGGACTGAAATAATGGGTATATCTACACTGCAATTAAAAAAACCCACAGCTGGTCCATGCCAGGTGTCTCAGGCTCACAGGCCAAGGTGCTGTTTAATTGCAGTGTAGATGTTCAGGCTCTAGGACCCTGTGAGGTGGCAGAGTCCCATAGCTTAGCCTGCAGCCTGAGCCTAGCATCTACATCACAATTAAACAGCCCCTTATCTGGAGCCAGCTGGCACCGGCCTGCTGTGGGTATCTAATTACAGTGTAGTCATACCCAGCGTAATTCCAGGCTGCATGGCATTTGACACTGGGGACAAGAAACCTCAGCAACTGAAAAATCCAGTGCCAACAGCAAGGGAAGTTATTTTAAATCCGTTTTTTTCCCCTTTCTGCCAGGCATTTTAGAATGGTTTGAATTAGGGCTTCAACAGCAGCCTGACCTTTCCCTTGAATGACTCAGCATATCTGATCACATATTGAGGCTTGCAAACCTCAGAAACTAAGGATATTTTGTGCTGAGTTAGGGCCTTGCAATTTTAAACCTTTCACTCGACATTTTGTTCTTCCTTTGCTTCTCCTGTTTAAAAAAGTATGTTGGCAAGTTTCCTTTGCTTCTGTGTTCTGAAGAATGTCTTTTTACAGAAAACTTGTCAGAATGGTGATTGTGGAATAATTAAAATAATTGTTTAAACTAGCTTACTTAAACCCATGTGTGTAATTGATTCTGAGTTCTCTAACAGAAGCAGATAACTTTTTTCTGCTGTTACGGTTTAGTCAGTGGGGAAGCATTCCTATTATCTGCCTTATTAGATTGTCTTGTAATGCCACAATTTTAATAAAATTTTTCTCTAAAATATTAAAAAGATAATCAGTTCAGGATGCAAAGAACACTAACTTTCAACTGTAGAAATGCACACAGAATACAGGTATACTTCAAGAACATTTATTTCTATTTTAGTATCAGGTTTTTAATTATCCTGTTCTCATATTTGATCAGGTTTTTAATCAACTTTACAACTTATAATTTATACTTTCTGAGTTGCAGTTGGTCCAGTTCAGAAGGTAAAGATGATCCAATTGAAGCATCTAAAGACAGTATATTTGTGAAAATATTACAAAAGCTATTGAAAGAAGGTAAGTTTTGTTATATGTAAAGAATACTTTTTCAGATTACTGTATGTCAACCTTGTTTTAAAACATACTTAACAAAATAAACAGCTTTTATCTATTAAAAAGAACAAGTAAGGTGTAAAAGAAGCAAAAAAAAATTGCATCAGTAATTCATCAGATAAAAATGTGACCATGTGGCACCCTATTCTATCTTTTTGTAGGGAGGCGACAAAACATGTAAATTCTCTCTCTCGGAGCCTCCAGATTACATCTGTTTTGCAGGAAGATAGTGTTTATTTTTTTTAGTAACTCATTATTATACAATGGAACTCAGCCTCCAGTGTGAAGATTCCCTATGAGACAGGAGGAATTTTAAGACACCAGGACCGTATTTCAGAATGGCTTAATTGCTTTAACTCAAACTTTTAAAAAACTAACAAAAAGCCTTGAGTTCAGACCATTTAAGCAACATCACAACTCAACACGAATTGTTGGGGGGAAATTTTATAAGCAACTAAAAGAGATTAGAATAGTAACTCAACCTTAACTATAATGTTCACAATTTTAAAAAGCTATATTGTCAAATAAGAGAAGGTTGAAGGTTATAAATCTGAAGAAATGCACTTCCATAAGATTTAAGAATGCAACATAAAACTATCTGATTCTTGACCCTTTTTTAAGGGCTGCAGTATCCAGTCATTTGGACTAAGTCCATTTTAATTTATCAAAAGTATGATTTGTTAAACAGGGACTTTGTGGAGTTTACATAACTGTTAAAATATAGAATGTGCAAATGGTCAAATTGAGGAGGGGAATATAATAATCTTTAAACAATAAACTCAGTTTATAGAGTTTAGAGTCAGAACACTTTATAGAGTTGTTTCACTGCATGACACAGTAGATGAAATAGAATTAGAACAGTCTTTACAACTGCAAACAAATGAATCAGGAATTGAAATACAGGTACAGATGTTTCCATTGGCATCCTTTCTAAGTATCTTACAATTGCTATAATGCAAGTTTATTTGTGTTGAAGGAGTTCAGCTCAGTGAATATTTACCAGAGGTGAAGGACTTGCTGCAAGCAGATGAACTTGGCAACTTGAAATCGAATCCTTATTTTGAATTTGTGCTAAAGGCAAACTATGAACACTATGTTCAAGGACAACCATGATGACTCAACATTTTTGAAAGTAGAAATTTCTAAAGAACTGAGTTAAAGCAGTGTATACTTCTTTACATTCTGTACGTACTTCATTAAAGTACCTTTGTAATAAAGTTTATACAGTAATGTGTTTGGCTTTTGAAATGAACAGTCTTTACAATATAACTAAGTCTCTTAATTTTTCTCTGGGATACTTACTTTCTCTCCCAATGGCTGAAAATGTATGGTTGATTTTCATTTTCTGTGCCTCTTTTGGTTTCACGTTTGTTCTATACTTTTGTCTAGTGTGCAGGAAGTCTCAACACTGGCAGCACATACACCAGGGGTGAAATCCTGGCCCCACTGAAAACCATGAGAGTTTTGCCATTGACTTCACTGGGGGCAGGATTTCACCCCGGGGGTATATATTGGGGAAACATACAGTAAATGTTAAATGATGGCTGAATATATAGCTTTTTGGAGTAAGAAATTAAAGCCACACTTGTGTAAAGCACTCTGCTTAGAAATTAGGCTTTTGGTATAAAACTTTGCATTGATACAGCACCTTCCATCTGAAGAGATCCATGCAAAAATGGATAGGTAAGTAGTCCCCCTTTACAGAAAAGGAAACTGGCACAGAAAGGATAAGTGACTTGCACAAGGTCACTCCCCGTCAGTGGCAGACGGGAATAGAACCCAGATCTCCTGACTCAACAATGCCCTGGCCTAGCAAATACATCAGTCTTTCAACTTGTACATAAATGCAGTTTTTCACATAAATTTTCAACAAATCCAGAGCAATTTTTTAGATTAAGATTACAAATACAAAAGTTATCTATAGATTTTTACATTTTTAAAACTGAGATTGACGTTTTCACCCTACAGTAATTGACAATAAATGCCTAGAACCTAAGCTCACAAGAAACCTAGAAAGCAGTTCCCAAAGAGAGAGTCCAGGAAGACCTTCCTTACTCGAAGACTCGTTCTTTACTCGTAGATGCCAACTTACCCCAGTTCACTTATCTCTGACACGATGATAAAAAAAAAAAAAAAAAGTCCATGTAACTCTTAAAACATTGTAATGGTTCTCATACTGAAATAACAGGCTTAATTTAAAATCATATAAAAATTGCTTTAATCTGACAAATCGCAGGAGGAGCTTTTCTTTTACAAATAGTTTAATGTCCAGAGATTGAATGCAGAGCAACTTGCATACCCTTATGCTCTACTTGCCCTGGCTAGGTGCCTGCTAAAACAACTTGATCCAACAGCTGAGAAGGTCATAAGTTAAATCAGTTGAAGAGAATCCAATTTCTAGTTTAAAAAGCACAGCTATCGCACCATTGCTTCTCCCCCTCCCTGTACTAATACAGTGCTCGGCTGAAAGGCTGAACATGTTTGGAAGAATAGACTTAGCTAGAGATGTTCTAACTAATATGGAAGAGATACCCATTAGCAACCTTGTAAAAAGTCAACACAATTAAACGTCACCTGTTTCTACAATATTACATGGCTGTGAGAGCAGCAGGTAGAATTTACAGCTTTGACTTTACAAAAGGGAATAATTCAAAGTATTGGAAATTTACTTACTCATGTAAAACACAATTTTAAATGGAAACGGGATCTCAAATTATTTAAAAACTAAACTAAACATTTAGGAGATGGGAAATGGTATATCAAAGGACTGGCACTCTTTGTAGGGGTATCTTATTCCTGGGCTTTAGCTTCGTTAAAATTAGCTTGAAGTGTCTAGTAATGTGGACATTTCTGGTCAAGCCTTGAACGTACTGATGGGATTTCTCAGCCCCCGCCCTTCCGACTCATCTCCATACAATCTAACCACCTGTACCCAGTCATAATCCACAGCGTATGCCAAGAGAGACATCTCAATAGCTGTTAGACTGGCTAAAGTTTATGTAGAACTATAGATTGCTGTTAGCCCTTGATCTACTCCAAAGAAAGGGTTATTTAAACATTCTGTTTTGCAGAAAGTCAATATTTATAGGTTGTAAGCTCCTGCGGGCAGATTGTTTGTCCTGCGCAGCATGGAGTATACGTCCTCAACAAATGAACTGTGTAATGTTCACATCTAAGGCTCTTTGGTCTAGTGCTGGTGTAAAAGGTACTTTGCATTGATATAGTACCTTTCATCTGAGGATCTCTAAAGCACTAGGCTGTAGGCAGTAGATTTAAAACAAAACTTATTTTAATAACTTCCATACTCAAACTGAAGTTCAATATCTGGATATTAGGAATGTTCAGCATGTTCACCATGTCAGTATAAAATTTGAAAGGTCAAGATTATTGGGTTATTGTCCCTTTGCAGCTGCTTGTTCATTCTATGCAGTCAGAACTCTGTGATTCCTGTTGGAGATCTGCTTCCATTAGGGCAAATGGGGTCCTAAGTGTAAATTACAAGAGTTACAGAGTTAAGATTTGGTATTTGCTCCTATTTTCAAGCTTTTCTGATAATCTGTTCACTAAAACAAAACTTTATGGTGAACACTTCTCTTATAGAATAGACTTCTCTCAAATAGGGGCACAGAGAAGATGTCTTCATTTAGCACTGCATATGAATGTCACAGGTGTCCTATTTTGCTTCATAATAGATCTAAAAAAATTGCAATGAAGGGAAACCATTACAATAAGTATAGACTACTACCTGTTCCTGCAAGAAAGTTTTCAGTTAGCCATGTGGTTAAATTAAATAGGGGAGAAAATGTTCTCAAATGTTTGGGGGGGGGGGGTGTTACATAAGTTTTATAATTAAAGAATGTATTAAGCATTTCTTTCCTTGTAGAGGATACAAATCATTTTAATGTCCAACCCTCACTTGTAAAAATCACAAGTTTAAGAATAATGGGAAAGGGTGTGAAGTTGAGATTTGTATCAAGATAAGCGGAAGAAATTGGACATTCCACTACGCAGATCAGTTTTATTCTTGCCCTGGTCTTATTGCTGAAATTTGAACTGACTTGTCGCTGTGGTGGCTGAGCACTGAAAAAATAAATATTGGTTTAGCCCCTTGTGCCTATCCTAGGTTTTAATCCCAGAGAATGTATACAGGGGAAGTGGCCTTTTATGTGGAAAAATAATATTGCCACCAGGCATTTGTCTATATTGAATTGCTATGTATCATACTTAGCGATAGTATCACTTTGAGATACCATGAGATTTGTTGTAGGAAAACCAAAATGGTATATGTCCAGTAATTTTTTTTCAAAACTTACAATAAAAGGTCACTGACAATGCTTCCATTGTTAATTTTTTAAGCAGGGTTTGTGCCACCACATATGGATGACTGGACTACAAATACATCTCTCATGAAATAACTAACCTGTACTTTAGTCTGCTTCTGAGCATCTTTTTTTAATATCTGATTGTGATTCCTTAAAATCCTCAGGAAAGGTAGTTTCTTTTTATGGTGAATTTATGTAGGTTCAGTTTTAGACAGAGTTTGGGAAGAAGGAAGAGGAGAAAAAATTGCAGAAAAAATCATTATTCCCCCAGCCTGTTTTACAACAATAGCATGGCAGGAAGTGGAAATGGAAAGCAGCAGCAAAAAGACATAGGGTGCAGCCAGAGGCGAAGGGAAGAGCTGCCAGACTAGGAGTTGCAGAGATTAAATGTTCGAGAAGAAGAAAAGTCACCTGTCTCCTGATAAACCTTGCTGCTGTCTTGCAGCTGGGGAAATCCAACTGCAGAAAATGCCTTCTCCTTCATAGTGGTTCCTGGTAGCACAGAGACTTCCTTCTCACACTTCTTTCTCTACCCCACATTTTAGTTGTCCTTTTTTCAGAGAGATTTTCCTTTGGTTACTCCTACCCTAATTTCTCCATAGTCAATTGCTACAAACCAGACCTCCTTTCTTCATCTCCTTTACCTGATTCTTCCTTCTAATTGTAACAGAAATTTCTAAAAGTCTTTCACCTATGCCAAATAGAATCTCTGCTTATTCAGAGCCTGGCTAGATGAATAGTTAATTCCCCTTTATTTAACTATGGAGTAGTTTCATCCAGTCAGAGGCAGCTTATCAGTAAGACTAATATACCTTTTTAAAACTCTTATGGATGAGCTATTCTGAGTCACACATCAAGTCTGTGTTCTAAGCCAATCAGAACTCCGCAGGTCAATAATGGCTACAGTTCATAACTGCAGTTGGAGTGCACCAGGATCCAACAGCTAGTGGTTAAATCTACATCAGCCTTCTGGTATTAGAAATAGTCACTGATATAAATTTTCCCAGGACCAATATCTCTTGAAGGGTTTCTTTAGGAGACATCCACTGCTACCCTATGCATTTTTTTCATATGCAGCTTTAAATCAGACCCAATAAAATCTGTGTGCTTTAAAGAGCTCACTAATATGAAACTGATTTTTAAATGTAAGGTCAGATCCCATATAGGGCAAATGAAACCATGAGGGGGACATTGTGTATAAGTAAATCATAATCTACTGTTTCCTTTTCAGTTTTAGATTTTCATCTGTACTAACTCCCCTTCTTACCTACACAACCTATTACTTTTCTAAATATGTTTTCCGCCTTTTATGTCTATTCTCTGTTGGGGTAAATACAATTCCTATTTATGGAGGAAGAACTGACCCTTCCCTGATTTGGCAAACAATTGTACAAGAATTGAATGGGTACTTAATAATGTTCTGTGATCCCTACCTTTAAAATTGAATTACAAGCATTTTTTCAGGATGCCTGAAAGTTACAAACCTCTCCTCCTCAAAAAGAAAAGGAGGACTTGTGGCACCTTAGAGACTAACCATTTTCTTTGAGCATAAGCTTTTGTGAGCTACAGCTCACTTCATCGGATGCATGTAGCTCACGAAAGCTTATGCTCAAATAAATTGGTTAGTCTCTAAGGTGCCACAAGTCCTCCTTTTCTTTTTGCGAATACAGACTAACACGGTTGCTACTCTGAAACCTCTCTTCCTCAATAAGTCTTGTGGTGGATGCAGCCAGGCCTTTGTTAATTACTTATCTAGGCTATCTTGCTGGTTGCTGAAACTATAAGTAGGAAATGTAGGAGCAGTTTCCTCTTCCTAATTTTACAGAGAAATAGCCTATAAAAGGATATTTTATGGTGGGCTACAAACCAGAACACTTCTACCTTTATCTTCCATAGAGAGAACCCCTGGTGAGCATATGGATTCCTTCCAGCATGTGTGTACATTATGTACTTTAGAAAAGTAGATGTTGGTTACCATTGCTCTAAGTGAGGCAGCTTCTCTCTTCCACTAACTTTTGGCACCACATCTGTCCCTCCTGTCCCGCTAAACGATCCATTTATTTCAATTCTCTCCGTAAGCAGCTGCTGTGCTTCCTATCCTAACAGAAGTGCGAGGACTACCAACTGGACTTCCAGCCTTCCCCAACCCAAAATGACCATTAAACCTCTACGTGACCATAAGTAGATTCAAATCCCTGGAGAATTTTTTTTAAATATATCTGAATATATCAGTGGTACAAATAGCATAAACAACAGCAGACCCACTGTGCATGGGAGCTGTCCAACCCATACTGGCAACGAGCCAGAACGTGGGTCTTTATCATCCTCTATATAGAAAACTGATTTTGCACAGCGTTTATTATTATTATTATTATAAAAAGCTGCTTCTGTGCAAGATTGAATTTTTCTACCAAAAAAACAAAAATCTGCCGTGATTAAGACAACGAAACGTGGCCCCCTGCGCCGGCCCTTCCCCCTGGGATGGAGAATGCTCATTAGGAGGCAGCGTCCCCCGAGCTGCGTGTGTGGCTGACACAAAGGGGCCGCTTCAAGAGACCCTACGCAAGTGTGCCTGGCTCGCCAGGGCGCTGTGCGCTAGGCGGCCGGCAGGAAAGTGGGGAGCGGGAAGTGAACGGCCGAAGGCAGGGCCTTGATGGGGGGCCCTCGGGCCGAGCGGCGCTGGAGAGGTCCCCGCCGCTAGCTCCCGGCGGGCCGGCGTCAGAGCCCCTTGCCCCCGGCCAGCCCAGGCCGCTCACCCCGCGGCGCAGCTCTCCGCTCCTCCTCCTCGGGCTGAGCCGGGCTCGCCTCCCCCGGGCTGCCCCGGGCCGGGGGCTCCCTGCGCCGCCTTCTCCTTTCTGGGTAGCGCGGGGTCGGGATTATTTCGGACACGAGCCCTCCCGGCCCCTTCCCCTGGCCCGAGGCGGGGGCCGGGGAGGGCCCGGCAGACGCTCCTTATACGGCCCGGCCTCTGGTCCCTGGGCCCGGGCCAGGAGCTCCTTCTTTGGGCAGCCCCGCGGCCGCGCGGCGGGTCTGGGGGGCTCCGGCCGGGCCGGCCGGGCTCGCTCGCTGCCCAACACCCAAATATGGAGACAGACGGGGAGACATTCCTGCGGCCGGCGGGGGAGGCGGCGGCGGCGGCGGCCCTATAAAGACCTGCCGGGGCCGGGCAGCCCACCGAGCTGGAGAGCCGCGAGGAGCCTGAGCCGGAGCGGAGAGCCAGGAGCCACCCGAGGTGAGCCGGGGGAGCCCCGCGGGGCGGGGGCTGAGTCCGCAAAGCCCAGGGAGCGCGGCGCGCCGCGCCGCGCCGCCAGACGCCCAGCCGGGGCCCGAGACTAAACAGTGTCTGGGGAGCCGCCAAAGCGCCAGCCCCCAGCGGCGGGAGCCTCCCCTCCGCTGCAGAGAGCGAGCGGGCGAGCCGGGCTGGCTCGCCAGGCTTCTGCCCTCGTGCTGCTGGGGAGGAATCGCGTCTACACGGGGGGGCACAGCTCGGATCCCTCGCCAGGCAGCGAGAAACTAGCGCCTCTTGCCTGGACTGCGGCCGATCTGCCGGGCAACTTCCCTGGAGCTGAGCTGGCGCTGGGTGGAGGGAGAGAGTGCTAGCAGGTACGCGTTACCTGCCTCTCTAGTACCTCGTTACTGATGGTAATGAACAAGGACATCGTTTAAGTGGCTCCTGCTGAGCCAGTCTTCTCTTTGATTGTAGCCCGGCGGAGGGGTCAGATTTTAAGGAAAAGCACAATACCATAGATTTTTACTATTTGGATTTTAACTATTTGTGCCATCCAAGATGGCACTTGAACTTGGATTACTTCGCAGTTTCTTAATTCCATCCAATTGAAAGCAGCACGTGTATTGTTTCAAACTTTTAAAATCCTTTAATAACTAGGCGAAAAGTAACTTTTGAAAGTTTACTCTTCCTGTCTCCAGTTTTTGCCACACTATTGAATCAAAGTGCCTGGCCTTTATTTTAAAACTGTGGCTTACTATTGTTATCCTGATAAAGGTTTATAATTATTTCTCCTAAATACTCTTGGCCGCTATGATCTACTTTAGCTTGTGTTCCAGATTGATGAGATTATAGGATCACAATTTTTACCCTCCCCCCACCACCAAATATAATCACTGTATGTATCTTAAGTGTATATATTAAAACTACCAGATTACATGGTGACAATCTCTAACCTTGATAAAATGAGGATCAAGGAATAAAGAAAGCAGTTTATTGAGGATGTGGTGGATTAATTCTATTAGTTCTTTGAGCTAATTTACAATTTTCTATAACCCATACTGAGTGGAATAAAGATTTAAAATAGAGTTATAACATTGAAGGGAAGGCTGGATCTACTTTGAGTTTAAAATGTGATTTTAATTAACCACTTTAAAGTAGTATAGAAGTTTTTTGTTTTAAATCAAACCCTTTGAGATGCCCATTGGACCTTGCAGCCCCATTCTGAAGCCACGCCTCACTTTACCCCGCACCTTCTGTGGGTGGGGAGAGCCTGGCTCCTCTGGGACAGTGGATCATGAGTGGTGAGACTGCGGCTGTGTTGCATTGTCTCTCATCAGCTCTTACGGTGGTTTGATTTTCTTGCTGTTCCCCAGAAAGCCGACACCATGTGTGATGAGGATGAGACCACCGCGCTCGTATGCGACAACGGCTCTGGCCTGGTGAAGGCTGGCTTCGCCGGGGATGATGCTCCCAGGGCTGTCTTCCCCTCCATTGTGGGCCGCCCTCGCCATCAGGTACGATGCCCTGTCTTCTAGCCGTTCCAGGACTGCAGCTTCACAGAGGTAGTGCTGAAAAACCAACCCCTGCTTTCTGGGGAAAGTCCCTAATCACTTGGGAGAGGCTGACCCCCCTCCATAATGGGACTGAGTAATTTATATGCCAGCTGTGCTACAACTGCCTGCTGTCACACCAGCTGTGACCCAATCACCGTTCCTCCCATCATGAAACTAGCATATATATATTACTTACTAACACTTATATAATATGCCATCAGTGCCCCACAAATGTGCTCTGTGCTCCATGCAGGCACACCTGTAGTGCAACAGCTGCTCTTACAATAGGCTGGATTTGCCCTAGCTGTGCCCTGTGACTTGGGAGCCTTCTCCTCTTCTGACCTGAGCTGGCTGTCACTCCCCAGGGTGGATAACGTGTGACTCTCTCCCTCCTTCCCCGGAGAGATGTTAAGCTCCCCAACCCCCTTTTGTTCCTCTCTAGGGTGTCATGGTGGGTATGGGTCAGAAAGACTCCTACGTGGGGGATGAAGCTCAGAGCAAGAGAGGTATCCTGACCCTTAAGTACCCCATTGAACACGGCATCATCACCAACTGGGATGACATGGAGAAGATCTGGCACCACACTTTCTACAATGAGCTGCGTGTGGCCCCCGAGGAACACCCCACCCTGCTCACTGAGGCCCCCCTCAACCCCAAGGCCAACCGTGAAAAGATGACCCAGATCATGTTTGAGACCTTCAACGTGCCCGCCATGTATGTGGCCATCCAGGCTGTTCTGTCACTGTACGCCTCCGGCCGTACCACTGGTAAGTGAGAGTAATGGGCCTCCAACAGCACCTACCCTCACCTGGGGGGCATCCACCTACCAGCATAGGTGCCACCCACCCTCACCTAGTGAGGGCACCGACCCACTGGGATAGACTCTTAGACATGAAGAGAGGCCCCCCATTCTGCTTTAGATTGATGTTGCCACTAGTAAAAACAAACTTTGCCTGCCCCTTTTCCGTGAGGTCCTGCAGGGTTTGCTCCTTCCCTTGTGACCATTTTCCCCAGCCTTGCCTTGTGTTGGCTTAGCGAGGTGCTCGGTCTCACCCGCTCTCCCACCCCCTCACAGGTATTGTGCTGGACTCTGGTGATGGTGTCACACACAACGTGCCCATCTATGAGGGGTATGCTCTGCCACATGCCATCATGCGCTTGGACCTGGCCGGTCGGGACCTAACTGACTACCTGATGAAGATCCTGACAGAGCGTGGCTACTCTTTCGTCACCACTGGTAAGTGGAGCCTGCACGCCCACCACCACCTCTGATTGGCAGCATACAGCAGTCACACTCGAGGCTGACTTGTTTAACTTCCACGGGGATGGCCAAATCCTGCAAACCTGCACTCCTTTGTGTGACTAGGGATCACCACTCAGTGCAATGGGCACTTGTACTTAGCTACTTGCTTGTTAATTGGCACAGGTTTGTACTTAATAGACACAACCTGAGCTGGGGGTACCTGGTGTGTATTTGCTCAGTGTGGTCCTGTTTGATAGATTTAATGTTAAACATGGGGATCTGTATCTGATGTTCCATGTTGAAAATCTGGGACCATGATTTGACTCCCCCCTCCAGTCATATTGTTGACTGACTCTGCACAGTCTCCCCCAGAGCCAGAAAACATGTAAGCACGTTCTTTTGGAGCCCTTGCCTGTTCCCCTTGACCTCTGGCTATGCTGTTTTCTCCTCTCTCCTGTTCCAGCCTTCTAACATCTTGTTTTTCCCTGTGACAGCTGAGCGTGAGATTGTGCGCGACATCAAGGAGAAGCTGTGCTATGTGGCTCTGGACTTCGAGAATGAGATGGCAACTGCAGCTTCCTCCTCCTCCCTGGAAAAGAGCTATGAATTGCCTGATGGGCAGGTCATCACTATTGGCAATGAACGTTTCCGTTGCCCAGAGACCCTCTTCCAGCCATCCTTCATTGGTATATAATCTTCTCTCTCCAAAGAAGTCCTTCCCTTCAGTGTTACTGATCCTTCTGCTTCACTGGTGAATTAAGTGCACTTACCTCTGTATTCCTTTATCTCCTCATGTCACCAGGTATGGAATCTGCTGGTATTCATGAGACAACTTACAACAGCATCATGAAGTGCGATATTGACATCAGGAAGGACCTGTATGCTAACAATGTCATGTCTGGTGGTACCACCATGTACCCTGGTATTGCTGACCGCATGCAGAAGGAGATCACAGCTCTGGCTCCAAGCACAATGAAGATCAAGGTACACTTGACTATATGATTATTGACTCTTATATTCAGATAAGACTTATTTTCAGACAAGTACAGTGGAATAATATATAATACTTAACACTACTGATCTTCAAAGCACTTTACAAACAATCAGATGCACCCATTCGAACTAACTCTACCTCTTTGGCAAATGCCATTCCACCTCCCTTAACATGTTAAGTTAGGTGTAGTAAATCATAAAATGTTTTCTGTGCCCATATATGGTTTGTTTACTGATCAGAGCTCTGCTTACTCTTGTAGATCATTGCACCACCTGAGCGTAAGTACTCTGTCTGGATTGGTGGCTCTATCCTGGCTTCCCTGTCTACCTTCCAGCAGATGTGGATCACAAAACAGGAATATGATGAAGCTGGCCCATCCATTGTCCACCGTAAATGCTTCTAAGCATGTTTACATGATCACTATGCTAACCACTCTCAGGATGACACTGTTGTAAGTTGTAGGTTGTTGAATACCTGCAACAGCCATGTAACTTTCTATTTTGTAACAATTTCTGTTACTGTTGCTGCAAACTCCAAGTGACACAGAGTGTATGTAAAGTGTACATAAATTAATGTATTATCTCGTTTTGTTTATTTTTAAAACCATGCCCTGTGGAAGGAAACCAAAAACTTCAAGAAGCATTAAATCAGTCATTCTGTCATGCCCCATTGGAGTTGGTTATGTCATGATTTATTTCTGTTTCTGGAGCTGAAATCTCTACATACATTTATCCTGTTCTTTATAACTGGTTACAATTTAGGGAGGAAAAAAAGGTTGACACTTTAAATTGACATAATAATGATGCAGGGTTATTGTACACAGTAGCAATGCTACATTAAACAAACACACTGGGTTATAGAAGGTCAGAGTGCTTCACAATTAGTTTTCAAAATATATTTAAAAGGTTTTGGTGTCCTTTTTTTCCAGTTTAAATATAAACCTGAAACTGCTTTCTTGGTTCTGAGAAATACTTAAACATCTATAATATTTTTAGAATTACACCTGATCTTCCTATTCTGTGCTATCATACAGGTACTGCCCTAGCCTCAAGTTCAGGTTCACATTTTCTGCGTAAAATCTCTTTTTCAACGGATTACAGCCTGGCTCTAAAAAACATGGTCATAGCTGTAATGTGCCTATCTCAGCCTAGACACCTTTTTCTAACTTTTTAAAAAGGCTGTTGGGTTGTAGGAGTTGCTTAAACTCAACAAAAACAAAACTCCTTTTGAAGGAGATGCAGTCTTACGCTGGCCCAATGCCAAAGAGATTTCACTGGACAAATGATCCTATGCAACACATGTGTTGCAAATGCCTCATTGGAACAGAATGTAAATAGTAAGTTTTTTATAACCCATTTCTAAGTGGAACTGACAGGAGAGGGTTTTCCTTTAGAACTACTAGTAAATCACTGGGCTAAACTATATATAACTTAGCTGAGCCCTTCACTCTTTATTTGGCCATTCTGTGACTGCCCTGAAACACTGCATAAAGTAAATGCCCAGTGGCAAACAGGGAGTGGGGCTTAAACATAGATCATTCCACTCTATTATACACAGGCAAATATCAACTACACCCCCTCTTGGGAAACAGGGGCAGTGCCCAGATGAGCCTTGGGAGCTTCCTCACAAGTTAGGCAAGGGACTTTGGCGCCTGAGGGAGATCCCTCTTTGAGAAGGGGTCAGAAACTTACTGTTGTGGTTCTTGTTCAATGGCTTCAGACTCTGAGTCAATCTGGTGGCCCTAGTTTGGCTGTCAGTAAATAGTAAAGACTGAATCATAAGATCCAAACCCAACTACGGATACAATTAGGAGGCCCACGGATAAGCCAGAGCTAACTGTTCAAGCTCCCTTTCATTAGCCACAGCATTTCTTCCCTGAGAGGAAGCCACACCTTTTAGCTCTTGATTAGGGAATGGGACTCGGCTGCCCTTATTAATTCAGCTTCAGCAAAAATCCAAATTCTTTCCCCTCTGCTCAGGAACTCCTGACCACTCACTCTTCAGGTGCTCACTCTTATGGACCCAGCAGTATGAGGGGATTGGAAATGTAACTGGGAGTGGCCAAGTCTTTCAGTGCACTCCTAATAGCCCAGACCCCCTGTTTGTCCTTCTAGTAGGAAAACGGAGATGGGGAGTGTTGTGGTTGTGGGGATGCACCCTAGGGGTCCTGAAGGAGCTATGGATCCTCCTTAATGCAGAGTTGGTAGGCTGGAAAATGGTAAGTGACAAAACAACCAGTTTTGACAGAGTATCATCCTAATGGAGGTAAAATAGGAAGCCAGTAACCCTGTCCCCTGTGTGTTCCTCCCTCATGCCCTGGAATGACTGAAATGGGTTCCTTTAAGCATCGTGGCATGATTCTGTTAGACAGAAATGAATCTCTAAGAGCCTTATTTGATATGGATTTCTTGGTCATGATCCCATTGAAATAATTGCACAGTAAAGTCAAAGAGATCGCAAAGATCCCCAAATATTGCATTTGTTTTAGATAAGGGTTTTTAGAGACATAAGGTATGTGCATGTGTGTAAATGATTGTTAGAATAAAAGATTATCACAAAGGGATTCACACTGGTATAGGACTCAATCCTACAAGCTTTAGTCGTGTGGCTGAGTGTTTTCAGGTCTAGACCATTTAGTGTCTTCAAAGTATTGTCAAAGTCAGATTCAGGACTCACATAATTTGTCAGACCACTCTATTTATTAGCAAAGAGCTTTGCTAATGCACCCAGATGTGAGCCCCTCTCTGAGGCTCAAGATAACTTATTTATACAGCTAAGCCAAAGCCAATTTAACATAAGAGACAAAAGAAAGCAGAAACTGACAAATATACATATATATCTTATTTGCATACTAACGTTTACCAATCTCCTAGCTCAGTAGGAGCTCTAAGTAATGTAGTTTGAGGACCCATTGTCTCACACTCCTTAATGTTTCTCTTCCTGACAATATATTTCAACAAACCCTTCAAGTAGCATTTCTTTAATGAATTATAATTTCAATATAATTCATTCTACTTTCACAATCCCTCCTTTTGGTCAAGCTACGCAATGACCAACAATGACTGGGTTCCACATATCAATCATTCTTTATCTCTTTGTTCATCAGTGATATTTAAAATAATCAAATTAGCACTCTGGTTTGGGGCAGCTATCTGTGTAGCATGCCTGACACAATTTTGGATACAACAGGAAAGTAACTGAAAACATACAAAAATTATTAGGATTCCAAACAGGAGAGATAGGGCTCCCTGAAACAACCAGTTTCCTATGTCAGAGAAATTGAAAAGGTTACTTAGCCACTTCCATAAAGAACTTGGCTCTTTGTGGGGAAGATATGCGATTTGTTCTAAGTGGCTAGCACGATCTATTACCTCATTGGTGTTGTCTGGTATATACACACAGCAGTCTTTTCCAATGAGAGCACAAGTCCCTCCTTTTGCCGCCAGCACTATGTCCAATGCCTGACGGTTTTGGAGGGCCATCTGTTTCTTTGGCCAGGGCTCTTAAACTTTCTCCGGTTTCATTTGCCATTATTTCAACTGCTGCTTGTAACCTTAGGATACTTTTTGCATGATGTATTACTCCCCCTAATGGTATTAAGGAACCGCCAATGGCCTCTTCCCAGGTTAAGGGGCTTATGTTGTTTACATACCATTGGGCATCTGTTAAGTCCCTTCTTTTTTGCCTGAAATTGCGGAGGCGTTCTCGAGGGAAGGTTCCGAGCACTCGGAATTGTGGGAAGAGTCGGGCGGGATAACAGATTCCTGACCAATTAGCTGGTAGTGCGGTATAAGCTCTGGTCCCACACACCCAGTGATGGCCTATTAAGGCCAGGAAGGGTCGGTTGCACCCATTTGTCATATAGGTGTTTGCAAAGGAGGAGGAGTATCCCCCAAAGGGTACAGGGTAATTCTCCTTACGAGGAGTGGTGTTATTTGCATGACATTGAAAGACTGTATTGTTTTCACTAAGGTTACTGTAGGGGGAATATGAGATTGATTTCTCTGTTTGATCCCAGGTTGAGAAAAAAATTCATATCTCCATACCCGGCCCGCCACTTTTTAGTTTTGTTTGAATAATCCCATACACCATTGGCCACAATATGCTGAAGGCAACAGCTTTTCCCCAGATCCAGCCCTGTCCCATTACATACCCAACACCAATGACCTTTTCCCTCCACCACACTTATCCATTTAGATGCATTTATTCCCACCGCTTCCCAAGTGTCATTGCTGTTCCATATTTTGTTAAACGGACACGGCCCTCCAGTGAGGTCTGGGGACTTGAGTGGGATAGCCAGGACAGGAACACCAGTTTGAGAGTGGGCTGGGATGTGGCTGCAGACCCAGCAATTAGAAATATTAAGGGTCTGAGCTATCCACACCTGCTGCTGGATAAAAGAATTGTCATCGTGGTCTCCCCGGACCGTAAGATACCAGCAGCCGAGGAACAGGCAGAGGCGCATGTTGGAGGCAAGGCTCTTCTGGTTCTGACAACCTCAACTGAGGGAACCGCAGTCACGGTTTTATGCCCACCAGGCAGTAGGCGCTAGGCTCGCTACTGCTTTTTTTTTTTTTTTTTGCTCGTCGTCTGCTTCTGGCAACCCTTACGAGAGCGTAGATTGTAAGGTATTGCAGACTGTTCCTCTACGTCTTCTTCTGGAGTCAAAATTGACTCTGCGTTGTCCTGAGGCGATGGTTGGTTCTCTGGGGATGGTGCCTTCTTATACCGTGAAGCATGTATCCACGCTGCGATGCCAGATAGCTTAACAGCCGTCTGTGTAGTAAGAAGTACCTGATGAGGACCCTTCCACTGGGGCTCCACGGCGTGCTTTCAATGATGGCGCCGTACGTAGACCCAATCACCTGGCTCAAGGTTGTGGCAAGCATCGGAGGTGGGTTCCGTGGGCCAGGCGACTCGAACCTGTGAATGGAAGTGACTTACAGCTTGCATTAGTCCCTTGCAATACTGAAGGAGCGCACTGTGAGTCAAGTTCAAATCTGGAACGGGAGTAATGGTAGTCATAGCTCACATAGGGTGTCCCATAACAATTTCAAAGGGACTTAATTTATGCCTTTGGGATGGAGTGGATCTCATGTCCATAAGGGCTAATGGCCAGCTTAATCCTGTAGAGTTACAAATTTTAGCAAGCTTATTCTTAAGTACACCATTTTGTCTTTCAACTGCACCTGCACTCTGTGGGTGGTAGGCACAGTGCAACAGGTGTTTGATATGCAATATACAGTCCAGGTGTTGAACAAGTTGTCCAGTAAAATGTGTACCCCGATCACTGGACAGAGTAGCAGGAATTCCCTTGGCAGGCATAATATGATTTAACAAACATTTGGCAACAGACAGTGAGTCAGTCTTGCGACAAGGAAAGGCTTCAGTCCAACCGGAGAATAAACATACCATAACCAATACAAATTCATATTGTTGACACTTAGGCATTTGTGCTTGAGGCAGGCCCCGGAACCCCTGGGCCACTTTTACAGGTTTACCAATATTATGGCTTTGGCAAATGGTACAGGCTGCACAGTGGCGGGCTGCAAAAGAGCTAAAATGGGGGGGCCCACCATCCTGTCTTTGTTACAGCAGAGACCATTCCCTCCTTTCCGACATGCGAAACACTGTGTAGCAGGGCGGCCAGAGATGGGTAGAGTGAAAAGGGGGCTACAAAGGTGCCAGTAGGCGAGCGCCAAAAGGAATCAGGATGTAGAGAGCAACCCTGGGCAACCCAGGATTCTCTCTTGGTTTCTGGGGCAGAGTCTTGGAGCAGGGTGAGGTCAGTGAGGGACCAGGAGGGTAAGAGGAGAGCGGAGAACAAGGGAATCAGACATTTCGACTAGGCACGCTGCAGCAGCCACAGCATGCAGGCAGGGGGATAAGCCTTGGGCAACAGGGTCTAAAGTGGCAGAGAAATAAGCCACTGGGCGGTTCTTTTTTCTGTGCATCTGAGTGAGAACTCCAAGTGCACACCCAGATTGTTCGTGGCAGAAAAGGGCAAAAGGCTTAGAACAGTCAGGCAGCCCTAAGGCAGGGGCAGAAGCCAAACCCTGTTTGAGGGAAACAAAGGCAGAATAGGCCTCAGGGGGCCACGGCATGGGGTCAGGCACAGACAATCGAGTGAGTTCCTGGAGAGGTTTTGCAAGGGAGGCATATTGGGGAAACCATTGTCTGCAAAATCCAGCCATGCCTGAAAACTTCCAGATCTGGCGTGGGGAGCGGGGTCGGGGAAAGCTAAGGATAGCTTGGACGTGGGTGGGAGAAAGTGCACAGGAACCCTGGGAGAGGAGAAAGCCAACGTATGTGACAGAAGCTTGACAGAGTTGTAGTTTAGAGCGAGAAGCTTTGTGACCCTTATTTGCTAGGGCAGTAAGGAGCACTAAAGAGTCAGTTTCAGAGGCAGACAATGAAGGGGAACAGAGGAGTAGATCATCTACATATTGGACTAGTGTGGACCTGGAAGGGAAAACAAGGTCAGCAAGGTCTCGGGCTAATGCTTGGGAAAAATATGACGGGCTTTCAGTATACCCCTGGGGCAGTGTGGTCCATGTGTACTGTTGCCCCTTGTAAGAAAAGGCAAACAGGAACTGGGAGTCAGGGTGAACCGGGACAGAAAAGAAAGCGGAGCACAAATCAACAACAGTAAAATGAGTTGCATCTGGTGGGATAGAAGCCAGAATCTTTGAGAGAGGCAAGTTTTGATCCTGTCCACCTATGATTTGCCTCTTCCCACCACTGCATGAAACAATCAACTTCTTCTTTTGCCAATTTAGTTTTAGGTTGGCCGAGTTTGTCTTTTAAGACGTCTACTCGGTCTTTGTCCCAAGATCCTAACAGTGGACACTGAATTTTGGGATTCTCCTGAGTTAGCCTTTTGCATTCCCATACACAGCCTTTTGAAGCCATCCCCCACCCATGTCATGAGGTTTTCTGTTCATTAAATCACAACAATGCTAGCAACAAGACAAACACCACAGACAAACAACACAAAACATAGATCCATGGTATTCTGAGTTATTCTTCCGCTGGCGCCAGCTTGCTTGTAGAGTCTAAAAACAAAAGAAACAATTTCCACCCCCCTGGTGGGGACAGATTATTGCTTAATAATAATACCACTTTCTTTTAAAAATTTCCTTGCTAACTGCAGGAAAAACAGAAGAATTACCTCCAGGATGTACTTATTTTGTTCTATAGTCAGGCTGTTCTATAGTCAGGCTAGTGAATTACCCCACGTACTGATCATTTATGAAATTCATGAGGTGGTGTGCCTCAGTTTCCCCTCTTGTGCAACAGACCATGTTTGCAATAGTTTCTCTGCTGTACCAAGCTATAAGTTTATTCTCAGGTAATAGCTGAGACACAGCTTCAGATTTTAGTACTATACACACACACAAAATTTTCTTTTGCCTAACATCCCTTGCACTGCGATTACTCTTTTACACAACTGTACCCCGATTACACTTCCATCTTGTACAACTAGACACAACCAGGAGCAGCCAAGTTAAGTTCCAATAGAAACCCCTTACATCCTTTAGTGATTTTGATTACATTACCCAATAGTCAAACAATGTTGATCAGATTCTCTCTCTGCCTGCAGCAGTCCCTTTCTGTGGGAAAAGGGCCCATTTTCCCTCAGAATAGCTGTAAAGGCTTCTGGGGACAGAAGCATAGTGGTGGTAGTAGTCACTCTACCCGACCCCCTTAGCCTAGACCATTTTTCCAGAAATTTACAGGAGTCCGGACTCTTCCTAAAATACATAAACTGAGCCGGCGTTCCTCTAGGGAACTGTCCCAACTTAGACGTCTGGTTACCCATACAGGAGGACTTTACACACCAATCACACAAGAAGGAAAGTCGGGTTCGTCAGAGCGATGCCCAGTGCAACACACAAAAGGAGCCCACAGGCTACTGCCTCAATCGCCCTTGCTTTCACACCAAGGGTTTTACCCAAGGCGCGGTGCGGCTGCGATTGTGCAGATTTCACTCACTCAGACCGTGGGGACAGGAACCCTTTGGTCAGCCGATCCCCGGATGGAGACAGCGCCCAGACTCAAACACACCACAGGGAGGACGGATAGACACAGAGACAAGACAGTCCTCAGTCCGGACAAAACACAGAAATAATTACCTGACCAGATTCCTGATGTCAGATCCCGGGATCCCTACCAGAACAGAGTGGGAACCAACAGGTTCGATGGCGTAGACTTCACTGTGGTCATGCACCCTTCCGTTCTGGAGGAGGACCGCTTGGGCCAAATGCCCAGGTGCCGGCTTGACATGGCCGTCCTAAGAACAGTCAGGAGTCACACAGCCCCAGAGAAGACGGTTGCCATCTCGGTGGAACCTCCAAATTGTCAAAGTCAGATTCAGGACTCACATAATTTGTCAGACCACTCTGTTTATTAGCAAAGTGCTTTGCTAATGCACCCAGATGTGAGCCCCTCTCTGAGGCTCAAGATAACTTATTTATACAGCTAAGCCAAAGCCAATTTAACATAAGAGACAAAAGAAAGCAGAAACTGACAAATATACATACATATCTTATTTGCATACTAACGTTTACCAATCTCCTAGCTCAGTAGGAGCTCTAAGTTAATTAGTTTGAGGACCCATTGTCTCACATTCCTTAATGTTTCTCTTCTTGATAACTATATTTCAACAAACCCTTCAAGTAGCATTTCTTTAATGAATTATAATTTCAATATAATTCATTCTATTTTTACAGTATGTACATTATTTGTAAGGAAAGACTGGGTGGATTTAATGTCCGCTTGAAAAAAGGTTTTAAACTGGTTACCATTGTTATCAACAGCTACAAATGTTTTGAAATCTACATACTTCAACATAAGGTATGTAATACGAAATGCACATGATCTTTAAGCCTGTAGAATATTTTGCTTTTTTAATGATGTCTGTAAAGTGTAAATAACGTTAAGGCATAAGAAAGGTTTGATCTGTTAGCCAAAAGTTTGGGAAGGGTTCACATTTCCTTTTAGCTCTTTGGGCAGCTTTTCTACAACTGCCCTAACCTCATATACTATAAACAGCTAGCTAGGTAAAATGTCACCATTAGACTTGGTTGGTAACCCACTTCTCAGGGGGTTACATTTCAGTTGCTTCAGTTTGCTTCCATCTTAAAAGTAACAACCTCAACCCTCCAAAACAAAAAAAAATCTTTTATACATCTATTTTGCTAAGAGCTGGTAACCATTCTGATAACTCCAGACACAATGAAATACATAGGACACCGTCCTGTCAGACCCCTGCAGAGCTATCCCCCTGAACTGTAAGGCCTTAGAGGATATGACCCTTTTTCTTTTTTAAAAGGTTTTCTGGTACCCCTTAAATTCTATATTAAAAACTGGCATAAGTGTCCACATATTGCAGTGATGAGCCTTGGATAAATGCCTAGACAAATAAGAATTTTGCTGGCATTTGCAGTGGTATTCACTCTTATGCAGGGTTTAAGTGGGGCATAGGAGCTTACCTGGGAACTATGTGCTGATGTGAATTTCACTCTTAGTTCAAGCTTTTGTTAGCAGGTTTAAAAATTTTTAAACTGCTGGGGAAAAAAGGTTAATCTAGAAGAGCAGCTGCTCTTCATGATGGGACAAATGCTGCTGTCAGATCTATGCATGCAGACTAAACTTTCCAAAGTGGGGACCTAAAGTTAGGCTCTTGACTCCATATTCAGGCATCTGATTAAGTGGCCTGATTTTCAGAGGTGCTGAGCACCCTCCATTCTGACTGAAGTCAATGGGAGCTAGGTGCGCAGCACTGCTAAAATTCAGGCCACTTATGCAGGTGCCCAAATATGGAGTCAAGAGCCTAACTTTAGGCACCTATGTGTGAATGTTACTAACTTCATTGGGATTTGTGTGTGCTTATCTGCAGGCAGAATTTGACTCAATGGCTTTATTATCCCTGTCAGTGAATTACATACGCTCCATGTCATTGGAGAAAGCCTAATAATTCTCTTGACATCTCAGTCCTTACTGTCCCTAACAGCAAAATTCAGTGTATTACTCATATACATAGTAATTGCCCTGAAGATGCCATGTTCTTACAATCAGATTCTCCCATTCTGTAGCTAAGTGCCATTGTCCTAGTTCTATTCCTACTGAAGTCAATGGGAAGAATTGGGATCTCTGATTTAAATGTTAAATGAGTGCTTATGGGCTCCATCCTGACTGATCCCACTGATTTAGATGGAAGCAGGATTGGTCTCTAAGCTACCACATTCTCTTCACTTTGGGGAAGCCAGGTACCTGCATCCTCGTTTATGTCTATGGGGGAACTTAGCTCATTATGGTATTATTACAAAATCCAAATGCCTGTTTTCCTTCTTATATGGTCAGAGAGTAAATCAGGGGCCAAATTCCAACTGGGTATACGTGGATGCAACAGCATAGCTTTCTGTGGCGTTTCACTTGCTTTCACCAGGTGGGACTTTAGCGCCTGGTGTGTATTTCACCTGGGTGCTATTTCTGCTTCTGGTTATAACAACACAAGCAAAACAGGACTGGAAACATTTACAAACAGCTTCCGAGGCAGTTTGAATACAACAAGGGTTCAACTGAAATGGTCAGATTTCGCTGGGTAAAACCCTTAGTCCATGCATATTTTGTTTCCTTCTTCAAAACTGAGGCACTCCACTATGTTTTCAAAATAATGTTTGAAGCCCTTGCAGGAGGTCAGACTAGAATGATCATAATGGTTTCTCCTGACCTTAAAATCTATAAATTTACCTCATTGGACAACCCCTGAAATCTCTCCTCTAATCCTTTAAGCTAGTCTTTGGCAGTTTCCATTGTTAATTGTCCTTTTTCGTGATTATAAATTTGTTTTCTTGATTGGATGCTGAATACATCCTTGTCACCGAATCCCCATTGACGTGCTCTGTGAGGGCAGCCATTGTACTATGTACAATCTACTCTACTTTGTTAGAGCAGATCAGTATGCGTGAATGTGGCTGTAGGCTGTTTCCAGCTCCATGCTTCTGCCAAATAAGGTTGGTGTTACGCCCATGACTATGTCCCGTCTATGTGTCATTAATACAGGGCTGTCAACTCACGTGCCTTCGGAGGATGACACCCACACATTCCCTGTGCCACCCACCCCTTTTT
This sequence comes from Natator depressus, assembly GCF_965152275.1. Lineage (NCBI taxonomy): Eukaryota > Metazoa > Chordata > Testudines > Cheloniidae > Natator > Natator depressus. The sequence continues at coordinate 130,843,820 of NC_134236.1, forward strand.
GAAACACTCCCATCAGCTGTGCTGGAAGGGTCGGCCGGACCAGTATTTGGGCTCCTATTCTGAGAGGGGCAAGGGAAGGGTGGTGGTGGGATGAAATGGAATAGAGAGAACATGGGAGATAGAAATGGAGGTGAGAGGAGACCCTGGGGAAGTTAGAAACACAGCAGAGGAGGATAATGGTGGGGCGAGATTGAGGCAAAGAGGAGAAAGAAAATGCTGAGGACCAGATTCACTCTTGTGATCCAGCTTTTTTGTGCCAGTCTGGTGGTAGAAAGCGGCCAGAGCACATCAGATGGGGAGTGTGTGTGTGTGTGTGTGTGTGTGTGAGGGGTCACCAGCTCAGGAAGCATCTAGTTACACGAACTTCTACACCACCCATCTCTGCAGCCCCTGGTATAGAGAGCCGGTATAGGGTGGGGGTAAGGCCAGAGCACCACTTTGCTGGGGCTATTCTTTGCTGGAGGAGTGTCCCCCTGCGGCCATAGCCAGCTGATATAGTTTTGAGAAAGTCCCTAGGCTGCTCTACCATATGCTGGGCCAGGCCCACACGTCAGCCCTCCTCTTCAACTGGGCCCAATGATCCATGGGCATAGCTGAGAATCTACCCTGGAAGGTAAAAATAGATAGGAAAGAGAGGCTAAATCCGGAAAAAAGTTTTGAAGAAAGAAGATTTTAGAGAAGAAGATTCAGAGAAACATTTAAATTGGACATGGGCTCAGATTGCACCATCCTGAGAAGCTGTAGATGTGAGCTTCCCCCAACCTGGTAGTGTGGACACAGTTGTAGTACAGCGACAGACTGGGTATGTCTGTTGCTGGAGGAGCACCACCTTCCTGAATGACAGCAGCCAGATCAATGGAAACATTCTTCCATTGACCTAGCAACATCTATGCTAGGGGTAAGGTCAGCATAGCTACATAGTTCGGGGGGGAGGGAGGTGTGGTGTGGATTTTTCACACCCTGAGTGCTGTAGCTGTGTTGACCTAATTTTAAATGTAAACCAGTCCGCATTGTCACTCCAGAGCTCTAACACAGCCCCTTCCCTGCTTTGATCATTATACTGGTGTTATTTAATCTTTTACATAGCACTTCTCACAAATATCGAGGAAGCAGAAGAGTCAAGGCTCAGGGACCAAACTCACTTCTCAATGATGCTGTAACTCCAGGGTGACTCTGCTGAAGTAAAAATCAGCACTGCACTGACAGCAGAATCTGGTCCAATGTGTGTCTTCCTTTCCTGAGAGGTGGACCACATGCCATGAATGCCACACCCCTTTTCATGTTCTGAATTGGGAATTTGTACCCTGTTCTTCTCTCTCTCCCATGGTGATCTGAAAATGTTAAACTGAAAAGCATTTTAACCCACATTAGTTGTTAGTATTGACCTATGCTCCCAGGGCTGGAATCTCCTCTCTCACAGGTTTTATGTCAATGTAACTCCATCAGTCACGCCTGATTTACACCATGGAGAGATCAGCATCAGGCCTAGATTAGTTATCCAATGAGGGCTTATTATTACACATTAAAAATCAAAACAGGAGAGCCGGCTGGAAACTGTCAATTATTTTTCACACAAAAAAAAAAAGAGAAAAAAAATCACTTTTTAAACAGATTTCCTGTGGAAACTTTTTTTTTTAAAAAAAATGAAAACAACCACCACCCTTCCAAAATTTTGGTTCTTGAAAACTGGAAAATGTTGGTTTTACTTTACTGACAAAAAAATGATTTTCAGTTTGTTTTTTCCAAATTTACCCCAAATGAACATTTTCTACAAAAAATTTTGTTTTGTCCAAAAAGCCATTTTGGGGCAAAGTTTTGATTATAACAATTCAGACAGCTCTGCAAAATCGCTTCCAGAAAGTATTTGTCACAGATGGAGAAACAGCACAGCTGGGTGAGTGTGGCCTATTGATTGGTTTATGGGTTCCTACAGGGTGGTGTTGCAACTCCACATGATGCTCTTAATTGACACTTGCTGTTGCAAGGGCGGGCTAGGTGTAGAGAATTCCCTCTGGAAGGATGGCTTTGAATAAGGAGCCCTCCCAGGAAGGACTGATTGGCAGATGGATTAATTCAGAGGGTCTCCTGGCCATATCCTGTCCTAGAACAGCACCCCATACTTCTGGGGTTGCACTGACTAGATCTGGGCCCCTGTGGAAGGGGAGGTTGATGCAGCACCTCTCTGAGTGGACTCTGCACTATGTTCTGGGTGAAGAGTGAAGACTTCGATGTAACCAAGGCTCTTAAATGCTGGAGTTTGCATTTGGACAGGGGTTAACTAAACAATGTATCAAACTCCCCAGTAGTCAGACAGCTCCTTATTGCTATGCAACTGGCAAGGCTATGTCCATTTCATGACAAAGACTAGCACAGGTGTGGGACTTTGTTGCATGAATAGGGTGACCAGATAGCAAGTGTGAAAAATCAGGATGGGGGTAATTGGCACCTATATACGACAAAGTTCGAATACTGGGACTGTCCCTATAAAATCGGGACAGCTGGTCACCCTAGCAGGGTGAAGCTCTTTATTTTGCAAGAAAAAAAAGTGTCATGCTAACTTTAACGATGCACAATAAATGCTACTAAGGGTAGGCTTTGGACAGGCTATGGAACAGCCGTTCTTGCAGACAGCTGAGCTCCACTCTGCCCGCCGGGATCACAGCCAGACATAGGACGTTCCCTCCCAGTTTCACATAACTTTGCCCCAAAAAGCGTACGGACAGATTCTGCTCTTAGTTACACCCGTGTAAATCCAGAGTAACCCCATTGACGTTATTTGGGAATCACACAGTGTAACTGGGATCGGAATCTGGCCCTGAGCATCTAGGGAGCATCCTAGGCAGCCATGGCATGAGCCAGCCTTTTAGCCACACCCAGAGAGCTCCGTATATATGGCATGCTGAAAGCAGCTCCCCTCCCACCAGCCATACACTCCAACCGCAGGCCCAGCCCCTCTCCCCCAGCACGGCTCTCTGAGCTATGGAGAGATTTACAAAAAAACCGCCAGCAGCTTATTTATTAGCTCCAAAGCAAATGACTCTTTGATGCTGAGGGAGCCCCCTGGCGAGGGGAAAAAAGAGGGAAGGATTGTGCAAAGGAGAAAGACTGACAGACCCAGGGCCGTCCCCAGCCATTCGGGTGCCCTACGCAGCCCCCCTGTGGGGCCCCAGGCCTCCTAGGGTCTGGGAGGCAGGAACTGTGGGGGGAGGGGGCACTTTTGGGGGCCCCACAGGCCGAGAGTGCCCTGGGGGATTGGCGGGGGCCGGGAGCAGCCCGCTCCGCTTCCCTCACTCCGGGAGCAGCCCGCTCCGCTTCCCGCCGCCGGCGAGTGCGGGGTCGTCCTGTCCCCAACCTCCCCGCGCTCACGGGCGGCGGGAAGCGGAGCGCGGCGGCTGGGAGCTGGCGGAGTGGAGCGGGCTGGGGCCGGGCTGCTCCGCTTCCCGCCGCTGCCGGGGAGCGCGGGCTCGCTGGGGGAAGAGGTGGAATGGGGGCGGGCCGGGGGCGGAGCAGGGGGGAAGGGGAAGAGGTGGGGCGGAGGGAGTTGTCCTGGGCCCCACACCCCACGCAAGGGCGGCTCTGCCCCTTGCAGTGGGCGCAGCCCGCGGGCGGGCGAGCGAGGGGTAGGGCTGGTCGCCGGGGCTGGTGCTGCGGCGTATGCAGCACGCAGCTGCCTAGGGCACCATGAAATTTGGAGCAAATTTGGTGCCCCAAGTTTCATGGTGCCCTACACAGCTGCGTTATGCCTAGGAGGGCCCTGGACAGACCCGTACCCGTAGAAATAGGCGTTTATTTTGTGTCTAATGGGCTGCGCCTGGATCGTGAAAGTCAATAGGAGTTTTGTCATCAAGCGCAGTGGGAAGTAGATTAGCCTCTGCCATAGATCTGGGTATGTCTACACGGCAAGAGACACTCGCGGCTGGCCTGTGTCAGCTGGGGTGACCAAATAGCAAGTCTGACACACTGGGATAGGGGGTGGGGGGTAATAGACACCTATATAAGACAAAACCTTGAATATCAGGACTGTCCCTATAAAATTGGGACATCTGGTCACCCTAGTCCAGTGGTTCTCAAACTTTTTTCCTGGTGACCCCTTTCACATAGCAAGTGTCTGAGTGCGACCCCCCCTTATAAATTAAAAACACTTTTTTATATATTTAACACCATTATTATATATGCTGGAGGAAAGCGGGGTTTGGGGTGGAGGTTGACAGCTCGGGACCCCCAACGTAATAACCTCATGACCCCCTGAGGGGTCCCAACCCCCAGTTTGAGAACCCCTGCCCAAGTCATCTGACTTAGGCTTGTGGGGCTCAGGCTGCAGAGCTTGAAAATGGCAGTGTAGACATCGGGCGAGGGCTGGAGACCAGGCTGTGAGACCGCATGAGGGGGAGGGTCCCGGAGCCTGGGCTCCAGCTTGAGCCTGAATGGCTACCTTACAATTTCATAGCTCCACAGCTCGAGCCCTGCAAGCCTGAGTCAGCGGATATGGGTCAGCCGTGGGTGTTTTATTGCAGTGTAGGCATACCCAGAGACTCTGGTTGGGATTTTCAAAGGTACCTGAGGCCTGGTCTCTACACAGTTTTTGAACCAAATTAACTGTTTCAGTTAGGGGTGTGGTGTTTGGGGGTTTTCTAAAAAAAATAACAAAAAAACCCAAACCACTCAAACCACAGTTATACCAATACAACCCCTGGTGTAGCCACTTACACCAATATAAAGGTGCCTTACCCTGCTATGGCGTATTTCCTTCCCCTCATAGAAATATCTGTACTCGTGTAAAGTGCTTTAAATTGTGCTATAACTGCATGTCTGCTCAACAGTCTTCTACCACTTCAACTATATCACTGTTAGAGCTGGATGGCGAAAGGTAACTCCATTTTCCAGAGGATTTTGATATCTCAACATCTGGTTTCGTTCCAATTGAGAATGAAACCCAAACATTTCAAAGTTCTCTTCAAAAGGAAACGGATCCCTGGTGGTTGCCCTAGAGTTGCAGATCCTGGGAGCCTTGCAGTCCCCATCTCCAAGGCAGCCTGCCTCAGGGATCCTGGGAGGTCGGGCTGCCAAGGAGCCACAAGTTGGGGTTTCCAGGCTCCCAGCTCCCCACCAGACCTTCAGGCAGGCTGCCGAGCGGCTGAGCTGGCAGAAAAGCAGGCAGGGTTCTATTGGAACATCATCAAAATCAAACCATCTCCACACAATGTTTCTATTCTGACAAATTAGCCAATTCCAACAAACAACAACAACAACAAATTTTCATCAGAATTTTTCTGACTAGCTCTAATCAGTATAGTTAAGTGGTACAATGTGTGTAGCCCAGGGCTGAGGGATGAGGCAGGCACCCAAATCCCACTGAAATTCAATGGGAATTGGTCACAGGCTCTTTTGAAAAACCTAGTCTCTGGCAATAGTACTTAGGTGCTCAACGTTAATTATGAAAAGTATATCATGCTAACTGGTCCTGCCCTGCCTAAATGATCCCCTGGCCAAAGAAATCCAGCTAGATGGAGAGGTGACACGCAAACAAAGAGACCCAAAATCAGATTTAGATCCTTCAGACCCAATAAGGTTTCACCTTTGGTGTCTTAATTACCATAACCGGTGGAAATAATGAAAAAATGGTTAGTATGACACGGAGGTTATGGGCCAAACTATGCTGAGTCAGGCAGTTCAGAGTCAGCTGCTATCACTCCATCCTTAGTTCATCCTGCTTGGTGCATATGAGCCTTAGGGCAGAGGTTTCACAACAGTCTGCTGACAAGCACCGTGCTAAAACTGAAGTAGTGCCCAGGTGCAGAACTAGTGCTTTTGAATGTGTCAGTAACTATTTGTGGGAGTGTTTTCATGGGGTCATCTTTAAGAATGCTGAGGAATGTAAAATTGTTGCAGAAGAAAACTGTTTGTTTTTTTTGCCTTCAAAAATTTATTTTAATAATTAGTCATAATAAATAATATTTTGTGCCTCTATAGTTTCTTGTCTAGGCATTTCAAAGCATTCTGATATAATGAAACTATTATTACCATCAAATCCAAGAGGGATTCTACAGCTGAGACGCTGCATTTTTGTGAGTGCAGGATTGGGCTCCTTAGCCAGGAACAGTGGCTTTGTGGTAAAGGCAAACAAGTGGGAATCCTGAAAACTGTTTATAATCCCAGTTTTGCCACAGACTTGCTGGGAGAGCATGTGGGCCGGGAGAAGTGGCTTTCTGTGCCGCAGTTTTCCCCATCTGTGAAATGGGGCTAATAATACCTACCACACAGGAGGATTATGAGGATTAATTAACATTTGTGAAGGATTTTGAGATCTTGGCAAGGAAGTAGCTATAGTAATGCAGAGTATTAAGATATGTCTAAACTACAGAAATTATACTGGCATAGCTGTGCTGAGGTTCAAGGGTGAGGGGATGTTTTCCGTTGGCATGTTGATGGAAGCTCTCTTCCGTTGACATAGCTGAATCCATACTGGAGTTTTGTCAGCATCGCTATGTCGGTCAGGGATGTGGGTTTTTTTCCCTGTAGCTATGCCCATATCACGTTCAAGAGTAGACCAAGCCTTAGTCATTCCAAATTCAGCTCCACAAGTCAGGTCCCATTTTCACAGTACAAATAAAAGTTCTAAAACTCACCACTGGCTGAAAATAGGGCACTGCTTTGGTTATGAGGTGCTGCAATATTGATCATCTTATGGAATCCCAGGCTGGGTGTCTCTTCTTTTGGGCCCCAACAAATGGATACAACACTATACACTCCTTTTCTGTCTGACTGCTGAGTATCCCAGAAGCCCTTTTAACAGATCTGGTCACTCCATGGGCACAAACAACTGGAGCTGGTGATGTCTTACAACACACAAGGGTCACGGTCCAAATCCTGAGTTCCAGCTCTCCAATGCCACATAGCGGATGGAGCCAGTGAGGGTGTGAGGAGCCAGAGCTCTGGAGCTGGGTTTTTAAAAAATCCAAAATTTAGCAACTTTTCAATAAAACGTTGCACAACTTTTTCACAAAAATGTGTCCCCTTTTTTCAGCCAGCTCTAGTTGAGTACACTCCAGGCAGTGAGGGAGGGGCAGGACAAGGGCAGGACTGCTATGCCATGAAGCTCCAGTCCTAGCTGTGGCATTTTTTTGTCTGTGTACAAGTCACTGTGTTAAGAAGACGTTTATCATTTTAAAAGAGTTGGCTGACCCAGCTGGGTTCAGAGTCAGGTTGTCCATACGTTTATAAATGATCTAGAAGAGCCAGTGACAATATGTACTACTGCAAAATTACTTGTTAGTAAATAGTATGGTGGCTTGTGAAGTACTCCAAACATAGCTGTTAAAAACTGGGTGATTAGGCAATGTGATACCAGATGAAATTTAGCAGAGACAAGTGAAAGGTAATATGCATTAGAAGGTATACGTTAACCTACTTGTAAACAACGTTGGTTTCTGAATTATTGCAACTTCTCCGCACAGAGCGTTAAGCATCCGCATGGACAGCTCAGTGAGAACATCTACTCGTCGTGGATCATTGCTTAAAAAACAAAGGGAATAGGTTGCTGTGAGGAGAGAACAAAGAATAATAATAAGAATATTGTAAGGTCAGCATATGCATTGATGGAACACCCTCCCCTTGGATACTGGACTGAATTTTGATACAATCATCTCAAAAAAGACAGGAAAAACTCCTGAGAGACACAATGAAAATGATTGGAGTCATGGGGAAGATTCCTTTCGAGGAGAGAGGAAAAATCCTGGGGTCACTGAGAGCCAAATCCTACTCACTTTACTTACATGACAGAATTATCTGTGTGAATAAGGTGATCTGAGTCTGGCTCTTTGTTTGGAAAGGCCAAGGGACAGAACACAGAAGGTCTGAAAGAGGGATATAAAATGATAGAGAAGGCCAACTGAGTGCTCGTATTAACTCTGTTCCAGTGAGTATTATTATATAGTCAGCTGGTGTGAATTGACAGAGCTGGATTTGGCCCAAAGTGCTTTAAAGGCACTTGGAATTTTGCAGCGTCAGACCCAAACTCTCTATTTGACATACACACTTAGAAATGTGAGTAGCTTGACTCAGGAACAGTCTTAACTGAAGTAAATAGGAAAAACTCACATGACTATAACAACTCCCATGCAAAAGTATGGGCAGGATCAGGCCATAGATGCAATAAGTGAGAGCTGCTGGGGGTAAAAGTTGGGAAACGGAGTCACAAGTCCACCCAATTTAGGCTTAATCAATTTTCACCTTTATTTTGTACAAGTTCAGACAGAATTGTCACTTATAGTGCCTGGCCGTACACGTGTGCCAGACAAATAATAACAGACATTCTGGGGCAGTGGGAGTCCTTCCACCATCCATGATAGTTGTCATCTTCTTTTATTCCCTTGTGTGGTCTTTCAGTCACATTCTTCAGTTTCTGGTCCGGTTTGGGCCCAAGTTCACTTAGGTCCTTTATACATTTCTACATTAATTCATCTTTATCCAATTGGCTTTTAGGATATCAGCCCTTTGGGTTTTAGGTAACCTGTATATTATGCATGCTCAAGCTTCAATTATCCAATTTGTGCATTTTTCCGGCAGGTTTTGCAGTTTCTGGGTCACGTTAATGTGTGCCACCCTGCCACTCCCAGAGAAAGTGGGGGTTTATTTATTATTCCCTGTCTGTGTATCTTTTACTTACATCTTCTAACACAACATCTTACTTTTGGTCTGTCAGCAATGACATTTTAAGCAGATTAGCAATTCTATATAAAAGAAGAATTGGCAAAACCACACTTATGCCAGCAAGAACTTGGCCTAAGTGTTCTCATCTGTACTCATTCACTATCCGTAACTACAAATCGTTAACATATAACTAAGAAAACTTTTAATTTTACCATTAACAATTCTTCCTTATATTTCAATGTTATAAGTCATTCTGTGCTATCCTTGATGGGTTAGAAAGGAGAGGAGGAGTTAAGGAAAACATGATGATTCTTTAATGTTAACATTTCTTATTTTCCTTAAAGATGGGTTTTTCATTCAAATTCCAATTTTGTTTATGCATCATTACAAAGAAACTTCATTAGAAATTTTCCTGTGAATACATTTTGAGGGGTGTCTCAATTTAGTTGCTATTAACGGTACCCCAACAGAACCAAAAACAATAGCAGCAAGAAGGGAAGAGTAATATAATTAGTTATGCAGTCCAGTAATGGGCACAACTTGAGTATATGAAATGATTAGTTAAAAAAATAAAAAACCCTCTGCCTGGTTCTTTTCTTTTTTTTTTTTTTTGTAATTTTTAAACCTCCGCCTGTTTCCCGCTTTCTTAAAATTAAGTTTCAAACGTGTCTCTTTTTCTCTATTTTATATCACAGAAACAGAGTGCAAAAGGGCATGCAATAAAATGAAAAGGGAAGCAGTGTGTATGTAAAAACAATCAGGCTACAAATATTTCGTAGAGCTTGGCAGGTAAGATGCTGTAAAGAAGAAATTGGAGTACATGCATAAGGCCTTGTTCTGCTCTCAGCTATTTTATGCCTGTATAACACCACGGACTTCAACTGATTTACGCTATGTCTACACTACAGCCACTAGAGTGGCACACCTACAGTGCGGCAGCTGTAGCATAGAGGCTTCCTGCATCGATGGAAAAGGTTTTTCCATTCATGTAGTTAATCTACCCCTCTGAGCAGTGGTAGCTAGGTTGACAGATCTCTTCCCTTGACCCAGCCATGTCTACACCAGGGGTTAGGCTGACCTAACTACAGTGCTCAGTGTGCAAAATTCTTCACAGCCCTCAGCAACATAGCCAGGTTGATATAATTTCTGAGTGTAGATCAGGCCTCACATTGGTGGAAGTGAGAGCAGGATCAGATGCTGAGGTTGGCTTTTACATCATGGTTTATATCTCAACAGCAAGATGATAAATGGTTTCACACTAGTTTTGGAGAAATCACTCTAAATCAAATTGATTGAACATGTGTATGGTGCTTTTATGGCAAGTGTGAGTGTAACGACAAGCCACGTTTGGAATTGTGAACTGAATGTTTAAAGCCAATGCCTGATAAGTTGCTCCCTGGCAGTTTGATTTGTGATTCACCTTGCACAGTCCCCAAACCATGCCCATCTCTATTTATAAATTCATGCCTTGCTATATCTGACTTGTTAAATAAGCATTCCAAAGTGTGGATGGGACTCTGGTGGTATATTATAGGACCTAGGGAATAATTTAGAAGAGTAAGTGTAATTATAAAAGGCACAGCAAATCTGTGCAAATATTCCTTCTTCCTAGCTGTGTTTTGTCATTGTCACAGTACAAATTGCACATGTTTTAGGAGAGAGGGTGAAAGTGAGGCTAAGCCGGGAAAGCATCCCTGTAAAGGCAATGATACTTGAGGCAAAGTAGCCACCAGACCATGCCCCCTAGTGGCTATATGTGGCTTTGCAAGAGGTATGCTTCAGTTTCCTCAGTGTCTTCTCTGGCCTATTTTGGTTGTTTAATGACCTGGCTGTCCAACCAAGTCAGGTAACAGAGTCCAGCCCTTTGCATGGCCTCAAAGCCCTTCACTTAAAGTCTGATAGAAAACAGCAAAACAACTAAATCTTCAGCCCAGCTGGTAGGTATCTTGTTTGCAAGTTAGCCCCAGCTTCAAGCCATCCCAATACCAGTCCCAGTTCCTGGGTTTCACTCCTGCTCCCAGGGCCTGTCACACTCTCTCTCTACCCCAGGTTTCAGGCAGACTGTAGTCCCTGATCAGCCCCTGTGTGCAGTCAGGCTTCAGCTGTCACCTGTTGAGCTGACCTAAACTTCAGCTTTAGGCCAATGAGCTCTCCCCCAGCAGTACTGGTGATAGGGCATGGAGCTGCACAGGACGTGACAGGTGGGTGGTTGGGTGCTGAGGGGTGCTGCAGGAGAACTATCCGTGGAGGGGAAAAGGTGGGACAGCTTGGTTTGGGGGGAGCGGGAGAGGTCTGGGAAGAAGATGGAGGCGGCTGACAGAGGAATTGTTTGGGTGGAGACTGCTGGGAGAAGCAGGGCAATAACTAAGGGAAGTTGGGGTCTGTGGAGGGCACAGAGAAGCTGGGTGTAGCTAGATTAATGGGGTAGAAATGAGAGAAACTCCACGGAGTTGGCGCCTATGCCTGCAGGCTCTTCTGCTGCTCTGCCTGCCACGCCACTAGGGACTGCCTTTCAATGTGGTGGGGTTGCTGGAAGGTCTGCATTGTCTTTTGCAGCTCCAACTGCTGCAGAGCCTGCTCCATGTCTGGATACTGAATCTTCACCAGCTTCCCCCCATGAATTTTCACTCACCATGTGTTGGGGGGGAAATCAAGATCTTGGACAAGCTCCCACTTGTGACAGGACACATGCCCCCACTCCATCCATCCTTGGCTATCCCAGGAATTGCTCAGACTCTGTTCTTTTAGTGTTCACTCAGTATAATTAATTCAAGTCTCCTCCAGCCACACCTGTACAGAGCAACACGACAGTCCTAATCCCTATGACCTGCAGCCCCTATTCATCAGGGCCCTGGGATGCTATGAGAGTCTCTTTCTTGGAATCTCTTTCAATCCAATTCAATCTAATCTAATCTAATTCAGACTAGCCCTCCCCTTAATGCTGTCTTTCTACCTTTTATCCAGCTCATCATCTGACGAGCCACTTAATTCCTTTGCTCACCCAGCTTCCTTCTCTGAGTAGCTAATTCCTCCCTATTTTCTCAATCAGCCATCAAAACTAATTGAGACTACAGCTATCAGTGTGCTGACCCATCCACTAGACCTCAGCAGTCTGTCACACCTTTACATCCTCTCCTCTCCCTTCCTTTATCTTTCTATTTAGCTATTGCTGCCTCCTTAATGAAACCTCAACCAATTAATCATGGCACTAATATATGCTGTTTTCAACCTATTATTCTGTTCCCCCTGCTGATATGTTCTGTCCCCTTCCTCTACCCTATGTCCTTCTTGTCTATTTAGACTGTAAGCTCCTTGGGGCAGAGACTGTCCGCAATTCTGTGACTGCACACCGAGACATATGATTCCCTGGTGACTCACTTATGCCAAGACCACAAGGGCATAATTTTCAGTATAGTTATATTATTCCTTAAATATTACTCACACATACATCTCATACTGATTATGAGTACTGATAAGTTACACGCTTTCAGTAGAGACCTCACATATTACCCCTCATGGATAAATACCATGAAAGTGGTGTATTAGGTGTAGTGAGTTTTTTCAGGTCTGAGACAGGAGTTGCTTCAACTTGCTTGTGAAGTTCACTGAACCCTTTTCCAGTTGGCACCAATGGGCCTTTGTGTTACACGTAGGTACTCCACAGTTGCCAACTTTCACGTGGTAAATAAGCACCCCAACTTTCACAATAAGCCAAAATTCAAGCTAATCCCATTTCAAATCAAGGCCAAAACAAGCCAATCCCTAAGAACCCCAACACTCTATGTGACTAGATCCTCCTGGCGAGCAGTCTGGGACTATGGTGGGCCCACTGTGCACCCCTGACTCTCTCCCCCTCTTGCCCCTGCTTGCCCCTGCTTGCCAGGAGCCGATTTAAAAAAAAAAGAAGCAACAAGCTACAGGCTAAAAACTAGCCAACAAGCAACTCACAAGCTATTAAATCTAACTATACAACTAGTAAGTCTTTGTGCTGGTATCCTTCCATAGGAAAATTGTTTCAAACTTTACATCATTTGATGTGATCTGGCTCAGACCAAGGGCAAAAAATATCCCTCTTGAGAGGTCTTTTATTTGAGCTAGGAATAATAGCCTTCCTTGGCAAAAATAGTTTTGCAATGCCTAGGGAGAGGAATAAACTATTTATCTCTGACATTTATAAAGCACCCATCATTGTAGTATCTGCACCAGAGGCAGGGAAAATCTCCCCCATCAGCTGGAATGCTCTATATAATTACTACAGTAAAATATTCCATGCATTTTTACCATCATTCTACTGTATGATCTTTCTTGGAGACATGAAAGAGGAGATTATCTCCTCAGGAGTAAAGAATACATGAGCTAAAGTGGTTGCTTTATTTAAAAGTCACACTTTATCTTTATTGCATTCACATTAGACTTAGTAAAAAAGCTGCCCTTGATCCTTATGAAAGGAAGGATATATAAGCCATATAATGAAAATAACATGCAGGCAGCATAGTGACAATGTCATTAATGCAATAGGAACAATTCTTGACCTGTTTTACACTGGCTGCTCTCCAGACTGAAAGGGCCAAGTGGGACAGTGACATTAAATAACTTTATAAAGATGTGGTTGAACATTAGCCCCTCCTTTCTCAGCTGTAGTCTTTTAGCTTTTTCTGGGCTTTAGAGTGACTGGAGCCAAAATGCTGACAGAACCTTATGAGATGGAACCCTTGGTCAGCTCTTGGTCTCACCAGAGCAAGTAAAACCATTGGAGTGGAAAAAAATCAGAGACCTCTTTAGGGACCCTGATTAGAGCCTCCAGGCTATTAAATCCCATCTGTTTCTCTCTCACTCACACACTGTGTTCCAGCCTCTCAGATCAGCAAGCCCAGCTCCGCATGTCTCCTTTGTACTGCTGGCCTGTCTGTTTATAACCTCTGGGGACCCTGAAGCAGTCAGGTATGATGTCCTTGTGCCATTATTAGCCATGGAGCCTGTATTTACACAGCTAAAATTTTTGCACAGATGTCAGAGCTTGGAGCTGAAATTACCTGCTCTTTTATTAAACTGATAAGAACAGGTTTTAAAATTTTATTAAGACGATGTTTAAAAAAAAAAAGTGAATGGTACAGAGTTTAAGCGTAGAAGTTTCTGGTTATCAGGGAATAACGTACAGATTATCAAGGGGCGCGAAGTTCAGTTTAAGATTGGATGGTGTAAGGAATACATAATCTGCAATATCTGCAACTGGGGGTAAAAGGTTAATGGGTCAAAGTACAGACATTGAGGTATGAGGGTATGTTGTTCATATAATGGCTATGTTCAGGTGTGGAGTATAATGAGTGGATACAATGATGACGATTGACTCTCATTTGGTGAGATTTAATGTTCAGTGAGTTTATGGTTCCAGTTCATATGGTCCAATGGAAAAAGTCTCTCGGTCCCTTCTCTTTACTTTTATCTCTTGGCCAAATTAGTCCCTGGTGGAATGTCAATGGAGTTACACCTAGAGTTCATCTGGCCCTCTCTCACTCTCTACTGGAAAATTGTGGGTTTTTTTGTTTTCCAGTAAGTATTCTTCATTATCTCTCTTCTTTGTTCTTCCTTGGTGTTCTAACTAGATAACATTAAAAGAGAGCCCCAGTCTAGCCAGAGTTGTGATTTGGTGGCTTCACAAATGGAGCTGGGGGAAGACAATCATCTGGTACTGGAAGGCAAATGGCTACCCCCCCACCTTGTTGAGCCCCAGCCCTTCCAAGGGAAGCCAAGACAATGGAGGTATGAATAGATAATCTAGTGACAGGTGCTTGAAAAGCCTGTGATAACCCTGCATTGAGCAACCACTGGTATGAGCTGTGGGAAGGGGCTTGCAAGTGAAGTTGTGCAGAACTGATCTAGTTGTTGGCTTATTTTGGCTGGTGTAATGTCTGAGCAGAGACATTCTCCTCCAAGAAACCATCACTTGTTGTGCTAAAGCAAATCTGCTTGTTCGGTAAGGAGCCACCTCTATGCTAGGATCTCTGCCATGCAGGGGATATGGATAAACATGGTAGCCCTTGGTGTACTTCTGTCCTTCAGTGCTCATGAGACTGAGCCATGTCCCCAGAGCATGATGGAGCCTTAAGCATTGCGGGGCTGCAGTCTGGCCTGTTAAATGGGAGAATCTAAAGGCAGTTCTTCTGAGCCCCATGTGTTAACGGGGCCCCAAGGCAAAGCATTATTGTGGGTGGGAGCTTAACCCCCCCTCCGCAACGAATGTCTGGATTATTAGACTATGCCTTAAATGGCTTTCAGTGGGTCCATCTCCGTCCTTGTATACCAGTCCTGCCCAAGCACATCAGTCAGTGCCAATGCGGAATTTTTCCAGTCCGATAGGTGTTTCATGGACCCACAGACTGGCTAGTGTGAGTGCACCAGTCCCTCGCTGGATGAACTGAACACTCAGCTTCCTGAATGGGAGATGGCTCGACTTTGGAATTTCCTCCATCTTTCTCCTTGTGTGCCCTGGAATGGGCAGGAGGAGTGCAGTTCAGGGGCTGAGATGATCGGAGACACCCCAGGGATGGAGTCCTACTTGCTCCAAGTGGTCTGTGCTTGTGAAGTGTGTCCACTGTGCTCTGAACAGGGGCTTGTCTGGATCTGTCCTCCCTGACAGGAACTGGAATGCACTTCACTCCACTCTGGCTGCAATGATTTAAGGGCAGGACACCCGGGCTTATTCCCATCATGTCTCACCTATCACCCTGTGGAACAGGGATTTCCCTTGCTAGCCGGGGGCACAGCAGCCCTTCTCAGGGAGGGGAAGGAGTGACTCCTCCTGTGTGGAATCCTTAACATGACCAAGGCTCTCAAGGCACTCGCTTCTGGCTACAGATGTTTAACAATTAACACCACCAACCAGAAATGTGCCTGCAATATTCATTTCACTGCCAACCATGTGCCTGGGTGTAACAGCGGCATAGCCAATGCTCTCTCGATTGCCAGTCGGGAGATTCTGAGAACTAGCACTGGAGGCCAATGATGTGCCAGAACAGAGGCCGGCAGCCCCCTGAAATCTTGGTTGCTAGAAGCAGTATCCACGGCCAAGGGAGCAATTGCACCATGCACCTGTTTAGCATACACAACGGCGTGGGAGGAGTTTCAGGGGGGCTGAGGGTCTACCACAGCCTGGCCTATCCCAGAACCCCAAATCTGGCAGTTGATGGTTTTGCTATAGCTAATCAGTTATCCAGGGTGGCCTTTTACTGCAGGTCTGCAGGTCATCCAGAGCCCTATCAGGAATTCATGATCCGAAGAATGTGAGAGGGGTGGGCCCGGGCTGCCAGGATGTGCAGCAACGTTAGAAAGACAGTGACCTTGCAGCTCCTTAGGTAGGGTGGCTGGGTGCCTGGTTTTTGGCTGGAAAATCCGGTTGAAAAGGGGACCTCAGTGTCCGGTCAGATCTACTAACTGGACACTTGGTTACTGCGGGCGGGGAAGGTGTGGAGGTGCCGAGTCAACATGCGTTCCAGCCCCTACTCAGCTGGGGCCATCTCCTACCTTTGTCAGGCTGCCGCAGCTCGCAGCCCCGGCTCTGCAGGCAAGTCCCTCCAGACCCAGGCAGAGGCTGGGGGAGGGAGGGGCAGAACAGTGAGTGAAACGGAGAGGGGGAAAGATGAGTGAATGGGGCAGGGCCCCAGGGGAAGGGGTGGGGCAGGAGTGAGGCCTGGGGAAAGGGGCAGGGTCTCAGGAGGAAGGGGCAGGGAAGGGGAGGTTCCAGCACTCCTGCTGGAGTGTCCAGTTTTCAAAATCTTACAAAGTTGGCAACCCTATCCTTAGGCAATTAGTTGAGGTTCTTCCTCAGGTTTTCCTTTCAGGGGGTGAGGCTGTACTCTTGAAGGCAGCCTTTCTGTTGGCTTTCTCTGGGGCCTTCTGCATCAGTGAGGTGTTCCCAAAGGAGACTCTTCAGGGCAGGCTCTCGAACTATAAGACATGCAGCGGGAAGGTGATTCTCTATGGCTCAAGGTCCACAGATCAAAAACCAGTCAGATGGGGGTGGGTGAGGCTGTTGCTTTGCACTGCTTTGGTGAGGGGCACCTTTGTCCTGTATGGGCAATATGGGCATATCTGGCTCAATGGTCACGCAGTGAAGGTCCCCTGTTCCTGCCTGGGGGACTACTCCTTCCAAACCAAATTCCAGTTTGTGGGAGTGTTTAGGAAGGGACTGTCATTCTTGAGCTTGCCATTGGGATAGTATTGCTCTCACTTGTTCCATATAGGAGCTACAACAGCAGCTACCCAGTCAGGTCTGGGGCATCAGAGGCCCTGGCTACAGGGTGTGGGTGATCCAGAGTTTATAAATCCTACGTGCAGCTACCTGAGGGGAGGCCGACACAGGTGGGGGCCATAAGCACCCCATGTTTTAACCATATCTGCTTCCTTCCCCTTGTCTATCCTACAGAATGTATTGGAGCATGCCTATGGGTGAGGACATGGATTAGTGGGCACAGCGCTGTGCACTGGGCTTACAAGAGAGCATGTCATTCAGCAAGGGGCTCGCAGCTGGGCTTCAGGCTGGTGAGAATTTTGTCTTGGTGCAGCAGATGCATAAATTGGGACCAGCTCATGCCTCCTTTGCATGGGCTGGTGCCCCATGAGTACACACCAGACATCAGTGTTAGCACCTGGGGGGGATAACCTGAGAATATGCTCCGGGCTCCAGCTGATTTGGAAGTTCTAAGCAGGCTATTGGACTGCAGGTGGACATGGTTTCCTGGCGTGGGGATAGTATAGCTGGGGCTATCAGCTCACAGGGTTTGGAAGACAACCCATGGCAATCCACCCATGGAAAAGGTGGATAGGGCCTGATGGAAGCCAACTGGAAAGTACTGACACAGCTGGAGTCCTGAAGTGGCTCAGTTTAAAGCCCAGAGTGTGGCTGAGCTTTACCGAGAGGACGGAGTGCACCTGTAGGTGCTGATTTGTTCCTGGATGATCTTGATATTGGGTTGGACGAACTTCTGGGTAGCTCCTGCAAGATGGGGTGGAGGCAGCCAAGCTGCTGCTGGCTCCTTCTTGTGGCCAGTGCTCAGCACAGGAACTCAGTGATTTAGCTTCCAGATCCAATAAGGTAACATAGTGGGCATCCAGGGGGCATCTCCTTATGAGCTTGGGGCATTGTATCTAACCCCCTGAGGGCAAATGTGAACCAGGGGCTGGGGGGACCAATACACTTGAGAGTGGTACTGGCTGGGGGTTGAGGCCCCCTCTTGCCTTGACCCCCCCAAAGGGGGAGGGATGCTAGTGGAGACCCTCCTAGTGTGATGATTGGCTCCCCCTGTGGTGGGAGCCCCCAAGAGTTGGGAAAGGATCAGTGGGGTGTGAGTGACTGTGTGGGGCTGTCCCCCAGTAGGCTCCTGGATGTAATTTGACTTATAAAGTTGCAGCCTGGCTAAAACCCATATCACATGTCCTTGCCTCCTTCCATGCAGTGAGCTCACCAATGAGCAAACCCAATTTAGGAACGCCAGACACAGATGTGTTCTTGTGTGAAAAGCAATTGCACTGTAGATGTTGTCACCTATGTCTGTAACTTTAGTATTAATGAGTGTAGTTAATTATCTCTGGGTCAGCAAGGCAAGGGCCCCATAGTGTCCTAGGCACAAACACGATTGTATAATGCTTTGCACTTCCATAAACGCCTTTCAGTCGAGCCTCATAGCGCTTTGGAAAGACTAATGACTTAACACTATCTCCCTGTGAGGGAAAGTGGTATTATCACCCTTTTCATTGCCACTCTTCTTGCATCATCAGCTGCTTAAAGCAGAAGTCAAACAACGCCAATCATCCCTACCCAGGGCTCATTTTTCCAGGTCTTTTCTGTTCCCCTTTTACAGATGGGAAAATTGAGGCATGGAGAAGTTAAGCCACTTTCCTAAGGTTACAAAAGCCTGTGACAGAGCCAGGAATAGAACCCAGCTCTCATGACACCGAATTCTGTGCTTTAGCTAGAAGCCCATCCAGCTCCTTGGTAGCTGCTAGTGAAATGGGCAGTTCACATCTGTTTGTGGATAATGCTTAGCTTTACCTTACACCTCAGATAAATATGTATGAGGATGATCTCTTCTTGCTCTTTAAACTGAGCTTCTCTTTAGATCAATGTCGGTTATTTCTTGAATTCTCTACATGAAGCGCTCCCCGACTGTAGCCATTTGTTTCTAGTATAGCTTTAAAGTGAATTCTGTGCCAGAAGGGAAGATATCAGTTTGACATGCTCCAGGGCAAAGTCCTCTCTGCTTCCGCAGAACAGCTACTGATCCAGCATGGGCAAGCTTTTCTCCTCTTCTGAAGGGGAGCGCCTCTGGGAGCCAGAGAACATTTTAATTCTCTGTGCTTATTGAGTTCTAGGTCTCCATGCTGAGTAGGGTGACCAGATGTCCTGATTTTATAGGTACAGTCCCTATATTTGGGGCTTTTTCTTATGTAGATACCTATTATCCCCCACCCCTGTCCCCATTTTTCACACTTGTTGTCTGGTCACCCTACTGCTGAGGCTCCTCAGCAAGGTTACCAATTGTGGTAGGGGGCTTGGTGACCACCAGCTCATTGCACACAGGTCAGCAAACACACTTCAGGGGTGGGACTGGGCCTCAGACTGTAACAGATTTTGGTCACTAGTGGTCTAGGCTGGATTCAAACCAGCTACTTAGAGATGAAAGGTTTTGTAATTCAAGTCCCCAAAGCTATCCAGTTCCTGCTGCTGGGTAAATACCTCACAATAAAGAATGGGTTTCAGAGTACCAGCCGTGTTAGTCTGTATTCGCAAAAAGAAAAGGAGTACTTGTGGCACCTTAGAGACTAACCAATTTATTTGACCATAAGCTTTCGTGAGCGATAGCTCACTTCATCGGATGTAATTGACAAATGTCAGATCTGTCTCATCACAAATTGTTCATGAATATAGCATGATTTTGTCAAACATATTTGTTATTCAAAATCATTCTTCCAAGAATCCTTTGTGGACACCTCTCCAACATTCCTTGGGAGAATCCAGCACCTGAAATTAATCTGTCTTTAATTGGACATGCAAGTCACATGATATATCTCTCTTCCCTGAGTGGAAGAGTTTTTAACTTTCAGAATCAAACCTCTGGAACCAATGTGTGTGATCACAAATTTGAAATTTGCTTTCCATGAGGATATTGCAGCTTCTGCAACTGTCACTGCTTTTGTGATCATTCTTGTTGGGAGACTAGTTTGCTAGAATATTTGTACGTAGAGAATGCAAAAAGAGCACAAACATAGCTGAGGTGAATTCATTAAAAATGTGAACAGATAGTCACAGAAAACTTATTGCAATGTTTGATCAGTGCTATTTATAACATGTCTATCTTTCTATGGGCAATTATGCTGCCTGTGTAGACTTTTTTCATCACTAAGAAGGCAAGGCTCATGACAAGATATAGAAACCTTCACATGAATATATTCAGGCAGAAAGCAACTTGTAATACTGTATGTGAGTCCTCTCTCCTTCACCTAAACGTAGATCTCCTGTTTAATTATAGCACTAGAGCTGGAAAAGAACTATTAGGTCATCTAGTCCATCCCTCTGCCAGGGCAGGAACTGTAACAGTACAACCTCTTAGTATTCTGAGTAATGCTATGCAATAGGCCAAAAAAGCCAATGTCAAGTAATGCTAACTTCATAGCAATGCTGATAGACATCAGAAGGCTCCACAATAGCCCTATCCAGACTGAAACAGCAACTAGCAAGCCACAGATATATGTTTCACCCTTCTTGGGGCTCCCTGGCATCCTGCAGCTGTTGTCTCAGTCACACAGACGCTGTCAGGCTGAACACGTAGGTTAGGAACTCTGACTAAACAGAAGACTTTGGAAGGCAGAACTGCAAAGCTGATGAACTGTAGGAGTAGGAGCGCTTAGCATATGCAGGCAGCCAGCCAGCCGGGATCTTGATAAACCCAAAAGAAGATACACTCTAAGACTTTAATCCTCTCTTCTAGTAGCATTTTTCCAGACTGTTAGTCAAGCCAAATGACTGATTTAGTGCCTCTCTCTAGCTACAGACATACACATACATCTGCGGACTCCAAAGAGTTAAAAATAAAGCCCACCCCTTTGTGGCTCATTTCATGTCCATTTAAAGGTGTGACATGCTTTCCATTCTAATACTCCTCTGCCAGATCTGAGGAAGCGTCTTAGCAGTGGCATTTTGATCAAGATCTTTTTATGATTTTTTTTTAAAAAAAAAACCAATATGTATGTAGGATAGCGTCCCTTCCAAAGGTTGTTTCTGCAGGAGTGTGTTTGCCATCCATTTGTCTTGTTTTAAACTGGGAAATAAACTGTGTTTGCCAGCACATTTCCGGTTCTCTCCACTGCTACATGTGTGGTGCCTGCTATGCAGTCAATTAGAGACATTGGCACACATTCAGGAGGTAATTATTTTATGCATCTCCACTGATGGTATAGCAAGACAGGGTCTTTTTGCTGTTTTATACATCAATGTGAACCTTTTCCATTATAGATTTTGCCCTTTTGCACCTTTCTCCAGTCACAGACCTCCGCCTTGTTCCTTTTTGGTGCTTTAGCACAGTGAATATTTGTTCAGATAATTGCTGTCAGTTCCTGCAATCAATTATGTCTTCCTCAGGCTGTTTGGTGGTAAATTATACTGGGTATAACCAAAATGAACATGCAATACCCATGTATTGTGTAAAGAGTCTTTCAAACAACGTGTCTCCTGAGAGTTAGCAGAAGGAACTTTAGGTTTGTCTTCACTGCAGCGTTAACGCTGGTGATCGGCACCTGGAGTAGCCTCATCTGGGTGAGTGGCCACACTGCAATGCCACTCTTGAGTTATTGCGTCCTCACTGGTGCCGCATTCCCCCATACGTATCTGTTATCCTAAGCACCCCTCAGGATAACAGATACCTACATGCTGTGGTAATAATCTTTGTACAAAATATGCCTTGTGAGGTATCACTGGAAAAATAATAACTCACCACCCATTAATACTCTTGCATGATGGATGGATGTGGTGTGCATTAAGAGTTATGGATGTATGCTGCAACGATGACTAAATGTGTTTAAAACAGGCAAGTCAGGGGGAGTTGGTAAACCGAAAGGAATGTATTAGCTTTTCTGTCCAGCCGGGTCACCGGGCAAAGACAGTGAAGGTACATTTACATATTAGGTAAACAAAGCTATCAAGCTAACAAATAGGGGAGGAGACAGCAGGGTGTCTACATACTGCATGAGAGAGAAGCTTGGTCTGGGTTTGCTTGTGATAGACTGTATTGCAAAAGTGTACTGGTTTATAAAGGGGCTGGGCTGAACCTCAAGTGATAAGCAATTGAATCAACTGATTGGATACAATATTACTGTTTTATAAAAGTGTACTGAGTGAGGTATTTTATGTAAACCTATGACACACTGGTGATATAAAATATATTAACACTATATAAAGAATTATGGATCCTCATTGATATTAGGCTTTACAGTCTGTGTCTGAACAAAAGGGAGAAACAGGTCTCCCCAGACAGGAGGGAAGGCAATGTCTCCAATGACATTAAGCAAGGTATGACCAGAAATAATGGAAGCCCTATTTACATACAGGGAGATGGGAAGCCAACAAGAAGGGAAAAAGAGCATAAGGTCATCATGCCTCTTGAAATAAGGTCATTGAACTTTGGAAGATATAAGCAAAGACAGAAACGCTCTTTGGCATTGATAACTAGACATACACAAGGGAACAGAGCTCTTACAAACTGAGAAAGATGGATCCTTCAGGTAAGGGGTGGGG
This sequence comes from Natator depressus, assembly GCF_965152275.1. Classification (NCBI taxonomy): domain Eukaryota; kingdom Metazoa; phylum Chordata; order Testudines; family Cheloniidae; genus Natator; species Natator depressus. The sequence continues at coordinate 130,866,255 of NC_134236.1, forward strand.
GTTTGAAGTCTGGAAACTGAAAATAGGTGAGAAACCTGCTGTGGCAAAGATCTTTCACCTTGGAAGACAAGGGAAGCCAGCCCCTTGTGCTTCTGTGGAAGGTCCTGACTGAGGGAAAGTCAGCCATGGCTGGGAAGAAGAAGAATGATTGGTGAGAGAAACCATCTTGAACAAAGCCTGCACCTTGCTGGATTACCTTTCACACTTTGAGATGCATGTTTTCACTTTTATTTGCTTCTTATCCTTTCTAAGTTTATTCCTTTTACTTGGCATCACTTAACCTAAGTCCTACTGTTAATACATTTGTTTTATTTTTACTATAAACCAACTCAGTACTGTGTGTGAAGGGAAGGGTGTATTTACCCCAGTGATGTTAATAAGCTGTGATGTGCTTTTGTCTCTTCTCTGAGTAGTCCAGGAGAGGGCTGGACACTTCAGGGCACCTGGTTTGGGGAAATTCAGGACACGGAGTGTGTTGGGGTCACCTTGCTGGTTGTAGCCAAGACTGGTGGAAGCCAGGGTGGGACTGTGAGGCTGTAGACAGACTGTTGGGGTCAGAGCTGCTGAACCAGGAATGGCTGCATAGCACACAGACACTCAGGGTGTAACCTGCATTATTGTTGCTGACTGTGAGTGTCCTAGGCAGAGTGCTACAGCAGCAAGGCATTGTGAGGTGCCCATGGTTGCAGGGAAAATGGTGACAAAACCCCCCATTGGTCTGGATTACACCCCTCAAACTCTGTTATGGCATCACTAGGACTTCTGGAGGCACATCCCATAGTTCTCTGTGCTTCACGAAGCTGAGCCACTCTGATTCTTTCCCAATGAAGTGTGGGAGAACTCGTCTGTCCTGGGCACCTGGAGGGAATTGTGGGAAGGCACTGAAAGACACTCAGCACTCCAGTGATTTAGCATGTATCCTCACTGCCAGGTGGGTGGGTTATCAACCCAAAAGTAAGTGGCAGGGGAACTGTAGCCTATAACTCCAGCCATACCAGCTAGCCTGGATTGAAAGCACCACCAAACTTGAGTGACAGGGTTTTTTTGGTGTGGATGGAAGTGGGAACTAGGGAAAAACCCCAGGCAAGAGCCCCTGCTACTACTGTAGTGAAGATACATCCTTTCTGAGGTTTAGTCAAAGGAGAACAGATGTTGAAATGAGATGAGGTGTCAGCAAATTGGAGTGACGCGGGAAGGCTGTTCCAAATGGCATAGCCTGCAAAGGGGAAGGTTCGCACATCAACAGAGGGGAGAGGGTGTGACAGGACCGAGGAGGTGACCAAAACTACATGAGGAAGCCCGGGAGTAAAGAGAGACAAAGTTCATCAGATGAGGAGCAAGTCCATGGAGCATTTAATAAAAGAAACAAAGACCAGTTTGATCTGGATCCTGCAATGCATGGGGAGCCAGTGGCGTTGCTGGAGCCAGGAGACACATGGTATACTCTGTACATTTGAGGAGACAGCTAGCAGCAGCATTCTGCATCTACTGAAGTTGGGACAGCTGAACTTGGAAAGGCCACAGAGAAGTGGGTGTCAGCAGTGAATGTGGGAATAGGCAGATTTATAAATATGGGAACTATGGAAAGAGAAGGGGTCAGAGAACCCACTCATCACAGCTACAGCCAGGGGAGGCAAATGGAAAGCCAGAGGAAGAGGAAAAAAGCAAAACCAAGTTTGAGAATTCACTTCTCCCAAGGCCAAGCACTTCTAAGACCATTAACTGAAGGAGAGAGGGAGCACAAGGCAGAACAACAATGATCAGCAAACCAATGGTAGCTAAGCTTATAACAGAGAAGGCCTTTGAATCTGGCCCTCTATAAGGCTATGGCTACACTACAGAGCTTACAGCGGCACAGCTGTACCTGCGCAGCTGTAGCGCTGCTAGGGCGACAATAAGCCGATGGGAGAGGGCTCTCCATAGACTGACTCACTCCAGCCCCCGTGAGCGGTGACAGCTCTCCTGCCAACATAGCACTGTCCACACCAGCGCTTAGGTCCGTGTAACTTATGTCGATCAAAGGGTTGGTTTATTCACACCCCTGAGCGACATAACTCCTACCAACTTAAGGTGTAGTGGGTACATGGCCAGCGTACACTGTCTTTTTGTTCTGTGTTTGGACAGAGCTTTGCACATTGGGGTCCTGCTCCATGACTAGGGCTCCTAGGCACTACAGTAATGCAAATAATACAAGCAAATTTGTGCCATTTTAACTAACTGGTGCAAGCCACTAATGTAGACTTAGGCCATGTTTACACTACCACTTATGTTGGCATAACTGATGTCGGTCAGGAGTGTGAATAAGTCACCCCCCCCCCCCCCCAAGGGACATAAGTCACATCGACCTAAACATCAGTGTGGACAGCTCTGTGTGGGCAGGAGAACTTCCCACTGCTGCTCATTGGGGGTGGATTACGTCGACAGGAGAGCTCTCTAGTGTAGCCAGAACCTCACTTAACCAGTTTAATTTAACCTACATTTAAATCAGTTCAGTTTGGGTCAATATATTACCAATTTAAGCTACACTGATTTCAGGAAGGGTTAAACTAGTTTGAGAGACTCTACGCTATTGGCTAGCACCAGTTTAACTAGTTTAATTTTAAAATGATTAGTAAACTGGTGCAACTTTTCTCATATAGACAAGGTATAAGATCACTTATAAGGGTGTAAATCCAGAGAAACTCTACCAAAATGAATGGATTTATCTGGATTTACACAGGTATGATTGAGCTCAAAATGCAGCACAGTGACTTCATAGCCACAATTATTACTTTATAAGTAGATGTTCTATCAGGGTGACTTACTATAGTAGAAGAGAGTTGCTGTCAGAAGTTAAGCATTACTTGAAAAAGGATACAAGGATTTTCTTTGCTGAAGTCCATCAAATTCTGGTCAATATCATAAGCTATGCATAGTCTTCCAGACAACCACTTACTGCTGTGCTGAAACCCAAGAGAGCCTGGATAATATCCAAGAGGCACACTTGGTTCACATATCAAGCCAGCCTCACCCTATCTCTGCTAAAACCCAGGAAGGTTTGCATTCATGTGAGGACCTGGATGCTTTTATAAGGGACTACATTCTACCCTCAAGCACCCTACCACCAATCACAGAAGCTACTACCATATATGGAACTCCATTCACCAGATCTCAGTAGCAAGCCTACTCTCTCACATTTCCCACAGTATAACTCCCAGTCAATGCAGCAATCAGTGAGGTTCCCTCTAGTCCAGAGGTGGGCAAACTACGGCCTGCGGGCCATATCCGGCCAGCAGGACCCTCCTGCCTGGCCCTTGAGCTCCCAGCTGGGGAGGCTAGCCCCCGGGCCCTCTCCTGCTGTCTCCCCTCCCCCACAGCCTCAGCTCGCCGTGCCACCAGCACTCTGGGCAGTGGGGCTGCGAGCTCCTGCCGGGCAGCGTGGCGGGCTCTGGCCGGGTGGCACAGCTGCCAGTCCTGCTGCTCTGAGCAGCATGGTAAGGAGGCGGGGAGCAGGGGGGTTGGATAAGGGGCAGGAGGTCCCGGGGGGGCAGTCAGGGGACAGGGAGCAGGCGGTGGTTGGATGGGGCAGAGGTTTGGGGGTGGGGGCAGTCAGGGGACAGGGGGCTTGGATAGGCGTGGGAGTCCCAGGGGGCCTGTCAGGGGGTGTGGGTGTGGATAGTGGTCGAGGCAGTCAGAGGATAGGGAGCAGGGGGGGTTGGATGGGGGTGGGGTCCTGGGGGGGCAGTTGGGGCAGGGGGTCCCGGGAGGGGGCGGTCAGGGGACAAGGAGCAGTGGGGGTTGGATGGGTTGGGGGTTCTGAGGGGGGCAGTCAGGGAGTGTGAAGTGGGAGGGGGGTGGATAGGGGGTGGGGCCAGGCTGTTTGGGGAGGCACAGCCTTCCCTACTTGGCCCTCCATGCAGTTTCGGAACCCCGATGTGGCCCTCAGGCCAACAAGTTTGCCCAGCCCTGCTCTAGTCTGACTGAAGAGGTAGTGAAAGCAGCAGTTAAGAGGTGTGTAGGAGTGAGAGGAAGTATATGTCCATAGGCTCTTAAAGTCACATCAATTGGCTGTCTGCTAATTTCCCAAACCAGCATTGCCCCCAAGTGAAAGTTAAGACAAGCCACTAAACCAGCAGCTAGAGACGGGGGAAATTCTTACTTTCCTCTGCTGGCAATGTATTCTTTCTTTGTACAAGTGTAATGTGCATTTTCTTTCCTCCTTTAGAAACTGCAACAGAGTCCTCTTGCATCCAGCCAGAACAGCACTGGATGGCCCATTCATTATGCACAGTTAAAATTATTTGAGTTGCTTTAAACTAAACCCCCTCCAGGAAGCACAAGGGTAACACATTCATGCTGCATGCCACGCTGGAAATGAAGGCTAATCATTGCCCTCTATAAGAACATACCACTTCCAAATATTTGTACTGCCTTCCTCTGATAATACAGCCCAGTATAAATTGCTTTCTTCTTTGCAATTGTCATTGGTCTAAAGGCAGCACTCGTCAGACTATTCAGACTTACTGCTCATGCTCCATACTTTACTTAAAGCACTAGGAATTTTTTTAAAACTACCTTTCACCAAGGTGAAAGAGCCTGCCATACCACTGGTGTGTAGGCATTTCTGTGGTGCTACCTGAGTGCCTCATAATAATGTAAATTTCAAGACACCTTCCAATCAAGGATCTCAAAGCCCAAGATATACCACTCAGGTCTGTAAGTGGAGTTGTATGCAGGCTCTCAATCCTGGGGTGAAGAGACTATGTTTAGAAAGAAACAAACATGTAAATTTCAGATAAGCGTAAATTATATGGATTTGATTCTTATTTAAAAAGACAACCAACAACAAAAGCAGCGGAGAATTACTATTCAGAAATGCCTGCTCAATTTCTGCCATTTCAAATTGATATTTAGGAATACGTTTGCTGCTGCTCAATTGCATAACTGTTCTTAATAATTAGTACTTAGCATCTTTAAAGTCCTTTGGAAACATTAGCCTCTTTAATTTTCACAGCGCTCATGATGTGCGTGTGTAGTATTATTGCCTCCACTTTACAGATGGGTAGAGAGAAACACAGAGGTTATGTGACTTGCCCAAGACCAAACAAGGTGTCAATATTAAATTCAGGATCAGTACTTGGGGGCGCATATGGCAGCTGGGCACCAGAAGTGTACTGGGGGGCAACTGATGTAGTGATGAGGTCCCAAGGAGTTCTTGGCTTCTGCACCTGTGCTTAGACCAAAGAAGAAGCCCCGTCCCCTCTTTCTAAATGACCACAGAGCTTGGATTGAGCTTTTAGGAGGCATTATGTTGTAACCAGCCTTCTCTAGTGGCCCCTTTAGTTTCTGCAGAATGTAGGATGTCACATAAAACAAGATAAATATCTAGCCTTCATGGGTCTGAATGTACACAGCCAGCCAGCCTGAAAGAACAGTTCTGAGTGATGGGAACTGCACCCATTCAGCTCAGTTCAGTGCTAACCCTGAAGTCCAGTGCTGACCAATTTAAATAGCAGCCTTGTTAAGTATTTTACTGCACTTAATTTAGCAGAAACATCCAGAGCTTGAGTAGCACTTTCCTTCCCCTTCCCCCAAATATAACTCTGGCTATGGATAGTTATGTTGGGTTGCATTGGTCAGATACTTTTGGTGAAGGATTCCAGATAAATTCATGTTATTGTTGCTAAACTAGGCTGCCAGGGGTCTGCTCCTGTTTCTCACCCGGATGAGATGAGAGCTCTTCACTTTGCTTAACAGATGGGAAAGTTCCTTGGAACAGTGCTTGGCTCCATGCTCTGGCCCTGCCTCTTAGGCAATGTGGGGAGAGTACAGATTACTGGCATGAGAAGGGGAGAAAGGAGTGAGCGGCTGCATTGTCCTCATGTCCAGAGTGAGAGAGGAGGAAGATGGGTAGGATCAGATACAAGTCCAACTTCTGCCCCTCTCCCTTAGTGGTGCCCTGTGTGATTATAACGTCTGCCTAGGTAGGGTGAGGTTCTGCTGCCCACAGTGAGTGACACCTTACTCCTTGAGTGGCATATTGATATCACTGGGACTACCTCGGGAGCAAGGTCTTGCTCAGTGTGAGGAACGGTGGCAGAAACTGGTCCAGAATCACAAGCTCTTTGGGGCCAGTGCTGCCTCTTCTGTTGTGTGTTTGTTTACAGCCCCAGTGAGAAGACACTAAGTGTTTGGGAAAGCTAGTAAAGGGGAAGAGATAAAAGCAAAGAGGAAGCCAAAATGGGGCCGGGGGGAGGAACAAAAGGGAGACACAAATAGAATCACCTTTCTGCATCCAAGCAAATCTCTTACCTTTGGCTGGAACTTGGCAGCTCTGCTTGTGGCAACATGATCCAGCATGCTGGAGCTGGCCTGCTATTCCCTTCGGGAGAGGGCGGTGAGCAGGACACAGCCACACTGGGCCAGAGCCTCAGCTGGTGTCAATGCAGCTTGGCTGATTTACTGCAGTGGGGATGGGCTGATTTCTACCAGCTGAGGGTCTGGCCTGCACACTTTCAGGTGGAGGCATGCATGAGAAAGATGAAAGGATCATAGGCCAGAACAACTAGGGGGACAGGCTGGGGAGGTAACAGTTCACTGACCTCTCAGGGTTGCTTTTCTAGAGAATGATAATTGTGTCCAGACACAAGGGATCCAGCAGTGGCTGAGTCTGCCCATGATCTTATAGCTGTGGTGACCACTTTATCAAGTGTGTTTCACCCGACAGGAAACAGCAGGGAGTCACATCACATCACAGCCCAGGGGGAAACAGGCAAACTTGACAGCAAGGATTAGTCTGCTAGGAGATGGGGAGGGTGTGTATTCAGAGGGAAGCCGAGGAGCTGGATGGGTCTGAATACACAACTCACATAGTTAAGTAACATCACAGAAAAGTGGACCAAGAGTTTAATGAGACGGCTGGTTATGAGACAGAAAAGGAGTGTGTTCTGGTTTGCTGTGAATAGTTGAATCAGGATTTTAGGGGTAAGTCACTGGCCACAGGCAAAGGACCAAGACAGCAGATCATTATGTGTGCCAGATGATTATGGGCAATAGTGCTGTTTTGGGATATGGCAGAGTTGAATCTGCATAGCAGATTCCTGACTGTAGATTAAAAAACAAACAAAAAGCAGGTGTACTTGTAGCACCTTAGAGACTAACAAATTTATTAGAGCATAAGCTTTTGTGGGCTACAGCTCACTTCATCGGATGCATTGAATGGAACATATAGTAAGAAGATATCTATACATACAGAGAAGTTTCAGAGTAGCAGCCGTGTTAGTCTGTATTCGCAAAAAGAAAAGGAGTACTTGTGGCACATTAGAGACTAACCAATTTATTTGAGCATAAACTTTCGTGAGCTACAGCATCCGATGAAGTGAGCTCTAGCTCACGAATACAGAGAAGGTGGAATTTGCCATACAAACTGTAAGAGACTAATTAATTAAGATGAGATATTATCAGCAGGAGAAAAAATCTGCTCAGTGGTTTGAGCATTGGCATGCTAAACCCAGGGTTGTGAGTTCAGTCCTTGAGGGGGTCATTTAGGGATCTGGGGCAAAAATTGGGGATTGGTCCTGCTTTGAGCAGGGGGTTAGACTAGATGACCTCCTGCGGTCCCTTCCAACCTTGATATTCTATGAAAAGGGATATGCGTGGGGAGGTGCATGGGGAGCTGGGGGCAGCAAGAGGGGGCTGGGGGACACTCGGGGGAGGGGCAGGGGGGGTGGCAGGTGGGGCTGGGGGGGGCACCCGGCCCCAAATATTGGTGGAGCTGAGCCCCTGGGCTCTGAATATTGCTGGCGCTAAGGCACCACGTGGAGATATATAACTCGCCGCCCCTGGGAGTTTGTGCACATTTATCCCAGTGTAACCCAGATCAGGGTCTGGTCCAATGACTGTTACATGCACTAAACAAGCTGGTTTTAGTGCACTTTGTTTAAATGTGCAGTTTACTAAAAAACTTGGGGCAAACCTGGCTTCACCTCCCTAAAGCCAGCATGTTTGTGCTGGCGGAGGGAGGGAGGGGAGGCAGAAGGGGAGTGGAGAGGTTGGAAAGGGGATATATCCACCACCCCTTATACCCAAGACCAGTGTGTGCGCCTGCTGTGTAGGCTCTCACCCCATGGCTGCTATTCTCCTAGGGCTGGCAAAGCAACCTCAGCTCCTCTGTGCTGCTTGTGTGAGTTGCTAAGGCTACAGAGCTGCAGAAGGGCCCTATGGCCTGACTCCAGCATGCCTCATCATAATTTTCCAGGTCAGCCCATGTGGTGCTGGCACAGAGAACTTTCTGCGGCACACTGGAAGTTCAGAAGCGCCTCGTACAACTGCTCCAATCATGGTCCCTGTCAGGAAGCCTTTACATGGGATATATGTGGTGTGGAGACCCTCCTGCTGGGGCCCTCCATACCATGGGCTGATTTCACCCTTAGTTCTTATGAAGGATATCCGATTGCTAGGCCTGGGTTATTTCCACTCCTTGTGCTGCCTGAGGCTGAGCGGCACAAATGGAGCAGAACAGGGCAGAGAATCCACCCCATGTTTACTATGACTTTAATTTGAGTCAGTGTTTCCCAGACAGGGTGGTGACAGATCAGCCCAGGAGAGGGCAAGAGACAGGTGCACAAGAAGGGAGCAATGTGGGTGTGGAGAACTTCATGGGCTTGGATCCACTTCAGTTCCCCCCCACAGGCATAGTTTGATGTCTTCATTTGGTGGGGCAGCTCCAGTCAGGGCTGTGTGTGTGTGTGTGGGGATTCTGCACCTCCCTGAGGCTTCCAGTTGTGGGGGGGGGGCAGGCAATGTTCCCCCTCCAACACCCACCAAACTACACCCATGGTTCCCCTCTGAAAATGTGCTGCTGTGGGGTGGGGAAAGCAGCAGGCAAGCCTTTCAAATGCACCTTCCCTCCTGAGGCTGCCCCGGGAACTGCTCCTGCCTATGGAGTACATGCTCAGGAAGGTTGGACCTCTCCAGTGCATCATCAGGGATCTACAACCTATCCTGAAGGACGACCCATCAATCTCACAGACCTTGGGAGACAGGCCAGTCCTCGCCTACAGACAGCCCCCCACCTGAAGCAAATACTCACCAGCAACTACACACCACACAACAAAAACACTAACCCAGGAACCTATCCCTGCAACAAACCCTGTTGCCAACTCTATTCACATCTATTCAAGAGACACCATCATAGGACCTAACCACGTCAGCCACACCATCAGGGGCTTGTTCACCTGCACATCTACCAGTGTGATATATGCCATCATGTGCCAGCAATGCCCCTCTGCCCTGTACATTTGCCAAACCGGACAGTCTCTATGCAAAAGAATAAATAGGCACAAATCAGATGTCAAGAATTATGACATTCAAAAACCAGTAGGAGAACACTTCATCCTCCCTTGACACTCAATAACAGACTTAAAAGTGGCAATTCTTCAACAAAAAAACTTCAAAAACAGGCTCCAACGAGAAACTGCAGAACTGGAATTAATCTGCAAACTGGACACCATCAAATTAGGCCTGAATAAAGACTGGGAGTGGATAGGTCATTACAAAAACTAAAAACTAAATTCCCCATGCTAATTTCCTGCTAGTGTTACTCACACCTTGTCCACTGTGTGAAATGGGTCACCCTGATTACCACTACAAAGTGATTTTTCCTCCTGTTGATAATAGCCCACTTTAATTGAATTGTCTCATTAGAATTGGTAAGGCAACCCCCACCTTTTTATGTACTATGTATATATATAACCTTCTACTGTATCTTCTGCTCCATGCATCTGATGAAGTGGGTTTTAGCCCAAGAAAACTTATGCCCAAATAAATTTGTTAGTCTCTAAGGTGCCACAAGTACTCCTCGCTGTTCACGCTCAGGAAGCAGCTCAGCTTGCCAGACTCTCTGCTTTTGCAATACACAGCCCAGCTGTGAGAGCCCCTGTGCCAGCCCCCCAGAGTCACTAATAGCAGTTGGTAGCCTTCTAGTAACAGAGGGAACCAGCAGCCAAGAGGAGCAAATAACCAGAATGAATAGGGGGAATAAAAGAGAAAATAAGAAAGAATGGACAATAAGAGACAATTCATGGTGCAGGGAGATATGGGGGTAAGTAAAGGGGACGCCTAGCCACCAAGTTATTGCAAAGAGGGCTGTTAATAAGAAATTGAACTACTGTCTTAAGTGCTAATCATTCTGTTATAGTTAATAGTACAATGTCCTGGTGTGAGATATGGCTGTGACAGTTGCTATAGAAACACAAGCTGTTTCAGAGGTTACAGTTTTAAAACCGTGTCCCAGATCCTTGGAGGAGGGTGACAGTCTTATGATTGACCCTTCTTGCAGTTGTACCTGGTGTGCCTGTGCTAATACACTTCCCAGAGGGCAGCACAATGGTGGGAGATTTCCCCATGAAGTCTTCTGTAGACACAGGCCTAGAGTCTCTCATGGCTTCCACATTTTTAAAAATGCAATGCAGAAAAACGAGCTCTTACAGACAAGGCTTGGAGGATCAAAGGCTGGCTAGACTGCTGTAAACTAGATCAATTTAGATGGTCCAAGATGCAGCCATCGCAATTTCCTTCATCACTTAATACCATTGTAAATCATTTTTGAGACAGGCAAAGCGATCTCTCTTGCTAGTGAAACTCTTTCAAAGCTAATGTAGATTAGAGCAGCCACATTACCTCTTGGGAAGAACGGGCCCAATCTTGCAAGGTGTTCCCATTGGGCCCAGCACATTGGGCTGTCATGTTACCCAGTGTAAAACAGCACCATTCTGATTTGGTAGCATTTTCAACCTACTTGGCACTGATGTGAAAACTAGCTAAGGTGCAAGGCACTGGTGAATTGGATCCACAGACTTTAATGGGAATGGTGGGTGCTTAGCATCGTGTGTGTGTGTGTGACTGTTTAAATGAAAGATGAATTTCGCTTTGCATTTCTAATTTCTCCAAATCAAAGTGCAAAGGCCAGCTCCTGGGGGGTTCTTGTAGCGGGAGGGAACAAGAGGGGAGGTAGGAAGCAATGATCAGACATGTAAGGAGGGAAAGACTCCTTCAGAGCTGTAAAGGTGAGGGTGAAAAGCTTGACCGTGATATGGAAAGAGTGTGAGATTCACAATAACTGTGACATAGGAGTTTAGCTAGGTAAAGACTGTTGGCATGGTGGAGTCACAAGTGACTTGTCCAGGTCACAATAAGCTTGCACTTACCATGTCTAAGCTCTCTGGTTTGTTGTACGAAAGGAGTGGCCCAAGCTGTTTTGCTGGCCAGGGTGGAAAACATTTTCAGCACCCCCCTGAGCAGCTGAGCACCCCTCTTCCCCAAGCTGGCCAATTAGGAGCAGAGCACAGAAAAGAAGCCAAGCAGCACAGCAGTTCAGCACCCCCTGGAAGTTGGCCGCAGAGGGACTGCCCTGCTCGCTCACCCCTAGAACCAGCCCTGTGTCTGAGGTACTTTTTGCACCAAAATACATTGCTTTCTGCTAAACTGCTTTGTACGGTACCTGCAGCAGCTCCCTTGAGCCTTCCCCCAGGACAGCATTACGCTTTGCACAGTTGGTACAAGCCTAAAGGGATAAACAGCCCATGAAATGAAACTCCCAGCGATTGCTGGATTACTAGGCCTTCTATTACCAGTGTGATTGCCTAGGACTGAGACAGCTTGTTCTAGTTTTTGGCAGAGTTTAATCGGTGGATGCAGGTCCAGGCAGTTTATCTATCTACTGGCCTTATTTTGCTCATTTGTTGGATTTTCCGGCTGCTTAATTTGCTTAGTGAACCAGGCAGGCACTAAAAAAATCTGTTTCTAAGAAACAGTATGATTTTTCCCCTCTGTGGCTCACTCTCTCACCCAGCCATTATCCAAAGGGCTTGTTCAGCAGTCCCATTTCAGATCACCATCATTCCTGGTTTTGGCTTAGAGCCAGGCTGTAGCTTGAAAAGTTATAATGACAAATAATTTTTCCACCTCTACTACATATAGTGCAGCTGCTATCCTCTCTTATCACTTAGGATTGCAAATAGGCACTTTGGCATATAGTATACATGATTATATTTACTCTTCCTAGAAGTTACCCGTGAGAAAAGAGATCTGTGCTTACTTTTCTGTTACTTCCCCTTTCTAATAATCATTTTATATCTTCCTTGCATCTGCTGACCTTCCAGATGCAAATGATACTGTTTCCAGTCCATGTCGCTTTCTTGTCTCTCTTCCTTTTATAATGGGAAGCCGTATTCTGTTTAGAATTGGGTGGGACATGAATAAGTGTCATGGCTCCTTGGTTTTGTTCCCAGCTCTGCTGCTGGCTTGGTGTGCAAACCTAGCAAGGCACTTATCTTACCTGGGCTGTTGTTTTCCCACTTGTAAAATAGAATAGAAGGGTGTTGTAAAGCTTAGTTAGGGTCTGTAAAGTGGATTAATATCTTCAAATAAAAGGTGCTGTAAAAGTGCTAAGTATCATTTGAATTCTAATGTCATAATTCTAATATCTCTTCATTTATGAAAGTGTCCCAGTATCATCATTTCTTATCCTGGAAACTATGTAGCTGGAGTTACTTAAGAGTTTGATACAATTAGCATGTGAAACTCACTGCCACAAGTTATCATTGAGCTCAGCAGGATTAAAAAAAAATTGGACATTTGTATGGATAAATGAAAACATCCAGAATTACAGCAGTAAGACTGAGAAAACAACTATTGGAAGGGATTTGGGCACTCACTGAAGCATCAACTCTTACAGAAGGGGTTCCAAAAGAAACTTCCTTTTGAGCATGGGTGTTCCCTAACTGCCAACTGTGGGGTTTCTTAACTCTTCCTCTGAAGCAACTGGGGTTGGTCGCTGTAAGACAGGACACTGGACTAGATGGACCTTGGTCTGATCCAGTCTGGCAATTCCTATGTTCCTAAGGCTGATGGCTATTGAAATATGGGAGACAAAATGGATGAGGTAATGTGTTTTATTGGACCATTTTTTCTGTTGGTGAAAGACACAAGTTTTTGAGCTACACAGAACTCGTCTTCAGTCAGTGCAACTCAAAAGCTTGTCTCTTTCACCAACAGACGTTGGTCCAATAAAAGATATTACCTCACTCACCTTTTTGTGTCTCTAATATACTGGGTGCAACAACAGTGCAAACACTATTGAAATCGAAGGCATATTCCCAATGAAGTGGGCAGGAAAGTGAAAACATTTTAATTAGTTAAAGGAATACTGTCTATCTCAAGAAGTTCACCATACACCCCAAAGATCAGTACTTGAAAGCTGTTCTACCTTGCAAGTATGAAGGTCAAAATTTATCCATCCCCCAACGTTCTTCTTCTTTCACTGGAAACTTCTTGGGTGCCATAGATACAAGCTGTGACAGGGTCGGGCCAGATGGCTACAGGAGAGTAATAGAAGGCAGATATATTAGCCCCAGGTTAAGTAGGTCCCTTTTCCCTGGGTAAGGTAACAGAACAATCAAGAACCTTCTGGAGACAATTAAGACAGACAGGCTGATTAGAACACCTGCAGCCAATCAAGAAGCTGCTAGAATCAATTAAGGCAGGCTAATCAGGGCACCTGGGTTTAAAAAGGAGCTCACTTCAGTTTGTGGTGTGCGTGTGTAAGGATCTGGGAGCAAGAGGCGCTAGAAGCTGTGCGTGAGAACGTGGACTGTTGGAGGACTGAGGAGTACAAGCATTATCAGACACCAGGAGGAAAGTCCTATGGTGAGGATAAAGAAGGTGTTGGGAAGAGGCCATGGGGAAATAGCCCAGGGAGTTGTAGCTGTCGCACAGCTGTTCCAGGAGGCACTCTAGACAGCTGCATTCCACAGGGCCCTGGGCTGGAACGCGGAGTAGAGCGCGGGCCTGGGTTCCCCCCAAACCTCCCAACTCCTGGTCAGACACAGGAGGAGTTGATCTGGATTGTGGGTTCACAAAAACAGCCAAACTAAGGGCTGCCGTGAAGCTCCAAGGCGAGCAAATCTGCCAATAAGCGACAGACCCACCAAGGTAGAGGAGGAACTTTGTCACAAAGCACACTGGGCTGTGTATCTGGGTTATTGCTGTCAAGTCACATGTGGACATATGTTTCTGTAGGGTGCTCAAGAAGCCATTAAAAATAATCTTAAAATAGCGTCTCTTGTTTCAGCACTGATCAGTTACTATACAGGAGAATATGATGTGTAGTGGCTTGTGCATGATTACTGCTGCCATCTACTGGGTGAAATATATTAGACTTGCTTCCTCATGTGTCTCTGGTCCCTGTTCATGCTGAGCTAACAAAACTGCTCTTTCAGTTCAGCCAACAGCAGCTTATGTTTCTAGAACAAAAGGTTTTGTGTTCTCTTCTGAAGTGCATGTTAGTTGATTATGATCTATCCTAGGTTTTACTAAGAAATCTATCAGTGTGGTATCTACATGCAAGCAGTAAATTTGGAAAACCAAAGGTGTATGGATAAAAGTGAGAGACCACTGGTCCTAGAGTGACACCACAGCTTTTTACAGTGGACAGTGTTATATGAATCCTGATTTTTCATACTACCAAGAAAAACAACATAAAGGTAAATAGTATGTGGTGGGAAAGGATTCATGAAAGTAGCTAGCAAAAGTTTTGCATTATTTATATAGTGCTGACACTTTGCAGACAAATGTGGAGATAAGGTACCTGTCCTGAAGAGCGTCCAGTCTAAACAGACAACATATAGATGAAGGATAGGGAAAGGGAAGCGACACAATGGAAGTGACAGAACTGTGAGGTTTAGTGCACACTTGTTGTTCCTACCTTTTTGGGTCTGGTGACTTGTTTTAAACCATTCATTTTTGTTAATGACTTAGAGGGAAGGACTAGGATATAGAGGCTTCCTGGAAGAAGTGTGTTTTCAGTAGAGTCCACTCAAGTTAACAGAGTTATACAAGACGCACATTTGGCTTGCAAAATGTCAGCTGTAAGTCACCCGATGGCATCCCTGTACCTTACAGCCACTATCTCCTCCGGAATTGGTGGGAGCTTTCTCTTAGGGAAAAGAGTGATTAATATTTCTAAAATAATGTATTCCATGAATGGCTTTCTCTGAGTCACAACTGCCAGGGAGATATTTGGTACTCTTTTGTTCATAAACTTGACATCTTTTCTAGCCACAAATGAAACAAAAATTGCTAGTTCGGGGGCCTGCCCTCTTACATTAAATCTGTTAGTAATCCTCATCCCCTAGCCTTCTGGAATGTCACAGAAGGTCACCAGCCTGCAACAAGCCATAATTTTCTCTCTCTCTCTCTCTCTCTCTCTCTCTCACACACTCTTAATTAGAATAGTCTGTTGACCCCTAAACCTATGGAGGTTACTGCAAATGAAGTAACTTATTTCATTCTTTAATCACTGATTATTCTCTCAGTTTCATCTGGGTTTGCCCAGATGTAAAGATGCTGGAGGCCAAATTATGTCTTCAGATACAGCTGTGCAGCCTCTTATTTTCCAATAAACATGCTCTCTTGCAAAAGATGTGACTGAGGACATAGCTGGAAGACAATGGGATTGCACAGGTGCAGTCGGGAACATGAGTTGAAGACAATGGGAATTGCCCAGAAGTCACTGGGGGCATCACTGCATCATCTTTACTACTGGAGATGATGCATAAAAAGGAAACACCCAGCTTGATGCTCCATCCCAAAGTGAATTTATTGGCCTAGAAGTGAGGGAGGAAACCTCCATTTTACTTGTAAACAGTGTAAATGTGATAGGGAAGCAGTACAATTCCAATAAAACCTTCAAAGCTGTTTTATAGTCACTTTATAGAGCAGCTGAATGCCACTCTGCAGACTTGGACTCTATCCTGGCCTCTGCCTCCATGTTCCTATGTGAAACTGTCATTTACACCAAACTTTTCCCAGGTAGTCACTTTTGCATGTAACTAAAGCCTGTATCATAATTAGGGCTCCTTGTCTGTCATGGAGGCTGTGGAAGTTACAGATTCTGTGAATTTCTGCAATCTCCGTGACTTCTGAAGCGGCCGGTGCGGCTGGCCCCAAGGACCGCCTGAGCAGTGGTCCCAGGGGTGGTGGGAGCAGCCCCCGGCAGTGGTCCTGGGGGCGGCAAGAGCAGTGGCAGGTGGGTGGCCCCAGGGTCAGCTGGAGCAGCTGCTGTTCAGTGGCCCTTGGCAGCTGGTGCTGCGCCCCCTGGATACCCCCAGAGCATCAGCTCCCTGGACTCCCCCCCACAGTAGCACCCTGCCCAGCAGTGGTCCCTGGGGGACCCCCCAGAGCAGCAGCTCCCCCCAAGGCCCTGTCCAGCAGCAGCCCCCCTGTGGACTCCCCAGAGCAGCAGCTCCCCATGAGCCCTCCCCCCCCCAGCTAAGATTTAGTCAGGGGTATTTATTGTAAAAGTCATGGACAGGTCATGGGCTGTGAATTTTTATTTATTGCCCATGACCTGTCCATGACTTTTATTAAAAATACCCATGACTAAATCGTAGCCTTAATCATAATGCATAGGCACAAGGGGGCTGAATTAAGGCTGCATGAGCAATGTACATTCTGGCACTTCCTAATCTGAGATTGCTTGCCTTTGCCACTTTTTAATCCTTAACATTGTGTTTCCTAATTTGTTATGGCTTAGTTTACTGATGAGAGCAACCTTAAGTACATGACACAGTTTTTTGTTTGTAAATATACACCATGCTTTAGTGCATCAATTGGAGCATAGAGTATAGTATCTATCAGGCATAAGAGAGAATTTCCCAGTGGTTAATAATGGACAGAATTAGGAATTACTCCTACATTTTCTTCCTGGCTGACATTCATTTGCTATGTGGCCTCAGGCAAGTTAACAGCTGGCCCACCTATAAAATTGATAGAACAACCTGACAGGCGTTGTGAGACTGAATTAATGTTTGTAAAGCTCTTTGAGCTCTTCAGAGGAAATGTTCTTCGACCTTTCAGCTCTTCAGGGCAGGAGGTGCATCGTGCTGTATGCTCTGTACAGGACTGAGCGTGCTTTCAGCGCTCTCATACTGCTACAACTTCTACTAGATGTGCTACCTGAGGGCCTGATCCCTGTGTCTGTTGAAATCAATAGCAAAACACCCCCTGAGAGCCAAGTGATTCAGAGACCACGCTCCTGACTGGTATCAAAACCTAGATTACTAATGTCACAGCTTCAGGGTAACTGCACCTGTATTCCCCCTCTGTCATCCTTTGAGGGCACCCACTTAAAATTTCTGACTCTGAGCCATCATCTCTCTTGGGCAGAGATCCTTGTGTCTCTCTCTTCTGACCAGGGGGTTTTAAGGCTGCACAGCTCCCTGCCTTACACTGTGATATCCCCAGCAAGCCAGTCTTCCTAATGGCCAGTGCCTGTGTGCTCCTCTCTCTTGACTCTGAGGGCTAGGCACAGTGTATTGCCAGCAGTAACTACTTACTGCACCACCCTTTGTAAGCAAGCACAGTTATTGTTAATGTAAAAGCATTTAAGAGAAAACATAATAATTACAATAAACAGATTTAAATGCACACTGATCATACTGGGGTCACCCAACTATCTTATGGGGCCCTATTGGGCCTAAGTCTTTCCAACTGTTTCACAAGGGTTGGGGCCCCCTTGGACAGAAAGTCCTGTTTATTTGGTGGATCAGAAAGCAGGCCCTAAGTAAATGTAAACCAGCCTTTTTATACCAAAAACCCTTTCTTTGTCTTTTCATCTCTTGAACCACCATATGCAAGTCTCCCTGGACGGTAGGGGTGTGCCCCTCTGGAGGTGCTCACAACCTGGGTGATTCACCTTAAGTTCCTGGAGGAGCTGTGGTAACTCTATGATCCTAGAGTTGCATAGAATCCCTGGCCTGCAATGATTCATAAACGTAATACAACATGGTCCCCAAGGATATTGCAGGAAGTTGCCATATCTGTCACAATTAACATGTAATGTATCTGTCTCCACAGCTGGCAGATGGTGTTAGGTAGAGGGAAGGAACTGGTGAGTGCTCCCTCCTCCAACTCCTCCTGAGGGTAAAGGATACAAGGGCCGCAGATGGCAGCTAGTTTTCCTGCCTCCCTGCAGCTGACACAATTGTCAGAGCACTTTCCCCACCGCCCAGCTAACGCTAACCTCAGCAAACCCTCCTCCAGTGCTGTTTTACCACTTAAAACCAAATCCCCTCTCTATATGGCCACACAAGCCTTCCAGCAAAAATAACAGAGGAAGTCACGGCTTACAGAGGTTTCAGAGGATAGATACCACAGTGGTGGGTACACCAGGGGTGTTAAAAATGGGCCTTTTCCATAGCATCCAAACACTCACTCGAATCTCTGTTTGTTATGATTCCCCATTAATTTTGCTATTAGTCCTGTGGTTAGAAAGATGTGGGTGCCTTATTTTTGAGACACAGACTGCAGCTTCTGTTTTCATCCTGGCTGGGATGGCGGAGGACAGGATGTATGGTGTTATGGGAAGGCTGTAAACCAGTGGTTCTCAACCTTTCTCAGCTCAGGACCCATCTGTAAACCCCATGCACCATGTCACAACATCCAGAGCAAGAAGCTGAGCCCAGCCAGCCTTATGGGACTGAAACTGGCATCACAAGGCGAATGGGGGTGGGTGGGCGGGCTGTATAACACCCCTCCAGGGCCTCCCACCCCCTTGCCTAGTTACTAAAACCCTTCTGTAAACCGCACCTACAAGACAATCCTGTCTCTCCTCAGAGGCAGGTTGCTGGTGTTGCTGTCTTGATCAAGGAGGATGAATCCAAAGGGGTCAGTAAGTGGCACATATTTGCTGTGTGCATGTGCATGCAGACATCCATACATTGGTGTAGCCAGTGAGTTGTGTCTGCTTATGCCAGCAGTGAATTGGGCCCTAGATGTGGATTGTTGTGTTTGCCCCTGCTTCTTTTTATGTCTTTTGTCCCTGTGTAGGCTGTAGGACCCATATACAAGTAGTAAAGGTCTCCTCCAAATCACACAGTTGCCAGAATGCAGATTACTGGTGCATGAGTGGAGTATAGCGGGACCCTTAACTTGGATAGGCCATGTACACTACAAAGTTTTTGCCATGGCAGATTATATCAGCATATAGCTGCCACAGTTAGTATATCGCTTGTACCTGTGATACTTGGCTTCTTGCATTAGTGCAGTACATACTCACCAGGAGTGGTTGTGTCGATGCACAGTCCAGTGCACCATCGATAGGTATCCCAGTGTGAAACTTGCCACTGTTTATTGCACTGTCTTTTGGGTAGTTTTGGAAATGCATGGTGGGGCAGAAACAACTTGGATGGGGGTTACTGCGAGCACCGTGCCGACTTCCAATAATGCAATGTTCTAGAGTCCCATAATATCTCTATCCTATAATTTTCATGCCTATTTTCAATTTCCCATGAACCCGTGCAGGACTTGTCGCTGCCTGCCATCTCTAACAGTAGCATGAAGTCTGCACAGTTCTGCACTATTGTCATGAGTTTTGCAAGTGCAGGACACACAATCCTTTGGTATTTGCAGAGCCCCAAGGAGAACCATGGGGAACATGATTTCCTGGCAGTGATTTTGCTGTGGTACATAACAAGAACCAACATTGTTGGTGGTGTTCACAGAGCAGCTTCAAACAGTGGAGCGCCACTTCTGGGCCCAAGAAATGAGCACTAACTGGTGGGATCGCATTGTAATGCAGGTTTGCAGAACTTTCAGGTGTGCAAGGCCCCATTCCTGGATCTGTGTGGTGAGCTCGCCCCCAGCCCTCCAGTGAAGGGATACCAAAATGAGAACTGCACTGACAGTGGAGAAGTGAGTGGCGATTGCACTGTAGATATAGGCGCCGACTTCCCCTCTGCCCGGTGGGTGCTTGACCCCCACCCCTGGCCCCGCCTATGCCCCGCCCCATTCCACCCCTTCCCCAAAGTCCCTGCCCCTGCCTTGCCTCCTCCCCTGAGTGTGCTGCGTCCCCGCTCCTCCTGCTCCCTCCTGGAAAGTCCTAAGCTCCGCCAAACAGCTGTTTGGTGGCGGGGCGGTGGGAAGTGCTGGTGGGGGGAGAGAAGGAGGCGAGGAGGGGGGAGCTTGGCTGCTGGTAGATGCGGAGCACCCGCTAACTTTTCCCTGTGGGTGCTTCAACCCTGGAGCACCCACGGCGTCGGCACCTATGACACTGGAAACTAGCCATGCCGGATTGCTACCAGTCAGTGGGAAGTCATTTTGGAGTGGGAAAACCCATTGTGGGGGCTGTTGTCATGCAAGTGTGCAGGGCCATTAATCACCTCCTGCTACGCAGGACTGTGACTCTCGGCAATGTGCTGGACATAGTGGATGGATTTGCAGCTCTGGGATTCCTGAACTGTGGTGGAGCAATAGATGGCACACATATCCCTATTTTGGCCCCCGAGCACCATGCTACAGAGTACATCAGCAGAAAGGGCTGCTTTTCCATGGTTATGCATGGGAATGCTTCACTGACATCAAAGTTGGCTGGCATAGGAAGGTGCATGACACTTGCTTCTTTAAGAACACAGGCCTGTTCAGGAAGCTACAAGCAGAGACCTTATTTGCCAACCGGCAGATTACCATTGGTGATGTTGAAATGCCAATAGTGACCCTGGGGGACCCAGCCTACCCCTTCTCCTGGCTCATGAAGCTGTACACTGGCCACCTCAACAACACTAAAGAAAGACTCAGCTACAGGCTCAGCAGGTGCAGAATGACAGCTGTATGTGTTTTTGGTAGATTGAAAAGGTGCTGGCATTGTTTACGCAGCAGATTGAATCTCACTGTGCAAAATATCCCAATGGTTGAAACTTCCTGCTGTGTCCTGCATAATATTTTGTGAAGCAAAGGGGGAAAGCTTGCCGCAGGGGTGGAGGTGGAGTAGCTGTCTGCTGAATATGAACAGCCAGACACAAGGGCTATCAGAAGAGCTCAATGTGGTGCTACATGGCTTAGGGAGGCTTTGAAAGAGCACTTTAACAGTGAGCCACAGTAATGTGTTGTGGTGTGCTGTGTTCTACCTGAGGAGGCATTCTGGGGAACTGTTAGGAATTTTGTGGTGCTTGGTGCATACCTGTGCATATATCAGTGATAGTGTACCTATTAATGTTGGGGGATTTACTGCACATTTATGACAACTGCATTATTTGGCACTGATCTGATGGGCAGTGAGTGAACAAGAGCATTACTTTCACTGCCAGCAGGTCATAGAATCATAGAAGATTAGAGTTGGAAGAGACCTCAGGAGGTCATCTAGTCCAACCCCCTGCTCAAAGCAGGACCAACCCCAACTAAATTATCCCAGCCAGGGCTTTGTCAAGCCAGGCCTTAAAAACCGCTAAGGAAGGAGATTCCCCCACCTCCCTAGGTAACCCATTCCAGTGCTTCACCACTCTCCTAGTGAAATAGTGTTTCCTAATATCCAACCTAGACCTCCCTCACTGCAACTTGAGACCATTGCTCCTTGTTCTGTCATCTGTCACCACTGAGAACAGCCTAGCTCCATCCTCTTTGGAACCCCCCTTCAGGTAGTTGAAGGCTGCTATCAAATCTTGCCTCACTCTTCTCTTCTGCAGACTAAACAAGCCCAGGTATTATACACCATGTGTTGTAAACTAATAGAGATGAATCACTTTCAAAACAAAAGCGTTTTATTCACTAACGAAAACAGCTCCAAAAATACCCCTGAAGAACATAATAGTAAATATATTTTAACTTAAAAAAAATTTAGGAACCTTAATAAATAAACCAGAGGAAGGAACATTGGCCACTGTAGCTACACATACATCAACTGTGGCTCTCACAGGTCAATGTACATGAAGCTGTGGTTGTCCATGCTTTCCCCCCAGTGTGGAGTGGTAGGTGTAGGCATGCTGGCCCTGAGAGATTCTCAGGGTGGGGGGTATAGAGATGCACTATGCTGCAGTTGTCCACAGACTGCAATGAGAGTTGAGCCTGGGTTTGTTGAACCAGAAGACCATAAAAGTCTTCAGCCTCTGAGTTTGTTGTTGGAGAAGCCCTATTATGTCCTAGCACACCTCCCTCTCCTTTTCCTGAGCCTTTCTCCTGTGTGCTCTTTCCTTCTCCATGCAGTCTGCAATATTCACACTCCAGGCCTTCTCTCCAAGGTCAAATGAGGCACTGGCTTGCAGGATCTTGCAGAACATGTCCTCCTGCTTCCTTTTTTTCCCTTCTCTTTACCTGGGTCAGTCGTTCCTGGGTACATCTCCAGGCCGCAGCTACAGATAAAACACAGCAAGGTACAGTACCATTGTCAGGACAGTAGAAACAGAAAATGAAACTTAAGATTCAGAACTCCCCCCTGCCCTTGCTTCCTAAAGTGTTAAACAAAACAAGCTCATTGACACTTCTGCTTTGGAGTTCCTGATCCCTGGTGCCACCCTCAGTTTAAGCTGTGGTCACCAGGGGTAAAGGAAACGAAGAGGGTATTGCTCAGATGTATGAAACTATGCGTATAGGGCAATGTCACTGAATACTGGCACCATTTTCCACAGGCGGTGGTGGTGTTCGCTGATATCTCACTCCTGAGAGTAAAACAGGCACCGAGAGCACAGCTGCTGCTGGCGTCCCAAAGCCACCTGGGCCCGTATGCTGCTAGCCTGTGTACTGCAGTGGTGCCTGCTGAAGTTATCACTGCCTAGCGTGGGAAAGTGCCCTACTGTAGAGGAAGAAATAAGGCTGCCATCCTTAGAGGAGATGGATTGCAGCGTACCTTCATGGAAGTTTTCATCAAGATCTCTCAGGAGGATTCAAGGGACATCCCTGTGTCCATAAACAAACTGTTCCATATGAGAAGCAGACAGCACTGCTACCACTCTTGGTTGTACTGCGTCCTCTTCTAGCACAAGTAAATTAATGAAAAGTCAAAACCTGTGTCGTGCTAATTTGTGGGTGCCATCCCTGGAATGGGAAATTTATTTACACACTTACTTGAGGTTCTTTCCCCTGCATCGGGGTCAGCTGTGCTCAGTGGCGGGGTGGGCTGGACTGCAGTAGAATCAAAAAACAGCTCCTGGCTCACTACACAGCAGGTTTCCCCAGTTGCCTGTCTTCCTCTTCCTTCTCTTCCTCGTCTACCTCCTCCTCTTTGCTGTTCATGACAGGGGCCTGTGACTCAGGCTTCTTGGAGGTATTCTTGGAGGTGGTGTGTGAGGCCGTGGTGGGGTCTCCGTCAAGTATGGCATGCAGCTCATTGTAAAAGCAGCAGGTTTGCGACTCAGCCCCACATCAGCTGTTGGCCTCCCACCCTTCTGGTACGCCTGCCACAGTTCCTTGGCTTTCACAAGGCACTGCTGCGGGTGCCTGTCATAGCCCTTCTCTTGCATCCCCTGAGCAATCTGCTCCTAGATGTCCACATTTCTATGGCTGGTTCGGAGCTATGCTTGCACAGCCTCTTCTCCCCACAGGCCCAGGAGGTCCAATATCTCCTGTCTACTCCAGGCCGGAGTGCCTCTGTAATGCTTAAGTGAAAACACTCCTACGCCGACAGGAGAGCTTCTCCCGTTGGCACAGTTAATCCACCTCCATGACAGGTGGTAGCTATGCCGGCAGAAGAAGCCTTCCCATTGACATAATGCTGTCTACACCGGGGATTAGGTTGGTATAACTACGTCACTTAGGGGTGTGGATCTTTCACACTCCTGAGCAACAGTTATACTGATATTGGTCTGTGTGTCTCTATTCAGTCCCAGACCTGAAAAAGAACTCTGTGTAAGCTCAAAAGTCAGTCTTTCTCACCAACAGAAATTGGTCGAAGAAAAGATACTACCTCACCCACTTTGCGTCTCTAATATCCTGGGACCAACATGGCTACAACAACACTATTCTATCTAGAATAATTTTTATGAGAAATCTGCCATTCCCACACTTCAAAATATTTTGTGCCAGCAGAGGAGAAACAATCCATTGCTCAGCAAAAAAGAACCCCAGACAAGACAGTTGAATATAAATGTATTGGACAACTGAGATGCCTACTCCAATCTAAGAATAATAAAAAATACCTTTATATAGTACCTTTCATGCAGACATATCCAAAAGAGCTTTGGGATATTTAAAGTCATTTATAGAGGAGAAACAATGAATTATTGACCATAGTTAAGTGGATATTACTTCAGAAACTCAGTAGAGAAGAAACAGATACCTAGTTATGATACTTTCTGTAACATAATTTACATTATAAATATTGAGTGTCAAGTACTACTGCATAGTCTGTTTCAGAGTAACAGCCGTGTTAGTCTGTATTTGCAAAAAGAAAAGGAGTACTTGTGGCACCTTAGAGACTGACTAATTTATTTGAGCATAAGCTTTCGTGAGCTACAGCTCACATCCAATGAAGTGAGCTGTAGCTCACGAAAGCTTATGCTCAAATAAATTGGTTAGTCTCTAAGGTGCCACAAGTACTCCTTTTCTTTTTGCATAGTCTGTGCAACTCAATGTAGAAACAATGATGGGAGGAAAAAGAAACGCAAAGTCTCCTGAGGACCTCAAGTGGGTAAATTTTAAAGTGTTCTGGTTCCAACAGCAGGTTCATGATAGCAAGTTAAGCTGTAGGAAAACAACATTTTATTTCCCAGTTGTATATTTTGCAAAGGATTCTTATGGGAAGATATGGAGCCTTTCTAGTTTTATTTTAACTCAAGAGCAAATAAAATAAAGATAAACAAGCAAGATGGTATATCATCGTTCTGCTTCTCTACCTATCCTTTTATTCAGTGAATAAATAGGACTTCATGGTTTAAAAAAAATGCTTTTTCATATGATCTGCATCTGTGGAGAGGGATGCTTGTCAGGCTAAGGCCAAAAATATGGGCTTTGTTAGCCCAAATCACAAACACACATTTTAGAAGAAACATTTTCATGATGTAACAACAGAAAGAATGGTCTATGGTGAACGAAGGGCAAAGTGCACACACCATGGGACATATGACTTGAAGGGAACTCTTGGGTCATTAAGCCCAGTCCTCATTAGCACATAAGTGTTAAACAGAAAATTATATCTGAAAATTTTTCGGTTTTTGTTAATCTAAGATGGTGTTAGTAGCAGAGGGAAGGAAGTACTTTTAAATGTGATTTTTTAACCTAATTTTGTCCCTTTACAAATGGCATTTCATAGAAGAATCATAGATGATTAGGGTTGGAAGAGACCTCAGGAGGTCATCTAGTCCAACCCCCTGCTCAAAGCAGGACCAACCCCAACTAAATCAACTAAATTTGAAACATACAGCCAGCATTCACTAACAATAAAAAGTTCTAAATAATCATGAAACACAATTTAAAAAGTTAGCAGCGGAAGGCCTACAGTGCAAAGGAACTGTCTCCACTTCCCATCTAGCCTCATGTTTGTAAAACTAATTCATTCCATTTATGTTACATTCAGTTTTGCTACATTATTTTCCGTAATGTGGCAATACTGTGCGCTTCTGAAGCTCTCAAAGCACTTTACAAACTTTTTTTTCCCCATGAGAATGTGCAACCCGTAGGTAATAACATTCTGCTTCCTTAAATTCCCCCTTTAGTTTGAATTGAAGTCATGATAAAGACGGAAGAGATGTATTGTATTATCCAATCCATCCTTCTGCCACTGTAGGGTTATCCCCTATGGCAGGCGTCTCAAACTCCCGACCCGCGGGCCATCTGTGGCTCATGAACCTCCCCAATGTGGCTCCTGGGGCTCCAGCAGTTTTGGGGGCAGGTCTCTTCCTTGGCCCCACCTTCCGCCCCCAGGCTCTCCCCAGCTAGGGGCCTCGGCAGCGCAGCGGAGCTGACCGGGTTCCGCCTGCTCGCTCCAGTGGCTGCCGACCCCGCCCCGCGGCCCTGGGGCGGGGCGGGGCGGTGCCTCCGCGTGCTGCCCCCGCCCCGAGCGCCTCCGCGGCCAATGGGAAGCTGTGGGGGGGCGGTGCCTGGGGTAGCAGCGCACTGATGCGCCCAGTCCCGACCCGCCTTGGAGCCCCAGGTAAGCGCCGCACACCCCGACCCTCTCCCAGAGCCTGCACCTTCACCCCCTCCCCATATACCCCCTCCCGCCCCCAAACTCCCTCCCCGAGCCTGCCCCCCCTCCCCACACCCTCCCAGCCCCCAAACTCCCTCCCCGAGCCTGCACCCCCACCACCTGCCCCAGCCCAGAGCCTGCACCCCAACCCCCTACCCCAGACCTCCTCCCCCACCCAAACTCCCTCTCAGAGCCTTTGGCAGGTGGGGGGCGGAGTTTTGTGGGGGGCGGAGTTTTGGGCGGCACGGGGGACATTATTGGCCCACTGGGAGGATTTGAGGACTGGCACTGGCCCGAAGGTAAATTGAGTCTGAGACCCCTGCCCTATGGTTTATTTTCTATTGTTTAGACCAATCCATTTTAAAATGCTTCAAGCAGTGAGCCTAGGTTATTCCACAACTTAATAGGTCGTGAGGGCTTGAACTGGGAAGGAAAAAAATGTAGTGGTACTTTCCTCAAACTCCACCCCTAAAGCAAGCTCCTCCTACCTCAGACACTAAAATGAGACACCACTCAGTAGATTGTGAAGATATTCAAAATAAGCTCAGTTATGCTCTGTTGGCTTTTTGCTTCTCCTCAATGGAGTTTTAATACTAGGCAGAGCCCAATTAAGACTATGCCTATGCGACGAGCACTTTGCTGGAATAACCATAGGGGTATACTGTACCAGCAATCATGCACTTCTACTGTGGATGCAGCTTTATCAGCAAAACTGTGCTTTTGCTAGTATAATGACAGGTTTCAGAGTAGCAGCCGTGTTAGTCTGTATTTGCAAATAGAAAAGGAGTACTTGTGGCACCTTAGAGACTAACCAATTTATTTGAGCATAAGCTTTCGTGATGCATCCGATGAAGTGACCTGCAGCTCACGAAAGCTTATGCTCAAATAAATTGGTTAGTCTCTAAGGTGCCACAAGTACTCCTTTTCTTTTTGCTAGTATAGCATACACTACACCCCTCCCAAGTGAAATAGGATATACCACAAAAAGTGTAGTTTTTATGGTATAACTGAATGTAAAACGAGGGGCTTTTGACAGCACCAGCTAAATTAGTCACAGATCACACCCCTTACCAAAATAGCTAAGCTGGCAAAAGTTTTCAGTGTAGACCTGACTTACATTTTAGGCAAATGCTTTAGGGTCTCCACACACAGCATCATTGTTTCTTGTCTCCAGGGTTGCAAAAAAAAATGGCTTGAAAACAATTACATTAAGTTAATAATGTTTTTTCCCCTGAGTCTGAAGGCACCCAGGAACAGCGCCCACTGAGCCAGAAAGGAAACTCTATAGCTCCACACTCAACCCCAGAGCAGGCTAGGCCCTCACTGCTCTAAGGAGGTAGAAAGGGGCTAGTTGAGGAGGACTTAGCTATCCCATTAGACTCTACAGGATCGGCTCTTACTTAGTGGGGCTCACAAGATGCCCTCCTGGGCTCCAGTCCTTCCCTTTGACCCCCACAGGGCAATTTTTTTTGGTGGGGGGAAATGGTACTTTCCCAAGTGCCACTCATTCATGGCACCAAACTGAGTTGTAGATTGTGCAGATCTTCGTAATTTCATTGTTCCCCTCCTGTCTGACATGCGTTGAACAGCAGTGAAATAGTCAACACTGTTGACATTTAAAGGCAAGGCATCTCAGTTACTATCTCAAAGAGGTCAATGGAGCAGCTTAAACCTCCCAGAGCGATTGTTTCAGGTTGCCTGCAGACTCAGGCAGACATCACTGCATCCTTTACATGCTGTTCAAGTTGTAAAGGTTTTCATTGCAATCATGAGGGCTAAAGGGTTTCGTTATTATTATTATTATTCCAGTGAAAGCTGAAATTCTGGAGAAGAGGTTGGCATCATTTTTTTTTAAAGCACTGGGTTGCTGACCTGGCCCAATTCTATCCCTGGGACTAGCGTTAACGAAAGAGTATGTTAAAAGAGGGCTGATGGGGAGACACAAAGGAGGGGGGCTGTAGATTGTACCCCATGGCTCTGGAGGGAGAGGGGCAGGTCAGGGAGGAGCCAGGCTGCCAGCTGTACTTCGCTTTTGTCTCCTGGGTGCATTGATCCGACTTTGAGCTCCAGCCCCCTCCGCTATCAAGCAGTATCAACTGCTAGTGCCCCTGGCTGCCCCTTCAGGCTCAGGGGCAGGCCCTGATCGGCAGCGGGGGGGCATCTGCCCGTGACCGTCGTCCAAGGACAGTCCCGCCTGTGACGGGGAGAGGAATGGGGGGGATGCGCTGCTCCAGCCCATACAGGGCCCAGTCGCCCCGACGCCCGCCGGGACAACAGTGTCTGAAGCCCCCATCACAGCCCCAGCAGGAGGGAAGCCCCGGCAAGGAGAACGTGCGGGTCCAGAGGCAGGTTGCAGCGTTCTCCCTCCGCCCTGTTCCACGGGGCCCCTTTGTGACGTAGATGGGGGGGAGGGAGAGAGAGAGTGACGCTCTGCCTCCGCGGTGATTGGCCAGAGCGGGGCAGGGGCGGGCACAGAACGTCGCTGTTTGGGTTTAAACGTTCCAGCGGGAGGGGCGGGCCTAGGCGCTGTTTGCGGCGGGAGGTGGGGGCGACGAAGCCGAGCGGGGTCTCTCGAGCGGGCTCCTGGGAGCGGCCCCGGCATGGTGCCCGCGCGGCCCCGCGTGAAGAGCGAGTACATGAAGCGCTTCAAGGAGCCCAAGTGGGAGTCCTGCGGCCCTTGCTACTGGGAGCTGCTGCGCTACCGCCTCAGCCGCCGCTTGCTGGAGCAGGCGCACCGGCCCTGGCTCTGGGACGGCTGGGAGCCGGGCAGCAGCGGCAGCAGCGCCGGCTCCCCCTCGCCCCCCAGCACCAGCCCCCCGGCCGCGCAGCAGCAGCAGGAGGCGGCAGAGCCCATCGCGTCCGGTCCCGGCGGCCGCAGCCGCGTTGGGGAGCCGGGAGCAGCGGGGAAGGCGAGCCTGGCGGAGCCCCTGCGCGCAGCGGGTAGGTAGCAGGCGGGGCCGGGGGCGGCGGGAGCCCGGCTCTGGAGGGGCCGGGCCGTGACTGCCCGTGGGCAGGTGCTCCCCGCCCGTGGTATCGGGCCGGGAGAGCCAGGGTGGGAGGCAGGTGTCAAACCGCCCGGCTCCCCCTCTCGGGCTCCTGCTGGGCGCGTCGGGCCGCCCCTGGGAAGCTGCCAGACTCTGCAGCTCCGTCGGCCATAGCAGCCTCCACTAGCGGGTTTCTGATTAAAATCCCCCATCGCTATCCCCGCTCTGGGTGGTGCAAGGGGAAGGCGCTTCCTGCCTTCCCTTGCTCCTGGCCTGGCTGATGTAAGACACGGGCCTTTCTGCTCGCCCGTGGGTGGGGGAGCGGAGAATCTGTTACACTGTCCCCTCTGCGTCTCTCTTGTGGTGGGGCCTCCAGCCATGGTGGTCTCCGCTGTCGCTCGCCGCTTTCCGCAGCAGGAGAATCATGTGATTCTTGCCAGCTTGGCTGATGCCCGCAAGGCATCGCTGAAACTGATGAGGATCCGGGTCCCTTGTCACCCAGGGCAGCAAGCGCTTTCAGTGCCCCACGCAAAAGGTGCAGGAGCAAGCAAACAAAAACCAAACAACCCCAACCCTCCTGTGAATTGGTGCCCATGAATGTGGTGATTTGGTGCCCAGAGCAGCTGCCCTGTGAAGGTTTTGTTAATTTCACTCTTCTTAAAGCTATTCGTGGCTGGGGCCTGTTGGGAGGACTGCCTGTAGGCTCAGACAGGTAATGCTGCTTTGGTTATGCTCAGTTCCCATTTGGAAGGCTTTTTTATGACCCACATTTTTCCTTGTAAGGTTTAAATTCTACAGAACTGCCCATGTAGGTCTCCCCACTTGACATGACAACTTTCCTGCTTGGCAAGGGTGATGCACAAATAGGTTGTGTTTTTTTTTTTTAAGCTCCCTGGCTCAAGCGATTTCTAGTTACTTGCAGCCTAGTAACTTATTGTTCGCTTGGAAGCTAGTTGGTCTAGCAGTTGACTCCTACTTTCATAATTCAATACCCTTTCGTAAGGTTTCAATACCCTTTACCTGGCTAACCAAAGAACACACTGTACCAATTTTCCACACCACCTTGCTGGCTTTTCCCCTTGCTTCTGAGTTCAATTAAATTATAATTCTTAAGGAGCTTGGACCAAGCTACCTCTGTGCCTGCCACTTGGTTCCCAACTCTCCTCCAAGACCCCTGTGTTAATGAACTGGAAAAACCCAGAATGAAGCCACTGGTAGCTGGAGACAAAGTATTTTAGGTGCTAGTCCATTACTGTAGAACAGTTTGCCAAAGATCAGATTGTATTCTAATCTTCCCACCTTCAGAGCCTGGTGCAGGACGCAGTGTTGAAGTTTATTCCTGATAACAGAGGTGGTGATTTGGGATGGAATGGGGAAGTGCAAGTATAAGTGACTGTACCCTAGGCTCTGGTCTGCTTGAGTCCTTTATTTTTCATTTTACCTTATTTTCAGTGCCCACATGCTACTGTGATATATTTAGAAAACTCCAAAATTAGAAATGTGGAGAGATTTTATTTAATGTTGAGAATATTTTGGTTTGTGAAAACAATGAATCTTAGTGTTGTGGCACTGTAAATAATTCTTTAAAAAATCCTGTCGTCTTCCTTTGAGTCCTATCTATAATGAAGTATAGACAATCCTCTAGTTCATCCTTGCAATAATAAGACAACGAAAAACAACAGCATGGGATGTTAAATTGTATTGTATGTTTGTAGCTCAGGGAATTATAATTCCAGATTAAGTGAATGTCTGGTATGTTTCAGAAACACTAAGTGCTCTGTGCATCATATGGGCAGCACCTGTGCACATCTTCCTGCTCTGCCCTGTTGATGTGCCTTGCGTACCCCGGAGAGGCTATTTCTAGGGCAAGTGCAGCTGATTCTCATGCTCATTCATTGCTTATCTTCTGTCAAGACTGCCAACACAGGTGCTAGTTGTGATAACTGGCTATGTGGACCCTTGTCCACTACCAATTCTTGTCACCCAGCATTGTGTAGTAACTACTTTCAGTTATCCCTGAACTGTATTGTATTCTAGCCAGTCACACAAGTGCAAGTGTGATTCGTGCAGACACCATAGGGCCTAATCCTTGGGAGTTCCTGAGCACTAGAATCTCCCATTGCAGTGAATGGGTACCTGGCACCTACAATACAGTAACTCCTCACTTAAAGTCGTCCTGGTTAACGTTGTTTTGTTGCTGATCAATTAGGGAACATGCAAGTTTAAAGTTGTGCAATGCTCTCTTATGTCGTTTGGCAGCTGTCTGCTTTGTCCACTGCTTGCAGGAAGAGCAGCCCCTTGCAATAGTTGGTGGGGGATTGGAACCAGGGTGGACCAGCAGCCCCCCTGTCAGCTCCCTGTTCCCATTAGTTTCCTGTGCGGCAGCTGCTCAGCAGGCTATCAGTTGCCAGCAGTTTAGCTGTCCCTCCCTCCACTGCCATGTGCTGCTCTTGCCCTCTGCCTTGGAGCTGCTCCCTGGAGCCTCCTACTTGGGGGTGTGTGTGTGTGTGTGTGTGTGTGTGTGTGTGTGGGAGGGTGGTACTAATGTCAGGGTGTCCCCCTCCTCCCTGCTCCTGCACCCAGCTTATCCCATTTCCATAGAGCAGGGGTGGGGACAGGACAGGGACTGGGCTCAGGACAGAGAGAGCTTCCTGATAGCAGCTTCTGTGTCAACTTGCTGATCTACTTAAAAAGGCAGTGTACTTAGAGTGGAGTCAGCGTAGTTAAAGGGGCAATGCGCATCTTTCACACGGTGTGTGTCTCTGTCTGCCATGCTGTCTCCCCTCCCTTCATTCTGCTGCCTTGTAGCTTGTGAGGCTACATTAACAATGGGTTAACCCTTGAGGGCTCAGCTGATTGCTAGTTCCTAATTTAGCACTAAGGCATCCCCGGGAAATATCCCACCCTCTGACTTCACCACCTCAACCAAGCTTCACAATCATCATCGCTGTGTACAGTATTAAATTGTTTAAAACTTATTGTGTGTGTGTATGTATGTGTCTTTTGTCTGGTGAAAATTTTTTCCCTGGAACCTAACTCCCCCCTATTTACATGAATTCTTATGGGGAAATTGGATTCGTTTAACGTCATTTTGCTTAAAGTTGCATTTTTCAGAAACATGACTACAACGTTAAGCAAGGAGTTACTGTGCCTCAAAGTCAGACTCTGACACATCTACAATATACTAACATGTAAATTAAGTAAAAATATGAAACTCAAAATGGAAGATGTGATAAGAAGTCATACTATGTATATGGATGTATTAGGGCATCTATACCGTTAAGCGCTTTGTGAGGCGAAACGCTTTAACCACAGAAGTTCCACGTATTCCTTTTAACACCACTTTTCTTGCAGCATTTTTTGTAAAGTGAATGTGGTATTGAAGTACCAGGTACATTGATGACTGTAAATCACGCATTGTGGTGACCCTGGCTAGTGGGAAACTGTAACTGTGGCATCTGTGGAGTATCTTTAAAGAAACTCTTCTCCTGATTCACAGCTACTTATGTAAATTGTTGCTATGGTATCAGTGTATCTTTATAATTACATAAGCAGGTTCTGTGGCAAAAAGCAGCAGCAAGGAGAGCTACATGCTAGTTACTGGAGTTTTGAGAACATTGTATCTTCAGAGTATCTCTACGCCACATACCACCATCAATGGTGTGTAGCTATGTGCTGTTGTGAAATCAGGCTGTGTTGACACTACCGTGTGTACCTACGCATGACAGTAAAAGGCTCTGGTATGGGGAGGCAGTGAGGAAAAACTCTGGTAGAGGGGAGCTGCCAGAGCTTTACCCCATGGCTGGAGCCTTTCCCTGTGGCGGGGAGCTGCTAGAGTTTTTCCCCACAGCAGGGGAGCGACAGAATAAGTACATATATGTAGATCTCCCTCGCTGATGTGGGTAACTGTCTACACTTTTTGGCCCGAGGGCCACATCAGGATTCTGAAACGGTATGGAGGGCCCAGTAGGGAAGGCTGTGCCTCCCCAAAGAGCTTGGCCCCGCCCCCTCCCACTTCCCGCCCCCTGACTGCTGCCCTCCGAACCTCCGACCCACCCAACCCTGCTCCTTGTCCCCTGACCACCCCCCCCCGACCCCACCCTCTATCCAACTCCCCCTGCTCCCTGTCTCCTGACTGCACGTGTGCCCCCTCCCCCCCTGCAGAAATGCCGACTGCCCCCCAGGGCCTCCTGCCCCTTATCCAACCCCGCCTCCCTCCGCTTCCCACCCCCAACCATGCTGCTCAGAGCGGCAGGATGGGCTTATTGGAAAGCCTGGGACGTGGGCGGGCACAAGCAGCACTGCCCGGCAGGCACGGTGGGCCAGAGCGCTGTCCAGACAGCGGCATGGCTGTGGGGGAGAAGGAACAGCCGGGGAGGGGCCAGGGCTGGCCTCCCGGGCCGGGAGCTCAAGTGCCAGGTAGGACGGTCCCATGGGCTGGATGTGGCCCGCGGGCCATAGTTTTCCCACCTCTGATCTACATGATATCCAAGGGTTGCTTAGCCAGGACATGAATGCTTTGGCTACTTACACTAAGTGAATCTAAAATAGTGGCGACAACTTTCCATCATCAGACCAATCAGCCCCTTACAATCTGTGTTGAGGATTGTTCATTCCCTTTCCAGCCAGTTGACACTCATTTAGGAGTCAAATTGCACCATAGTCTAACATACCATTCCCATCTAGAACACTTAAAGAAAAGATCTCCTCCTGCACTGCCTTGATCCAGAAGCTGGCAGGAACGTCCTGGGGAGCAGAGGCAAATATTCTACAAACATCAGTCCTAGCGCTGATATTTGTTCCAATGGAATACTTTGCAGCAATGTAGTGCAGAAGTTGGTATACACATCTTGTTAATTTAGAGGTGCACGCAGCCCTACATTAACATCTAATTTATGTTTTGGGGAACTATATGAGCCATCACTTTGAGATGCCATCACCTTAAAACTGCTTGGAGGGCTTTTGACTGATGAAAACAACCTGTCACACACGAGGCTAACATGATGCAAATAAGCAACACACACTTCTCACTAGATGTGCCGGCTTCCAGAAAAAAACAAACCCCTATGGTTCCTGCTAACTTGCCGTGACTGACTACATGACATCCTTTTGTGGCAACTGTTCATGCACTCATGAGCCTTAGCAAGAGAATCTGAAACATAATTTTTCAAATGAGATTTTTAGCATCTCAATAAAGGCAGAATAAGCTGTTTGTGCATGTGTGTGTGTGTTTTTTTTTTTTTTTTGTTTAAGGAAAAGTCCCTCTTCTCTGGTCATACTGTGAACCGTTATGCTGGGTATTTTCAAAGCACAAGGAGAGGAAAATTTATGAAGAGGTAGTATCTACACTTTCCAGTCACTTCTCTTGAACAATTTAATTAGAATTAGAAGTGCTGTGTGGGTAGCTAAATATCAGCATTTTCTTTACTTAGCTCTTCCAAGCTTTGTGACTGACATCCACCCACACACTGCAGTTATATGATAGGGTCTTACCAGGAGATGTGCTTGTTTATCATGTACTATGCATTTCTCTTTTTGTTTTAGTTTAAGAGCTAAGACTGCAACTTTATTCATTAGGTTAATTTTGTCCTAAAAATCTTGTGCCTTTTTTTGTATGGCTGTTGTGAGATTTGTGCATTGCTTGTGGTTAGCACTTCTTGTTCTAATTTAGGAATATTTCACTGTTGCAGCGACATTTATGGGGACTACTGCTTCTTCCTTCCTTGGTCCTTTTGTGTAGCAGTCTTTCCTGAAGAAATAAGTCCTATTTAGATTTCAGTGCTGGTTAGTGCACGTCTTACAACTTATCGCATAGAAAGTTGTCACACAGGCTTATGTTCATTTGGAAGGGAGCCACTTAACACAAGAGTTGGAGTGCCAAATAAAGATCCCGTCCACATGGCCTTTGTCAACTAACTTGAAAACTGTTTCTTTCCTTAACATGGTCTGCATCCACATTACACGTTCTATAGAATCATAGAAATATGGGGCTGGAAGGGATCTCAGTCATTTAGTTCAGCCCCTTGTGCTGAGGCAGGATCAAGTATACCTAGACTATTTCTGACAGATGTTTGTCTAACCTGTTCATTAAAAACTCCAATGACTGGGATTCCACAACCTCCTTTAGAAGACTATTCCAATGTTTAACTTCCCTTCTAGTTATAAAGATTTTCCTAATAGCTAACCTAAATATCCCTTGCTGCAGATTAAGCCCATTACTTCTTGTCCCAAGGGGGGAGGGATAGCTCAGTGGTTTGAGCATTGGCCTGCTTAAATGCAGGGTTGTGAGCTCAATCCTTGAGGGGGGCCATTTAGGGATCTGGGGCAAAAATTGGGGATTGGTCCTGCTTTGAGCAGGGGGTTGGACTAGATTTCCTGAGGTCCCTTCCAACCCTGATATTCTATCTTCAATGGACATGGAGATCAATTGATCAACAGCTGTTAGCGTATTTGAAGACTTATCAGGTCCTCACTCAGTTGTCTTCTCTCCAGATTAAACATGCCCAGGTTTTAAACATTTCCTCATAGGTCAGGTTTTCTAAAGCCTTTATCACGTTGTTGCTAATCACCTCTGGACTCTCTCCAATTTTTCCATATCTATCTTAGTGTGGCCCCCAGAATTGGATACAGTGCTAAGCAGGCAGCTACCTCCCATGTCTTACATACACACACACACCTGTTAGCACATCCCAGAATATAAACCACTTTAGCAACTGCACCACACTGACTCATTAGATACAGGTCATAAACAAGGTTCTGGTGTGGAGGTGTTGATGGCACTGATGGATACAGATTGATGGCTCACTTTTCATCCTCCTTAAAGAATCCCCTGTTGCCTCTTACAACATATGGATGTGTTAACATGAGGACTTGTCCTGGTTTTATTAAGTGTAATTTTTACTGGTGCAGGTTCTTGCGCAGACAAGGCCTGTGCTGGAGAATTATTCAAATGCTGTGTAGCTGTAGTGTGACCCAATTCACAGTCAAGTGGCTTAAAGAGGTGTTGACCTGACGATAGTGCTGTGCTGGAGACGAGGCAGGGAAGAATGACTGCTGTTGACTGTGGGAATTGCACTCTACAGACTCTGCATCCTGTACTCCATGTGTATGGAGGATATTCTTTCTCACCCCTACCTTCTTGTAGTCTTCCATGCTGCCCTTTTGTTTGTGAAGCTTTGCAGGCAAGTATATTGCTGAATCTGTTTGTTTCTTCTTTTGGTACCTTTCTTAACCCCCCCCCCCCCCCCCCCCGCGTTGACTTCCCCAGTCCACTAGCTACTCCAACCTCAAGCTAGATGAATTTTCCTGTTTCACATGGTGTTTAAAAGTGCTAAGAAATAGTAATAATCGGACACCATATGTTTGCATATGCTATCCCACTTCCCAGGCAGTTCATCTCTATTGGCTACAGAATTTGTGTTCTTAGTTTTCACAGTGGGCAGATGTTGTCTTTGAAAAAGCTGGCAAGCTGTGGTGACAACCTACGGCCAAAACCACCAAGCCTAAAAATAACGTTGACTATTTCCTCTTACGTGACTGCCTTTTCCTGCGCTAGCTAAGTACCCAAACTGTACTAGAGTTTACATGCTCAGTGAAATCATAAGCTTGCTTTTGAAAGTTGGGTCCAATAGGAGCTCTGTCTAAACTATGGGTATCTCTTTACCTTCAACCATACACATTTTAAAACCAAAATACTCCATTAAATTTTCTGATCTCGATGAATTTTTTTTTTTATTGGCTTGCTCGCACCTCCTGATTTGAGGGTAGATCTCTGTGCATAGTGTTGGCATCTGGAGAACGGGAATGGAAGGCAAGCTCCCAGTCTGCTCTACAGCGCAAACCTGGCATAAGTTCATGAGTCTTGGGGTGAGGGATGTATGTGCCGCTGCCCACCAGGTGCCATTGTGGAGTTTAAAACTGGATGCTTGGGGGTAGGGGGTTGCCTTACATTTGGGCATAGAGACCACCAGCAGGATAGCAGTACTTTGATTTACATTGTGATCACTGTGTCTTCATAACAGAAAAATGACTTTTATTTAAAGTAGAACTCGCAGAATAATCTAAGGTCCTTCCATAATCTCCTCTTGTGCCCTAATATTTTTGTCATTAACTTTTTAAAACTGTTTGGCTTTTACTGTAAATTTCAAAGAAAAATTTCCATTATACGTATTTGTTACTGGTCTGGGCAAAATGTAACAACTCAAGGCAGGGAGAACTACACAAAAAAGGATTTTTTGGGGGGGAGGGGAGGGTTCATTTTCTGGGATGGAAATGGTTTTGTTTTCTTACAAGAAAGAGGGAAGCCTTCTGGCATTTGAGCAAACTTTCTAACAGTTAATTCATCTGTGTACTGTGAACCAGGGGTCTGTGTCACAGATAGAACCTTGAAAGGCCCTTCTTGAATGCATGTAGAACACTCTTTGGAACAGTGCTGACCAGGCTGGGGAGAAATCCTAGTGTCCACTCAGGACAAGTATCGAACTGCTTTTCTAAAGTGTCACTTTTCCTTCCCACTGTGCATGGTCAACAGATGGTAAACATCAGGGACAACGGCAATGAGTTGCCAGTCTGAGTGGGGGATGTCTGGAAAGGCTGAGAGGAAGTGGAGCACAATAAACAGCTGTGGAGGTGGAAGAATGAGGCGAACACTAGAGCAGAGCTGCCAATTAGAGTGGAGTATGATGGAGCAGTGCACACAGTTGGGCATGCTGGAGGCTGGGGCTCAGTTCGAATGTTCGTGATCCGATGGAGGTAGGGGAGAATGAGCATAGGTAATCTGAAGGCAAGGGATAGTCTAACTTTTCTTGCAAAGGCAGGTTGTGAAATAAAACTTGATTTTCAGGAGCAAGATGGCTTGTCTAACACTGGAAGTCCTGCAGTGCTGGACAGTTGAATTTGTTGGCCATTCTTTCGATTGCATATTAAGTACACTTGTGTAAAACAATTTACTTAAAATGTCATCAGCAAAAAGAGAACAAACCCTCAAATACCTGGAGAAAAAATATAACCCTGTTGACTTTTGGTGTTTTGAAAGGAATCTGCAGAGAGCAGTATTATAGGCTCTGCGCCAAGCATGACAGTGTCTTAAGTGGGACACTTACAGAAAGCTATTTTGGGAAGTGTTTTTTCCCATGGAAATATCAGCAGGATACAGTTGGCAAAAGTGTGTAATCGGGAAGCACGAAAGCTTTCACATGAGGAAGCCCAAATTCAAAGTCCCTTTTGTAAGGGTAGATGCTCCTATAGCGTGAGGTCCTGTTTCACATACTCTGATCAAATCTGTCGCTATCTTCAGTGTGCCTGGTAGAGTTTAAATGCCATATGTCCACATATTTGTTAGCTACGTGGAAAAAGTTGCAGAAGATGATGGAATAGGTAGGCTAGGGAGTCGGTGGAAATGCTGCTGATAGACTGAGTACCGTGAGAGCCGTCAAGTGCTGCTAGGTGGCTTTGGTCACACCCTTATATTGAATCCACTTGTTTTAAGTATTTGATACTTGATGTCCAAAACTACAAAATGACTAGCATGCTCCTTATGCCAGTCTGACACTAATGAGGGGAAGACGTTTTGTATAAATGAGACTTAATGGGGGTGTATCTGCAGTCATGCAGCTGCGGGCTGTTCCTTTTTATCTTTCAATACAACTTCAGGAAGAGATGATTTTTTTTTTAACTGTTGTTCAGGCATGTATATGTATGCAGTCTTTGTCGCTAAATGTTTTAAAGTCAAACTGCTTTCTTATTTTCTCCTTAGAGAAAGAAACAGAGGGAGACAACCAAGAAAAAGATGCAGAACAGACTTTGGTAAAAGAAACTGACAAATCAACCAGCCGTACAGGACAACATCCAAGTCAAAGTGCCTTGTCCAGTCAGAAAGATCGAAGATCAGCTAAAAGTCCTCAAAGGACAGATGCAGCAAAGGAGCATAAACATCCATTTGCTTTATATGGCTGGGGAGAAAAACGTACAGATACAGGGAGCCAGAAAACTCACAACGTCTGTGCTTCTGCTTCAGCACATGAAGTAAGCAAACATTCAGATATTTTTTTACAGTTTAGTTTTCCCCCACGTCTATAGGGAAAGAGGAATAATACTGATTATCTATAATAAAATTCACTATTCTCTTATTGTTACTAGTTACCAATGTTATAATCTTCTTTAACCTGCATCCAGGACTTCTTTGGGGCATTAATGTCTTGAAAAGTTTTCCTCGCTTAGTCGTGCTATGCTATTTTGTCACTCTGTATTAGTCAGAAGGAATGACACTTTGGGAGTGGTGGACTGGGAGGCACTAGATTTGAAATACCTAAATTCTCTAGAGCTCCAGGCTTGAATCCTACAGGACTCACTTGGACTTATCTTTTCCAAGTTTAGGAAAATTGAGTTCTATGTAACGTGTTCTTTCAGTTAAACAGTAGGTGTCCCCTGCCCTATGAATGCAAAGTTAAGGCTTAAGAAGCAAAAATCAGTCACTTCCTAAAAATATTCGGGTGCCCACTTGCACATCCTGCAGGCCTGACTGTCAGGTAGTGTTAAGTACCCACCCTCTGAACCTCAGGTTGTTGAGGTGACAAACTGGGCATCTAAAAACATAGGCACCCAAAATCACTGATAGCTTTAGGAAAATCTTGCCCTAAGGACATCAGAATGGCTCTTCTAATAGATGCCTTTCCTTTCATTGGCTTTGACCTTTTGCCCCAGTGTGTAAATGCATACATTCTTTATATACATTTCAATTCAAACTCTAAGGTTGAAGTCATACCAATGGTTTGAGTGCACGGTACGTTTAAAGAACGTTAGAATTTAAAAAACTCCAGGAAATTCAGTTAAGGTGGCACTCTTCAAACAAGGAACACAACCTACCTTAATTCTACCCTGAAGAAAATCAAATTCACAATCAAGGCTTTATTTCAGTGATGACCACAAGAACTAAAATGCTTTGGTCTTAACTGTAGTGGTTGTGCCACTCTGTCATACAGTACATAATTTATAAACTTCTTCCTAGACAAATAGTATAGTGAACGCACATCCCATCCCAACCCTCCCCTCCCCTCCCTTCCCCTCTTCATTAAGGGCCTGCTTCTGTGAGATGATGCTGAAGATGGGGTCCTGTTATCTATGTAGATGCCAATTATCCAACTGTCATTGGACATGGTAATGTCTCATTATAGAACTTGGGTTGGGAGAGCAACTGCTTATGAAGAATCAGTCTCCTGTCTGAAGAATCCAAATGAACTTGGACCAATACTTTGGTCCCATCACTAATTTTTCAAGCGCACAGATTACTTCTACTGTAAGAAAACTAGTGAATAAATCTATAGCTGGTTTTGGTTGGATCTAAGAATACTGCTGCAGCCTACCCTAATGTAGACCCAGCCTGTGCTGACAAGTTTTTATGCTGGTATGGGAACACCCCCACCCAAATGATGATAGCTATGCCAACAGAAACACACTTCTGTCAGTACAGCTATGTCTATACCGGGGCTTTTGTCTGCATATCTGGTCAATCAGGGGTGTGGTTTTTTCACACCCCCTGACTGACATACATGTGCAGATAGAAGCTTTAAATGTCCCCTAATTTCTAAACTGCCAATCGCTTTGAAAGGTTCCGGACTAAATGACCCCTTGGTGCAGCCTCTGATTAATGCATAGTTCTTTTTTTTTTTTTTTTTTTCCCCAGTAGCGCTGAAATAAGACAAAGTGGATGAAATAAATGTACCCCCACGGTCTGAACTCCATAACTGAAAGTCGATCAGAAGTGGGCAGTTAGCAGCAAGTGTCCCAAAGCAAACAGACAGGTAGACAAGCTCAAGCCTAGAAATAAGTGGCTCAGCTATTGATGAGTGAATCCCTCTGCGTCAGTCCCTTGGAAGCTGAGTAACGTTATGAAGTTGTAAATGTTGAACCTGATAGTGTTGCTGGCTAGTAAAATATTATGTCTGAAGAACAACTCATTATTCCAAAATGGTGACACTTCTGACTGTTGTAACACACTATCTTACAGAATGGCTGACCTTGACCTTGTTCGGGCCTGAGCCCTTTATTCCTTGTTCATCCAAAACTCCTGCTCAAGTCAACGGGTGTTTTTGGTGCACAAAGACTAGGCTTTACATCATCGTAGTATGTCAAGTCCTGATGTCCCATGACAGTGGACCAAGGGTATGGCTATGCTGCATAGCACACCTGGGTCTTTGGGACCCATTCTTTCCAAGCTCTCACGCAAATGTCCACATTGCATTGCTATGTGAGTCTCTCAGGCATGCTGATGCATCCACACTGCACTACAGAGACCAGAGTCAGACATTGAGGTTTCTGGGGCATATCCCAGGTTTCTCAGCACCCAGGGTAGCTACAGACACTCTAGGGCTTGGGTCATTATGTATTGCGGGAGAATGTCTCTGCCCATCCTGTGGAACTTGACTGGAGCCTACCAATGCATTTAGGCAAGCCATTTGAGTCTGCAACTTGGATCCAGCACTGGAGGAAGACCTTCTCCAGCTCACACTCTCTCCTATTTTGGGAATTGGGCAGAGTATCTGAGATACACTGCTGGATGTTTTGGCAGCGGTAATTGTCCTACTGATGGCATCTCTTGGCAGAGGGTCACAGATATGGCAGCTGCAACCTGACTGAAGCTGCTCATGCCTATTGTCAGTCGCAGATTACCCATATGTAGGCTGATCCTTCTGGAGCAGGACTACAAGCACGGATTGGTGGGATCACATCATGCAGACCTAGGATGACTAGGATTTCTTCCAGAACTCTTCATGAAAAAGCAGATGTTTCTGAAGGCTTATGATCAAACAGCTGCAAGTGGGTAGTGGTTTGTGCAGCTGCATAATCTCTCTATATACAAGGCCTTTATGTACAGTCATGTTGCCTTTTAATTAGGTGTAACTATTGGCCACTTAGATCTGCTGGGATATGGTATCACTTTGTTCTTGAATACATGTGTTCCAGAACCATAGTTCCACAGGTTTTTGGGATGGGGAGGAGGCTGACTATGACCAATGCCACTGAAAATAGGTGCAAATGTGTATTGTATTGCATAGCAGCCTGCATGATCCCCCAAATCAACTTTTTGGAAGTCCACATATTAATAATTCTTAATATAGGAAAAAGGCTTGCTTGTGTTTTCTCTTCTACAGCATGTTCCTTAGTCTATCCTGTACAATGTAGAACCTTATTAGGCTAATCTTGGGGTACTCATGAATGCTGGCCAAATTATGGAGATGCTGGTTGTGAGTCCGTAGTTAAGGTTGAGTTCTGTCTTGCTCTTACACTGAGATTATATCTTTTGATTTGTGAAAAATGCTCTGAGCCTATAGCACTCAAGTATACCATGACATTCTTTTAAAATGTACAAGCAAATCAGTTAGTTTGAGTTTTAAAATTAACTAACAGTGGGTCCTAAGAAATTTTTGCTGTAGTCTTTCCTTTTTCCTGAATGATGTTAGGAATGGAATAACACTCTTAATTTTCCATATAGTTAAAGCTCATGGAAATCTTGTGCATAATTACATTTGAAGAAATTAGGCTGTAATTAAGCTACATTTAATTACCGTATCTAACTGTTGTTGTTCTACAGGGTCAGTTCAACAGCTCAAGGGACTCTGAAGTGGGGCCGTTCACACTGGCTGCAACTCAAGCCAACAGTCAGCCTTACTCTACAGTTTACTTGCATGTGATAATTTTATTGATTGTATTGACTCATTAATGTGAGGGAGACTTGACACCTCCTCCTTCAAGATTCTCCAACAGCCTACTAACTTGGGCGTCAGTGTTTGAAAGGTTCCCTAGGGCTCTGCTGTGCACAGAAGGAGCACTGTTGGGATAACTGAGGAAGGAGTGGAGGCCCAGATGTTGGGCCTTGGGGGCTCGCTCCCGTTTCTCTCACTTACATACTTTTGGTCTCCCAAACACTGCCCTTTAAACCAATATGTCAGTTGCAAACTAAGGATCAATTTTGTAAGTACAGTATGCTTTGAATGTTAAGGACTGCTGTGGTGTACTGGTGAATCTGCCCTTAAGTTAAAATAAAAATAAGCTTGTTAATTCATCTTCAGATCAATAGAAATCTCTTATGATTGCATTCTTTTGGGTTTTGGTGTTTACGTATGAATTTTTAAAAACCAAAATTTCCAAAAGGAAGGAAAAATTATTAAGTTAGAGATGTACTCGACTGTAACTCCATTTTAAGGGTAAGATGAAAATTACAGGGGGTTGTAATTCTTAAACCAAGCACTGCAAATGCAGGAAATTCAGTTAGGGTTACGCTTCACAGATTCAAACATGTTAAGGTATGGAAATGCAAACTCAAGGCTACCAAGCAACCTCAACTCTACCTTGGAGTGAAATCATGAAGGGAGGAAAGAGTGAGGGTGGAAATCCCAATTGTTAAAGTTCAGTTTAATCTAATCTGAGACCACAAACACTAAAATACCTCCCTTTTGTGATTAGTGGCAGCAACGTATTTACCCCAGGCTGTTCTATAATCTCTTTGGAATCCTGTAGTAATGGGGAATCAAATTGTTCCCTTTGTTGGCTTGGGGAGTGAAGGTGGAGGATAAATTTTTAAACAACTTTGTTTTCTTGAATAAAAATTAGACTTCTTACTTTTTCCACAAAATTGACTGTAATTCTAAATTCTTGATAGATTCATGAGTCTGCACTACGAGCAAAGAACCGAAGGCAAGTGGAGAAAAGGAAGTTGTCTCAAAGGCGAGTGCACTCTACAGATGTGGATCGAACCTGGAGAGTAAAGCCTTCCCCGCCAGATAATCCCTGGATGACAGAGTACATGAGATGCTACTCGGCAAGAGCTCGGTGAATCAAAACTTGCTTGGACATCTCTCAATTAAATATTTATATTAAATCAGGACATTGGTGCAAACTACTTATGCAAGGTTTTTATAGGGGGTTTCCAGCAGTCTGTTACAATGTTTGTCTGTCTTTTGGCTACCTACCTCATCAGTAGAGTGTAGAGCTGGAGCCATAACATTTGAAGATGTTTTTAAATATAGTTCCTTAAATTTTTAAATATTTCTCCTTTTCTGAAGTCTTTTTAAGAGGCATTTCAATGAACCTTTTGAGACAATTTCAAAATACTGAAAGTTTAAGTGAATTTTTACAAAATCTTTTATAGAATTGGTTCATTTCACAAACTTTCAACTGCCCCTTTAAAAAGACCCCCCTTTTTTTGACTCCCAAATCATGTGATCATAGTGATGTGTTGGAAACCTTTCGTAGGGTGTGATGTATGTGCCATTGCATTATTTAAAATACCTGATTCAACATGTCCAAAATACCATGTAGACTCCAATATCTAACCTGGAAGCTAGTGGCTCTGGTACACAATAATCTGAGACCCAATGAATACTGGCCTCATGAAAACAGCTGTTAGGGATTGTCTATTATATAGTGGAGACTTTTTTTAAAATACTTGATATTTCTCTAAACTTTCAGTAATTAGTAAATCATGCAGATATTCTTCAATTGAGTTTCATTGCTGTTTTTTAAAATGTCAGTGGAATAGATTAATAGGATCTAGTTATTGTGGTGACTTATTTTCCAAGTGAGAAGTCACAGGATTAATTTGCGATTACTGTGACTATTACACCAAATGACGGATGTTGACAATCATTATCTGATGGCTGTTGGTCAATAGACAGTTGCTTGCTGTACCAGTCTTGACCTGATACCATCATACTGAGTTAGTAAAAACACCCATTTTGTGCTTAATTATTTCAATACCAGCCTCTCAATGAAGACTGTATATATTTCAAAATATACTTCATTGACCAGACACCAGCCGATTCATTAGTCTTGTTTATTTTTAACGTTTGTATCTGGAGAGTGGAGAGAGTATTTCACTGGTATGCATTCCATTTGGTTTAGTATGGTTAAG
This sequence comes from Natator depressus, assembly GCF_965152275.1. Taxonomy (NCBI): domain Eukaryota; kingdom Metazoa; phylum Chordata; order Testudines; family Cheloniidae; genus Natator; species Natator depressus. The sequence continues at coordinate 130,911,076 of NC_134236.1, forward strand.
AATACTTTTAGAGGTTTTAGATTTGCAGAACAATTTTGATAAACATTTGCAAATGAAGTTTTCATGGGGTCATATCTGTCCTGGAGGCATATTCGTAACTCCCTAGCAAGGGGAAAGGAAAACAAACCCCTTAGTAACTGGAGACTAATGAAATCTCTTGGCTATTTTTACTTGGTGGATCTGTCTTTTGTACAATGTAGGACTGCCAGTAATTGAGGTTGGCTACTCAGTTGTTCTAATGGAATTTTTAGTTTTGTAGTAAATGTGAGCTTAAACAGATCCTTGCAATAGTTGTGCGCTTTTTGAGATCTCTTTGAAGTGCGGTGGTGGTAATGTAATAGTTCTGAGGTTCATTCTTTTACAGGATGCTTTGGAATCACTGACCGCTTTTGACATAGCTTGATCACACTTAACATTTCAGATTTTTTTTAAACAAAACTTTTAAAATCTGTTATGAGAAATGTTATGCCCCTATTATTGGAAGCGTAGTAACTGTGTGCTTAATGCATTTGACCAGTCTGCTTAACTTCACTGTAGTGAAATGCAGAAAGTAAAGTAAACAAATGGCAATAAGTAAACTGGAATCCAAAAATCTAAGGTTAGTAGTAATATAGGAGTTGGTGTGACTCAGTCTAGAATAGTCAGGCTTTCCTCAATGAAAGGCTGGCTGAAACTAGCCAAATTGAAAGCCATGCTTGCTCAGCAATATTTAAGTTTAAAGGGTTCCTATTAGGCTAAATAATATTTTGAAAGGTATATGTCACGGAGCCCAGAGATAATTAAAACTAACTTATTAAATCCTCCTGAATTTTAATAACACTAAGACATGGCCTCATTTTCTGGCTTTAAAAACTTTTCACTTACAATAGAATTACAAAAAGGAATCAAAACACCTAATAAATTTTATACAACTTTCTAAAAGCCTAGCCTTCTAAAACTAGTCACTAGAGGGTTTTTTAATAGATGGACCATTTGCTTTTCAGATCTAATTTCTGTTTACAATTGAAAATATTCTGTAACTTTATTTGTGGCCAGTAACATTGACTAAAATTGAGCTGCTTAGTAGATCTCCCTTCCTCCAGATCAGTGCGCAGTATTGAGGACATCCTAGTCCATTGCATGTCAAGTTAAAAAATTGACATCTTTCCGCTATCTGGGGCCTAGTTTACTTTCCCTCAAGATACATCTGCTGAAAACATGGTCTAGTTCCAATTGCCCTCTTCTGTTCTCAGGGTTAATTTATCTCCCCGCAGACAGCAGCACAGAAGCTCCAATAGCCCTATGCTAGCAACTGCATTGGAAAACAAAAGTGGCGGTGCCCGTTTCTCCACTGCCTTCTCTAAAACTGCTTTTACTCAGAACATTGGGTGCATCTCTGGCTTTGCTGGAATATTTTGAAGTACCTAATGTTTAGTCTTTTTGTTCCATACTTTCAGCGCAGATATCAAATCAGCCAAACTACTGCCTTGGTCTTCTAGTATTTAAAGATTCAGTAGGTTTGTTTAAATATCCTATATAAGGTTTATGCCCTACCTAAGCATCAGTTTCTCTTTGTTGACTTTTTTTTTAAAGGGGTTGTTCTGTTTTCACCCTCTGGCCAAGTTCGTTTTGACAGGAACAGCTGTTGGCTAACTTGCTAAAAGGCAGTAGTGTCACAAAATCAGGTCATATGCCTGTCAGTTCTGCAGTACAAGGCTGTGGCTAAAAACGGCACTGAATTATGTGCATGGACTGACTTTTTTGGTAACTCAGGTAAAGCCTGAGTTGAGAGGCAGGTTTTTCCTGAAGACTTTTTTTTTAATTGGGAAAGCTGCTGATTCTTCTCTGACTCTTCAAGATAACCTTTTGAAAATAAACACATCAGTCACAACACTTGCGGCCTGCATTAGAGATGGATTTGCTGAAGCAGACTCTCTTAGATGAGAAACTTAAAAACATCTAGCTAGACTAAATGTCCCAACCCTCAGTTTAGAGGAGACAGAAGCTTGTCTTGCACTGAGTTGATTTTAAAGAAAAAGTAAATCTACCAGCTTAATGAACCCTCGTTTTGAAGACAAGACTTGTGTGTGTTATACTTTGTGGTAAATATTTCATAGTATTTTTGCTAAGTCTTCACTAAAACTCTGAAGGGTGTCCCTTCATTCACCAGATACTTAACAGCATTATGTGACACTCGATAGATTTCACTAATACAATGCTGCAGTTCGTCAACTTCACAAGTTCTATGAAGACTAGTTTGGTGTACTTTGTGTACAGTGTTGCAATGAAAACTGTAAAAGAATGCCTTTGTACAATAGAGTAGCATGCTTGTGTTGAATCATGCTGTCACATCTTCCTTGCATCATGTAATTATCTAAATTTCAGTGTAACAAATATCCAAGTTAAGATGCTGAAAGGGACATTGTCTAGCTGTAGAGCCAAATTTGACTTATGATGAACAGTCTTGTATTCCTAGTAACTTGTTTTGATCCACTTTAATTGAGGCAGCAGCTGTACACCATCCAATTTTTCATTCTGGCAAAAGTACATCTGTCTTTAAATATAAAAATTTTATAATGTAATGCACCAGCATTGAAAGTCTCTCTGAGTTGGACAAATGGTTATAGTGACCAAAAGTTGTTAATCTGAGGATCTACGTGCAATGAATTGTTGGTTTCAGTCCATTCCTAGATCACTCAGCAGCAAAGCCATAAATGGAGCCTGACCCTCAACTCTACAGTTAGCTCCTCTAAAAATAGGGGTAGGAGGGAAAGCTGCCTCATGCTGTTTTGTTAGCTTTTGTGAGCACTGAATTCACTTTAAGAACTATGGGGAAAATACCATCTAAGCTTGAAGCAATATGTGACTTTTTTAGAATGTTTTTAAACAGTATTTTGTTTTTAGAGCTTCTGTATTTGTATTTAACACTATGTCAACTTGTACATGTGAATAAAACTGAGTGATTGTTAACTGGCTTAGACTCTGATTTAAACAGTGGTACAGACAGAAGATGCGGGGGGGTGGGTTATAGCTTTGTGAATGTAACTGCCTCTTCACTAACCAAGTACCTATTGACTTTGCAGGCCTTAAAGTGAAAAAAGCCTACTGCTATGTAAAAATACAGTAAGCTTGGCTTCAGCCCTGTCTGGTAATTACCCTGTACTCTGACACCACATTAGGAATAGGTACTAGTATGGAAAATGAAATTGGTGCTTTTCCATCTTCTGCTTGCCACTTTCCAGTATTCCTTTGGAGAACTGGACTCTTCTACTTTTCTCCCCCCACCCCCTCTTGCTATTGTTCCCACAGCAGTTAGGGATCATGTTACACCACACGAATAGCATTTCCTCTTCTGCTTAATGGACAGGACAACACTGGCTTCAGTGCTCTGCACTGTTAAGTGCAGATAGGGGTCCTTCTGACAAGGGCAAGAAGAAATTGCATCAGTTCTTTTGCCTAGGTAAATAGTTCAACTGGTCCCCGTAGCTGTTGGTGCCAAGGGGTGAGAGCTCTGGAAAGGATGCATTAACCTGCCTGGCCTTAATACAGTGGTGTGCTTACTCAGGCCTGATGCTGATATCCTCATTGTCAAGAAGGGCCACTCCACAAGTAGTCAGAGATGTTTATCTGTGTAACAGTTGGTGGTAACTTTCCAAGAAGTTACAGAAGCTTATGCAGGTGTCCTACTAAAGTTCTGGCAACGTGGGGAACTGCAAAAGGAAAGGCTAAAGGAAGTGTTCTTAGAGCTTAGCAAGCTGCTACTTTCCTAGATGTAGGTTGAAACATATTTAGGTAATAAGATGACCAAATGCCAGCAATAGGTATCTAATGTTCCCCAGGGTTGTGAGCTACCTGCCTTAATGTGAAGGAGTCTTAATCTGTACCTACGTGCATCAGCTCCCTGAAACCATCTGCTTCTGGCAGTACAAGCACTACCTGTGAGGCCTTGCTTGGTGCTTCTACATAGGTTCGGGAATAACATACACCAACCCACAGGTTTCCTATAGTGTCCAGCCCCTTATACATTGAACATTCATGGGAATACTGATCAGTCTCATTCCCCCTACTTCTTGCCCTGAGGCTGTTCTTACTTCAGTATAATACTCCTAAAAGCTGCTTTCCTAAGCAAGTGTTGATTCTACTTATGGAAATGTTACTAATGACTTGGCCACAAAGCTACATTTGTGTAAGAATTCCTCTCTTAGGATGCAAGGGGAGAATAGAGAAGTCTGCTGTCATTTGCACTAGTGTAGCATCCTTCATTTCAGATGCACCAATGCTACATCAAGCAGGGGTGGAATATCTGGTGGCAGTGTCTTTGGGATGGCTTTTGGGGTGCCTAGGACTGTGAATCACTTATCCCCCTGCCTCTAGCAAGAGAGATTTGCATGTGCTTAACTCTGTAGATCCGCTCTCTGCCACCACCATCTCTTTGGACTCTGCAGCCTTTACTTTGTCTTGCAGGTTAACAGATGTACCCTAGTCCCCTTTGACACATCCCTCTCTATCATTCACTGAATTCTGCTAATAAATACCTAATATCCTGTCTGCAAAGAAACTGGTTTTTTTTGCTATAAATGTTATGTAGGTGCTGATCCTGAATTAGCAGGATAAGTTTATACAAACAAAAAAAACAAAACAAAAATGATTCCTGAAGACTACACATGGCCTAACCATCCATCTAAACCAGGTTTTCTTCATAGCATGTCCAAGCAAGGCTCTTTAGGATTCCATTTCATGAAGGTAAACAGTCATCTTCTGCAGGACAAATGGATGTCTTGTTACCTTTCCCTTAAATTCCCCACAGTTCATGGTCTCCCCTTGGAGATTGTCCTTGGTATCTTGACTTTGTATGTAAATAGGGTTTTCATTGTGCTGGCTTACAATTCTTAATTTACACATGAACTGAGACAGATAGGACAAAAACCTGTACATCAACTCTGCCTTGATTCAGAAGACTTAAAAGCCATGTCTACACTAGCAAGCTTACAGCTGTAAGACTGCTCATATAGCCATGCTAAGCTGCTGGGAGCAAGCTCTCCAGTCAACATAATAAAATCACCTAAATAAGCATCTCCTGCTGCTGTAACAGCATACACATGAGCACTTAGGCTGCCAAAATTTGTTATTCAGGGATGTTTTTCTCTTCTCTCCCCCCCCCCCCCCCCCCCGAAAGTAATATTTTGCTGACATAAGTGGAAGTGTAGACACGATCTTAGAAACATTTTCATTATCCAAACCTAGCTTTGCACAAAACAATAGTGATGATCAGCATGATCTGGACTTTCATTTAAGACCTCACATGACATCAATTATGGCTATATACCATGAAAGCAATGTAGTGAGACTGTCAAACTTTTTAGGAGTTATTACAACAGTGAACCCTTGGCCAGTTAGCACCAGTGGGTGTCTGTCACAGTCTTCACAAACTAGGCTGATCAGACAGCACATGTGGGTGGGGAAAAAAAAAAAATCAGGACAGTTTAGACCTCCCATTGACCTCGGTTGCAGATGAGTGCCAAGCTCTTCTGCACATCAGCTCTCAGCATCTCAAGCTAGGTACCCAAACATTAGGGACACAACTACTGGCTACCAGAAGTTTGGTGTGAATTGTTTAAGACTACACAGGAACTCAGTCAGAAACAGAATCCAATGCCCTAGGATGGCATTCAACTGCTTTATCATGAGACCTTTCTCACTGCAATTCGGTCTTGTTCCTTACGCTTAACTTATCTTTATTCGGATTAATTTTTACATTAGAAAATGGTGAATGATGCATTTATTTTTAGAAAGTGTTTTTAACTTAAATGAATTTAAAATTTTTATTTTAAATCAGATTTATCCACTTTGGCTCTATCAAAAGTGAGTTGCCCTCAAGAGTTTAACAATTGCTGTCAAAACTTGAGTAACAATGAGTTAAACCAGCTCTGCACTATAACAGAGGTACAAGACATAAGACTACTCACTACAGAACACCTATACTCTTCAGAAAACGTTCTTTATTCAAGATTAGATACAAGCATCAAATATAATGGCATAGTGCAGCACCACACCCAAAAGGTAGGACAGAGTGTTTTATAAAATACTTAAACCTTTAACGATCTAAAACCTCCATGAACAATGAATTATAGACTTCAGATACCTGACATTGTGGTAGGAAAGCTTTGCTAAGCCACTTTGCTTTGGTAAGTCAGTTAGGTCTGGTCTACACAGAGACTGCGGAGCACACAGCAAGCAGCAATAACAATGGGAATATTGGTTTCGCTGAGGTCTAAGTGAGTCAGTAAACTGCGCCAGCAACCCTTTAAACATCCAAATGCACACTGTACCACCGTTCTGCACTTGCTCAGCCTATAGGTGAACAGCTCCCTACTACTGTCCAGGGTGCCTGTGTACAGCTTCATGAGCCATGGTATTAAGGGGTAGGCTGGGTCCCCAGCCATCCCACACTGATGTTGGTGAAATGTCCCTTGTGATCCACCAGTGCTTGCAGCACCATTGAAAAGTACCCCTTGCGGTTTATGTACTGGCTGCCCTGGTGGTCTGGTCCCAAGATAGGGATATGCGTTCCTTCTATAGCCCCACCACAGTTAGGGAATCCCATTGCAGCAAAGCCATCCACTGTGACCTGCACATTTCCCAGAGTCACTACCTTTGACAGCAGCAGGTCAATGATTGTATTGGCTACTTGCATCACAGCAACACCCACAGTAGATTTGCCCACTCCAAATTGATTACCGACTGACCAGTAGCTGTCTGGCATTGCAAGCTTCCACAGGGCTATTGCCACTCGCTTGTGAGGGCTGCTCTCATCTTGGTATTCTTGTGCTTCAGGACAGGGGAAAGCGAGTCACAAAGTTCCATAAAAGTGCCCTTATGCATGCGAAAGTTTTGGAGCCACTGGGAATCATCCCAAACCTGCAACACTATGTGGTTCCACCACTCGGTGCTTGTTTCCCAGGCCCAGAATTGGCATTCCATGGCATGAGCCTGCCCCAGTAACACCATGATCTCCAAATTGCTGGGGACCACGGTTGTAGAGAAATCTGTGTTCATGTCCTCATCACTGTGCTGCCATCCCCTCCTTGCCTGGTTTTTCAGGTGCTGGTTCTACATAAACTGCATGATAATGTGCGAGGTGTTTATAATGGTCATAACTGCTGCGGTGAGCTGAATGGGCTCCATGCTTGCTGTGCTATGGCATCTGCTCGGGCAATCCAGGGAAAAGGGCATGAAACGATTGTCTGCCATTGCTCTGACAGAGGGAGGGGTGACTGACAACATGGCTTACAGGGAATTAAAATCAATAAAGGGGTTGGCTTTGCATCAAGTAGAAACAGAATAGCCCCTGCAAGAATAGAACTCAAAACCCTGGGTTTAGCAGGCCATTGATTTCACAGAGGGAGGGAGGCAAAAATGAATAGAAAACAAATCTCGTCTATTTCTCGTTTTGATCCACTTCATCTATCTTTATACATCTTGCTGGCAGCAGATGGTGCAGTACAACTGCTGGCCATCATCAACTCCTGGGTGCTCGGCCAAAGACGGTGAAGTATTACTGCTGACAGTCATTGGCTCCTGGCTGCTCATTAGAAGACGGTGTAGTAGGACTGCCGACAGGACTGAATTGCCATGAGATGAAACTTAAAAGGGAAATGACCTGGCTGAGTCACTCAGCTAGGAAGGGAAGGGGGGGACTTGAGGCTATGTACCCAGAACCACCCCCGACAATGTTTTTGCCCCATCAGGCACTGGGATTTCTACCCAGAATTCAAATGGGCAGCAGAGACTGCAGGAACTGTGGGATAGCTACCCTCAGTGCAAAGCTCTGGAAGTTGACAGTTGCCTCGGTACTGTGGATGCACACTGCCAACTAAATGCACTTAGAGCATTTGTGTGGGGACACACAATCAACTGTATAAAAACGCTTTCTAGAAAACCGACTTCTATAAATTCAACCTAATTTCATAGTGTAGACATGGCCTTAGAGTAAGAACTTCACACATGGAATGCATGCACTATGTTTGTTTAGGGAAGGTAAGGGGACTATTTAGGTAAACACTACATTTGTCAATCTGCTTTGTTACATGTATGATTAAAATTTTAGAGCCAAACTTGAACTACTAGTTTGGGGATGTTCCTAGCATGACATTTGAGATCTTCAAGTCTATCACTGTGGAATAATAGATAATCTAATGTACACACTGTGGAGAGCTACCCTCTAATGATTACATTTTTCCTAAAGCTTACTACATTAAGTTTTAAAACACCTTGTTACTTTACCTCTAATACCAACTGGTCATTAAAATGAAATATGCATTACACTACAAATCTTAACATATATAAGTCATGCACTTTAACCTTGTTAATGTGCACTGTCTGAACGCACTATTTTTAGAAACACTTTAAGATGTTAAGATCAAGTATATACACTAAGGCTTACTGTAATAAAGCTACTTATTCTACAATGAAGGGAATCTGGAAGCTTACAGAAAAAAATTGTGCTTAGCTTATTTTTAGTTCCAGAAAATTGACCAAACTATTCAAAAAGTACTCTCATATAAACAAAAAAGGCTTTTTTTTATCAGTTTTGTATGTGAATGGCAAGAGGGAGGAAGAGATACTGTTTTTAATCAACTTTAATCACTAAAGCTGCACCAGTTATTTCTCAGACTGTTTGGAAAAAACAAAAAGATCACATTTGTAACACCGAAGAAAACTACATTGTAACAGAGAAAAGTAAAGAGCTGCAGAGAAGGAAAATGAATGAGGTTTAGCATCGAAGGAGGAGAAAGCCACCTGAGACCACACTGCAAGTAGCACTGGGGTCAGAGAATCTTGGAATTAAGCAAACCTTCCTCTTATCAGCACCCTTAACTTGGTGGGTAATAGGAAAACTGGATGATTAAAGGCCCTACCCACTTTGATCACAGCAATAGTGGCAGAAGAGAGACCACGGCTTGTGCTACATCTCAGAACTAGGAAGGTCAGGCGGCTTTCCCCTTTCTTCACCATCTACCAGAAAGTTGAGCAGGAGGTGTAAAGGTGAAAACCAGACACTCATTTCCCAGCATTCATTCCTGTTTTGGGAATGTGGAAAGCAGGACACAAATTCTCCCAACTTTAAGAAGCTGGTATGAAGGCAACATATCCCATTGGACTACCTCCAGCGGAGTTTGGGATCAAAGGATAGGCAACTGCAGGATCCAAAACTAAAAGCTATCAGCAGGGTCTTTCAAGTCTGATGTGCAAACTCCCTCTATTTTGAATCACCAGTCATAGTCTCTCTCTTGTCTGGGAGGAGAAACAGAGGGGCTGTGGTAGAAAGCACTTCTAGATGATACGTATTGGAAGACAACCCAGAAATTGGGATCAAGGCAGATATTTACATATTATGGTTCTTTGGAGTTATTTTAGGCTTTGAAATGCAGTATTAGGCAGTTTCCAAAACATATATGCAAATATACCAGGAGAGGAACATTCCTTGGGAGCATTTCTGGTCAGCTAGGTAGACCAGAAACGGATGGTCAGACATCCATGCTATATAATACTCCTGGGGGAATTCTGCATCACTGTGCGAATGTATGTTTTCATGTGCCATGCACATTTTAAAAATTTTTTGGTAGAAAATAGCTTCTGCCAAAAAGTTGCTGCAGTTTTGCCCACCAGAGGGCGCTGTGGTGCTAGAGCACAGCAGCTGCTCCTGGCAAGCTCCAGCCAGGATAGGGAAGAGAAAGAGCCTGCCTTCTTCACAGTGCCTGTTGGACCAGGTCAGGAGACATGGGGAGATAGACAGCGTGGGGCTGCTGGGGGTCAGATCGGGGCTCCAAAGGGCTAGTGGGGGAGGACAGACTGGGGCAGGGGCTGAATGGGAGTGGAGGCACAGGGACATGGGGGAGGGAGATGCAGAGGGGGAGGGGATGCAGAGCTACAGGGGGGAAAGTGGATGGAGCGTGGGGGCACAGAAACACATGGGGACAGGGCAGATGTGCCTGAAAAAATGGCAGAGGCTAGGGGTCACTCAAGGTCTGCATGGGGACACTCCCTAACAATCCCTCCCCACCCCCCCCCCCCCCCAAACCTGTTCCAAAACTTTTCCCACCCATACCCAACAACCCTTTAAGTTCACATCCAGGTTCCTCTCCAGCAATTTACTTCCCTCTCCCTCAGCTCTTCCATTACCCCTGATTCCCCCAAACCGTTTGCACTGCTTCTGAGGGGTGTGGGAAATAGGTCTGTATTGTTGTTTAATTACTGAGTTCTGTATTAATATGCCTAGTAAGGAATCTATTTGTCAAAAAACATTTCCTGAATCTTTTTTGTAGTATGCATTGTTACAGACATACTTGCTGACAGGTATTTTGAAATAAATAAAATATGTAGAATTTTGCAGAATTAAAAAATATTTTTGGGTGCAGAATTCCCCCCAGGAATAATACAATAAGCGTCTTTTCTACATGTCATTTAAGTCTAATGCTGCATGCTGACCATTTTTATTGAGAAAGGAACATCATACAAAGCTACTTGGATTAATGGCCTGCAAGATTTCAAAGTTAGATTTTCCTTGTACAAAGCATGGTAAAATGATTCAATGTAATCCTTTTGCTTTTACATTCAGTTTAGATACAGACCCACACCCTTTTGGAAAAACATTTAAACTGCACCAAGCCCCACGATGGACTATCTTTAAATGTAGGATTAGAATTCCATTGAGGGGCTCTAGTATCTACCTCAAGCACTCTAGCTATGCTCATGTGCTGCCAATACCCTCTGGCACTATAATTCAGTTTCATTTTAATATTGAAACATTTATATTCTACCTGTGTTCTTTAACAAGTGAGGATTCAGGTATCCCTCAATAATGCAGTTTTTGGCCCATGAAATTGTAATAGATGTCTGACAAATAATTTTCTGTGTTGCTAGGTTTCTTGGGCCAAATCCTGTTCAGTTACACCAGTATAACCTTAAGCTCAATGGAGTTATTCTGGACTTACATTCTTGAGAAACCCTTTGACCCCCCCTCCTTATTACATTCCTTTCAGAAATGCCCCCACTCCATAGGTCCTTAAGTGGCAATACATAAGCTATATAGATTTCCCACCACTCCTGGAGAGTGATGTGGATATCTAGGCTTCCTGCTGTCATTGGACTCTCTCCCACCGCCTTAGTATAGCTCTAATGGAGCCATGACAACAGGATTTCCTGTGCTGGCTGTTTTGCCCCACAATAAAGAGCTCAGGAGGGAGATTCCAACATCCTAAACAACTCTGTATTAAAGTTAATATGACAGGCTGAATACCTGATGCTTTCCAGGGGCAGAGAGAAAAATGCATGTAGCCCACCTATATTCCATTTCCTCATGTATATAAATCACCAACACTATGAAATACCCTCAGTGGGATCTGACAACAGGGAGGATGGTACCCTATTCCAGGCCACAGGGGAGACTTGTATGAAGAGACCCTCCAATTAGAACCATCAAGCCCTATGTTTAAACTCCCATAATACCATATATAGTTTTTTAGAATATTTAAAATAAATTTTAATGAAAATTCCACATTCAGCATAGTTGGTTGCACTTCCTAGATACCGTACATTTGAAACACTTGGCCGCACTGAACAGGTATGCATTCAGCAGCACCCATTACTTTTTATAGCCGATTGCTTTATTAGTAGCTAAAGCATTTTTGAGAAGTGCATTCTAATGAGATTAAGCAATACCTTATAGAAACTGCTCTCATACAGACACATGAGAAATCATTGTGGTGATCTTTCATGGACTCCTCACGCAGCATTAGAATCATTAAACAGAAGATGCACAGTTTTGCCAAACAAACAAACACAAACCAACTAACCTCATTGGCCCCCGCTTCTATACAACAGAAGTAGAAAAGGAAAAGAAAAGAACCAGAGAACACAGAAAAAAAATCCAAGATCCAAGGTCAGACAGCAGTCATTTCAGAGACTTAGCAGCAGCATTTTTAACCTACAAAGTAGGAAAAAATATAGTTGAGAGAAATTTATTTAAGAATGGTCAGAAAACAGGACAGATGCACCTCATTAAAACATCCATTCCAAATTTGACAGATTAGTAAACATAGGTAATGTCCTCACCGTACTTCAAGAATGATCATGTAAACACCCTGTAGAATGTGGCAAACGTAGTGAAGAAGGAAAATCACTGACAGCGCCAGTGGCTTTGTATTTCAGGTCATAAACATAACCTAGTGTGCAATTAACACAAACATGATAAAGCCTAACTCAGTTAACAAGTTTTAGTTAATATGATTAAAAAAATAAAATATAATTGCTTTTAGTGCAACATTTATTATATCAAACGTAAGTAGATCATGCTTTGGAAACTTACTGTTACATTATATACAGTATACAGCAATACTTTAAAGATGAGTGACAAAAATATGTAACGGAAAATGTTTACATACAGGTGAGTCTTAGTATTGTCCACTGAATTGTCAGGTTTGTTTTGCAGTCTGCTGTGTCATATGCACATTCTTGCCTACCACCATACAGAACTGTTTTTCCAGCAGTGGCTTTTCTGTTCACATACGTTAGTAAAGATGTTTTAAAAAAACTGCATAGCCTTCAAGCTTTGTCAGTTGTTGCTACAAACACCAATTGCATGGACATCTGAAAAATATAAAAGAACATATCATTGCTGTGAACATTTTATGGAAATTTAAGCTTTCTAAGTTTAGGGGGGAAAAAAGGTTCAAATCCTGCAATTGGATCCATGCACATGCACCCTTGCGGAGCCCCATTGAAGTTCCTGGGACTTCAGATGGACGCCTTCTTCAAGTCATTTGCAAACTCAGGATCCCTCAAGCTGCATCCTCCTTCTAGTTTTCCTTCATTTAAAGAGCACAAAGCCCTTTAAAGCCCTTTGATTGAGGGACTGCCAACTCACAGATTACACTAGGAATAGAAAGTTTCATTTTAGGATTTAAGGATGACAGTTGATTTAAGAAATCAATATTTGCAAATTTTTAAAACTTTGCTCTCTTTCTTAAGTTTCAACCTCTTCTGTTCAGATTTCTGCTAGCAGCTTTGAATGAAGAGGATGTGTACTACTCATACTATATCACACTCAAGCCAAAATGAATGCAGAGAAAATAATTCAGTTACTGTGTTTCAAAGACCAGTTTTATTTTTTAATACATCTGCAGCTCAGAGCAAGTGGGTGGCTCTCTTCAAAAACCATCTGTTTATTGCACCAAATGCAGCATGTATTGATTACCTGCCCTATGAGCAGGTGACGTATGTGTGCATTCGGTGCAAGGAACTCCTGGCTCTCCGAGACTGTGTACGGGCTTTGGAGACGAGGGTGGCTGAGCTGGAGGAGCTAAGGGAGCCAGAGAGGTACATAGATGAGACTTTTCAGGACACGGTAGAATGGTCCCACCCCCGTCTGACAGCCTCTGTGTTATTGAGGAGGATGAAAGTCTCCGGGAAGGAGGACATCCAACTGAAGCAGAGGGAAATGATCCTGTAGTTGGGACCCTCCTTCCAGATGAGGATACCTCTCCAAGGGAGGGTACTCCAGTTATTAGGAAGAGACAGGTATTAGTAATGGCCGATTCTAATCATTAGAAACGGATAGCTGGGTTTGCGATGACAAAGAGAACCACTTGGTGACTTGCCTGCCTGGTGCAAAGGTTTGTGATCTCTCGAGACATCTAGATAGACTTATGTGTAGTGCTGGGGAGGAGCTGGTGGTCGTGATACATGTAGGTACCAGTGACATGCGAAGGATGGGAGGGAGGTCCTGGAGGCCAAATTTAGGCTTCTAGGTAAGAAATTGAAGTCCAGGAGCTCCATGATAGCAGTCTCTGAAATGCTTCCAGTTCCACATGCAGGGCCAGTTAGACAGGAAGAACTGCAGGGTCTCAATGTGTGGATGAGACAATGGTGTAGGGAGGAGTGGGGGTTTAGATTTATTAGGAACTGGGTAAACTTTTGGGAAAGGGGGAGCCTATACAGGATGGATAGGTTCCACCTAAACCAAAATGGAACCAGATTGCTGGCATTTAGTTTAAAAACTGCTCAACGACCTTTTTAATTTTAAAGGGATGGGGGAAAGCTGACAGGTGCGGAGGAGCACATGGTTCAGACAGAGACATCCCTTAGCGGGAAGATATATTAATGAAGATTCTCTATGTCCTAGTAAGGAGGAGAGGATGGAAGATGATAAAATACAGGTAGGATCTGATGAGAAACAGTCAAATGAAAAAAGTCTCATTCAATTACATCATATAAATGGCAGACATCTAAAAAGTGACAAGTTTTTAAAGTGCTTATATGCCAATGCTAGAAGTCTAAATAATAAGATGGATGAACTAGAGCGCCTCGTATTAAATGAAAATATTGATATAATAGGCATCACAAACACTTGGCGGAATGAGAATAATCAATGGGACATAGTAATACCAGGGTACAAAATATACTGGAAGGACAGAACAGGTTGTGCTAGTGGGGGAGTGGCACCACATGTGAAAGAAAGCGTAGAATCAAATGAAGTAAAAATCTTAAATGAACCAATGTACCACAGAATCTAAGGATAGTAATTTCATGCTTGAATAAGAATTATATAGCAGTAGGGATATATTACCGACCACCTGACCGGGGTGGTGATAGGGACTGTGAAATGCTCAGGGAGATTAGAGAGGCTATTAAAATAAAAAAAACCTCAATAATAATAGGGGATTTCAACTATCCACATATTGACTGGGCACATAATCACCCCAGGATGGGATGCAGAGATAAAGTTTCTTGACATCTTAAATGCATCTTGGACCAGCTAGTCCTGGAACCCACAAGAGAAGAGGCCATTCTTGATTTAGGACCAAGTGGAGCACAGGATCTGGTCCAAGAGGTGAATATAGCTGGACTGCCTGATAATAGTGACCATAATATAATTAAATTTAACATCCCTGTGGCGGGGAAAACACTACAGCAGCCCAACACTGTAGCATTTAATTTCAGAAAGGGTAACTACACAAAAATGAGGAGGTTAGCTAAACAGAAATTAAAAAGATACAGTGCCTTAAGTGAAAGCCCTGCAAGCTGCATGGAAACCTTTTAAAGACACCATAATAGAGGCTCAACTTAAATGTATACCCAAATTAAAAAAACATAGTAAGAGAATTAAAAAAGTGCCACCCTGGCTAAACAACCAGGTAAAAGAAGCAGTGAGAGGCAAAAAGGCATCCTTTAAAAAGTGGAAGTTAAATCCTAGTGAGGAAACTAGAAAGGAACATAAACTCTGGCAAATGAAGTGTAAAACTATAATTAGGAAGGCCAAAAAAGAATTTGAAGAACAGCTAGCCAAAGACTCAAAAAAAGAAAAAAAAATTGTATTCAAGGACATCAGAAGCAGGAACCCTGCTAAACCACCAGTGGGGCCACTGGACGATCAAGATGCTAAAGGAGCACTCAAGGACAATAAGGTCACTGCGGAGAAACTAAATGAATTCTTTGCATCGGTCTTCACGGTTGAGGATGTGAGGGAGATTCCCAAACCTGAGCCATTCTTTTTAGGTGACAAATCTGAGGAACTGTTCCAGATTGAGGTGTCATTAGCGGAAGTTTTGCAACAAACTGATAAATTTAAGAGCAAGAAGTCACCAGGACCAGATGGTCTTCACCAAAGAGTTCTGAGGAACTCAAATGTGAAACTGCAGAACTAACTAACTATAGTTTGTAACCTATCATTTAAATCCACTTCTGTACCAAATGACTGGAGGATAGCTAACGTGACGCCAATTTTTAAAAAGGGCTCCAGAAGCGATCCCAGCAATTGCAGGCCAGTAAGCCTGATTTCAGTACCGGGCAAACTAGTTGAAACGGTAGTAAAAACAAAATTGTCAGACACATAGAAGAACGTAATTTGTTGGGGAAGAGTCAACATGGTTTTTGTAAAGGGAAGTCATGCCTCAATCTACTAGAATTCTTCGAGGGGGGTCAACAAGCATGTGGAAAAGGGTGATCCAGTGGATATAGTGTGCTTAGATTTTCAGAAAGCTGTTCACAAAGTCCCTCACCAAAGGCTCTTAAGCAAAGTAAGCGGTCATGGGAAGGTCTTCTCATGGATTGGTAAACTGGTTAAAAGATAGGAAACAAAGGGTAGGAATTAATGGTCAGTTTTCAGAATGGAGAGGGGTAAATAGTGGTGTTCCCCAGTGGTCTGTACTGGGATCAGTCCTATTCAACATATTCACAAATCATCAGGAAAAAGGGGTAAACAGTGAGGTGACAAAATTTGCAGATGATACAAAACTACTCAGGATAGTTAAGTCCCAGGCAGACTGAGAAGAGCTACAAAAGGATCTCTCAAAACTGGATGAATGGGCAACAAAATGGCAGATGAAATTCAGTGTTGATAAAGGCAAAGTAATGCACATTGGAAAACATAATCCCAACTATACATATAAAATGATGGGGTCTAAATTAGCTGTTACGACTCAAGAAAGATCTTGGAGTCATTGTGGATAGTTCTCTGAAAACATCCACTCAATGTGCAGCAGCAGTCAAAAAAGCAAACAGAATGTTGGGAATCATTAAGAAAGGGCTAAATAATAAGACAGAAAATATATTGCCTCTATAAATCCATGGTATGCCCACATCTTGAATACTGTGTGCAGATGTGGTCACCACATCTCAAAAAAGATATATTGGAATTGGAAAAGGTTCAGAAAAGGGCAACTAAAATGATTAGGGGTATGGAACGGCTTCCTTATGAGGAGAGATTAGTAAGACAGGGACTTTCAGGTTGGAAAAGAGATAATTAAGGGGAGATATGATTGAGGTCTATAAAATCATGACTGGTGTGGAGAAAGTAAATAAGGAAGTGTTATTTACTCCAAATGAAATTAATAGGGAGCAGGTTTAAAACAAAAGGAAGTATTTCTTCACACAGCGCACAACCTGTGGAACTCTTTGCCAGAGGAGGTTGTGAAGGCCAAGACTATAACATAGTTAAAAAAAATAATTAGATAAATTCATGGAGGATAGGTCCATCACTGGCTATTAGCCAGGATGGGCAGGAATGGTGTCCCTACCCTCTGTTTGCCAGAAGCTGGGAATGGGTGACGGGATGGAGCACTTGAAGATTATTTGTTCTGTTCATTCCCTCTGGGGCACCTGGCATTGGCCACTGTCGGAAGACGGGATACTGTGCTATATGGACCCTTGGTCTGACCCAGTATGGCCGTTCTTAGGTTGGATGGACAGCTAGATGAAAAAAGCCCTCAAGAAAACCCTAGAGAGTTGAAGGAAACTGGAGAGTGGGAGAAGTGCTCCTGAGGAAGTTAAGCAAACAAACCAGCTTGATGAGCTCCCTAAAGTAGAGCATCTGACTTCCACCCATCTGTAAGCCCCTGTGTGCTACTGGAAGGAGGAGAGAAAACAGGCTGGTCTATCAATAGCTCTCCCTCTCCAGCCTGGCACACCTCCAGAGTTGGGAAGCATCAACTCTGATTCTGAGAAGGGCTGGCCAAACACAGCTCATTGCCTCCCTTTTTGTTTCAAGAGCCATGCGAAGAGCAGGCAGGAAACAGTTAGGCGTTCTTGCAAGGAGAAATCAGCTGCCGATCTTCATCATTTATCCGTCATTTCCACAGTCTGCTTGAGAACTCCTGAAAGGAGAGCGAGTGATGTTACATTCTAGCCTCCCTTTCTGTCTCCCAGAGACATCTGTCAGACTGGTGCTGACAGATATGCTGCAAATGACTTTAGACAACAGCCTGAACTGGTAACTCTGTCTTAAACCAGCAAAAGGGAAGAAGCATTTGCTGCATTTCTGCTCAAGTCATAAGAAGAGATGCAAGACACCTAAGGCTATTCTTCCTAGAAGGAAGAGGAGAATGTTTGGAACAACATATTATATTTTAATTCATTTTAAAGACCAAGTTTGATTTTTAACATTTACTTTAAAAAAACTGATTATGAAAAAAGCCTTTGATAGATATGGAAGTGTACCCTATGTTTTTTTGAATTCTGATTTCTAGAAATATTTTCATATGACACCGTGGAAATGGTTTGCACTTCTGTACAGTACAGATGTCTATTAAAAAGTTAGAACATATTTCATGGCAGCAGAATAGTGCAAAGAGCAGGGCCTTTGATTATTTTTATTCTATAGAATTTCTCAAATCATTTCATATTTCAACAGTTGACGCATGGAACCTACCTCTACTTGAAGAGGAAAATGGCAGCACAAATGAACCTTTGCATATTACTTTATTGTTCAATGGTTTTGTAACCCAAGAACCCCTCAACACTAACTGGCAAGGAGGTTACAAGAATATCCTGATCATGATACACAGGTTCTGGTTCACCAAAGAATGTTATGTGAAGTCTTAAATGAAATCTAGGCTCATACTGGTCATTGTTATTGTTGTGAAATGTATGTACAGACACCATGAAGAGCTGTGTATGGGTACTGAAAATAAGTTCTTAGATTCTGTGTCATAGCAGAGGTGGAAAAACAGGTTTCCTGTCAGACAAAACATGTTCATTCACGTGCCTCTGTTGCCATGCAAATTAAGCATTTTAAGTTAACACAATGGATGCACATTTACATATGAAGTCAACAGAGAGATATGCAAGTCAACAGAGAAGAGAGGAAAAACAAGTGATGCGGATATACTGTTTCTAAGTACAGACAATGAACTTAGGGGACATAAGTAAAAGGAAAGGAAGACACCCCCTTATCCTGCACCTAGGAAGTAAAGTGAATTTACATTCAGGAAAACAGGATCACAACCAGCCTTGGTTAAAGAAGCTGCAAACAGCTCTGGGTTAGATAAAACTTCGTTAGACAAAAGTTTAACATAATAGTTAAGTTTAGTACCTAGAAAACATGTAATTTTGTTTTTTATGTAGCCCTTCTTTATCCATTATCATTACTCCCCAACTCTTGAATCTTTAATAAACCTATTGCTGTTTTCACTATAACAGTATCTCAGTACTGAGGTATTAAGCAAGGTGTTGATCCTGAGCTGCATCATATAAGCTGGCGTGTACACTGTTCCCTTGGGGACCACAGACCTGGTATTTCTGTGAGTGTTCACTAGACAAGGAGCTGGACACTACAGGAACACATCAAAAGAACTCAGGGATGGGAGTACACCTATTCTTAACTTGCAAGGTAAAGGAACATAAGAATGGCCATATGGCTCAGACCAATGGTGCACCTAGTCAAGAATGCTGTCTTTAAATAGTGGCTGGTGCCAGATGCTTCAGAGGGAATGAAACAGAACATCAAGGGATACCTGCCATCATCCAGTCCCAGCTTCTGGCAGTCAGAGGTTTAGGGACATCCAAAGCATGGGGTTCCGTGCCCAACCATCTTGGCTAATAGCCATGGATGGACCCATCCTCCATGAACTTAGCTAATTATTTTTTGAACCCAGTTATATTGTTAGCCTTCACAACATCCCCTGGCAAGGAGTTCAACAGCCTGACTGTGTAAAGAAACACTTTCTTACGTTGTTTTAACCCTGCTGCCTTTCAATTTCATTGGGTGACGTCTGGTTCTTGTGTTACATGAAGGGGTAAATAATACTTCCTTATTCATTTTCACCACACCATTCATGATTTTATAGATCTCTATCATATTCCGCCCTTGGTCATCTCTTGTCTAAGGTGAACAGTTCCAGTCTTTTTAATTTCTTCTCATATGGAAGCTGTTGCTTACCTCTAATAAGTTTTGTTGCACTCATCTGTACTTTTTCCAATTTTAATATATCTTTTTGAGATGGGGTAACCAGAATGGCAGACAGTATTCAAGGTGTGGGCATACCACGCATTTATATAGTGGCATTACGATCTTTATTGTCTTATCTATCCCATTCCTAACATTTATCTTTGTGACTGCCACTGCACATTGAGCAGATTTTTCAGAGAACTATGTGGAAAGGGCTGGCATTGCCCAGAGAAGTGTGCATGGGTGACGAACAGGTTGGAGGTGTCAGGGAGCTGACATCCAGCTAAGAGCAAGCAACCCTCCCTCATACTGGAGGCAAGGGGGGAGGGGTGACAACCCACCTTGGTACCCCCAAAACCAAACAAGTTAGCTGTGAAAAAGTCCAACGCCACAAAATATGAAGGCTCTGTATGGCGGCATCAATATAATAAACTAATGAGGTAGAGCAACCTACCAAAGATGCTCATTCTCAATTTCTATGGCTTACCTTTTGTTTCTAGAACAAGTGTTCAATTTTTTTTGTTGTGTTTTCTTTAACAGCCACATTCTTGAGCACTTTGAGCCTGTGCTCTACGTGGGGATCTCAGCTGTCTCAAGGCAGCATCTCCATACTGAATTCCTGAGCCCATCCTTTCTGGATCCAGTTCACCTGACGAGAAACAAAATGGCCTTATAAGTTATCCTCATTTGTAGACAACAGATTACAAGTACAAATAGCTAACACTAGATAAAGTTCTTAGCATTTATGTTTTCCTATCCCAGTTATAAAGAACATGATCACAGTTTTATCATTCATATAATTCCATCTCATTTCCCACAGTAGTTTCAAATTGTCCAGTCCTTGAACAGAACTGAAGCAGTGCATCTTACAAGTGACTTAGGGCTTGTCTACATGGGGAAAAAGCCCACAGCGGTTAGTGTGTACTAGTTCCCTGTGGGAACACTTACACTGCGCACTAAAAGTGCCTCGTGCATAGTAGCTTACTCTGCCTGCCCAAAGTGCAGTGTCTCTCTACACTGCAAGATTTTTTTTGGCAGTGGGCACACACGCACAGCCCTCCTAGTATGGGTATAAACAGCAGTGCAGATGGCGAGGCATGGATTAAGTCAGTAGAGTAGACACCTGAAGGGTGTGGATTTGTACCCCGAGTACATTCCCTACATGTTCTCTATTGGCCCAAGCTGTGCCACCCATCTACACTGCTAAATGTAGCAGTGTAGTGTCTTGCTGCGGGAACCTTTCCCTCTGCAGTAAAAGGCTGTGGCAGTGGGCAGGTGGCAGGGAAAGGCTGCCAGCTCCTGCCATTGGAGCCCTTCTCTTCAGGGAAAGATTCCGGCAGCAGGAAAAGGCTCGGGGGGGAGGGCGGAGAGAGGCAGCAGGGAAAGGCTTTGGCGGGGCGGAGACAGCAAGGAAAGGCTCTGGCAGCAGGGAGCAGCTGAAGCCTTTTCCCATGGCCTCCCCTCTCCCAGAGGCTTTCACTAACTTGGGTAGTTATGCACTGCAGTGTTGACACAGTGTGCCTTCCCCAGTGGCATTTAGCTACATGTACACTACATGCCACTGAAAGTGGTGTGTAATGTAGATGTGGCCTTAGTGTGCAGTAGAGTGTGTCCACATGGGGAGATTTGTGCAAAATAGATAATGCACTTTAAATTCACACTCTAGCTTACTGTGCACTAACTTCCCTGTGCAGACAAGCCCTTTGACTGCAGCAAGAGGTCTTTTCCCTTATAGAGGTAGTTAAAGTCCAAAATAACTAACGTTTGCTTTATAGTTCCAATTTCATTCTGAGAAGAAGAAGAAAAAAAAAGGTTACCCAATTTTAGAGACTAGTTTTCAAACAAAAAAGGAACAGGATATTTTCAAACAAAGAAGGATCAAAAGTACCATAGTAAACCAGGGATAGACAGATCAGTTTGATACACTAGGTGTGAGCTTTCTGTTTTGGTCCATTTTAATTTAAAATACAAATAACAAATGGAGTTTTGGCCTTGATTGAGTTAAAAAGGAACAGAGGAATTTACACTAAAGAGTTCCTGAACATTCAAAATATGTCCTTGGAATTCAAAACATGGAAACTGGCTCCCTACTAGACTGAGCTTCCTGATTTTGCCAATTTTAAAAAGTTACTTTATGGAGGCACCAAGTAGACTAGAAAGTGGATTTGCTGCCACGACTATTACCACAATCAAGTCTCACTTGTACTATGAGGCACCTTGTGTATTCTGGAGCCTGCAAAAATAAAAATGAATAAGCTGACCTCAGCCAGAAGCCATACAGGTCAATCAGAGCACTTCTATAGCAAGGCAAGGTCTCATATGTAAGTATATGATCTATTTAATCACCTTGATATTATTATTCCCTACCTATATAAAATCAGGTGCAAAAGTGATCTGAAGAGTCATGTCTGCTCTGATAGTGATGCAGCATAGAAAGCTGCTAAAACTTAAGTCTTCCTAATTCAGAGGCTCTGTACTTGTGAAGACAAAGAAGGCCACAGAGCATGTAGCCTGCAACCAAAAAGCTGAATATTAAGTCTAACATTAAGAAACTCTATGGGGGTACAGTCTCCTTTTGATGAACGCAATTAAATTTAATGTTCATTCCTGTTAACATATATGGGGAGGTAAGAGGTGGATAAACAGAAAGGGACATTTTTCTACAACAAAATGTGTACATTCTTTTATCTATTCATACATGTAATCTGTTACATAGATTTACTGATGCACTGTGACTAAACTTTTACTATAAGGAAATTCCAAAGCTGTGAGATTCTATAGTTTTCACTGTGGGACAAGAAGCGAAAATACATTCTAACAATCAATCTTTATTTCAATTTACCTGATTCAATTTTATTAAGTATTTTTCTTGCACACTGTACAAAGGCCTCTTCAACATTCTCCCCGGTTAGTGCACTTGTTTCCAAAAACATCAGCTCTGCATTTAATGCCAGAAAAATAAAATCTCAGGTCATTAAAACTTTGAAATACTGTTCTGACAAACTTTTTCTTGTTTCAAGTACAGTAAAGAGTAAGAATGTCTTTTAAACAGAAGCTATTTTTAACTGAGACTCTGAAGCAGTTTAGCCTCCCTCCCATACAAAAAAAAAAATTAGGTTCTGAAGGTAGAAGTCCTAGAACATACTGAATATTGACATATTCATGATTATATGCAATTGAAAAATTGTTTTGGTTTGAGATTTAAACATTCTCCCTCAAGTGCTGGAAACTCAAATGGAACAGCATTCTGCTTGTGCATGGGAACCAGAATATGAAGCCAATTGCACAGGCCCATCTAGTTTTACTGTTCAAAGCAAGTGGAGGATAAAAATCAGCCAGCATTTACGGTAACACATTAGATTTATCAAGAGGTTTTAGTAATACAGATATGGATTCTTTAATTGATTGTGTTCTATGTTCCTTTAACTCACCATGCTGTTATTCAGCACAAGTGTTTTCCAGTGAATATTTTAAAAAATGCCCTAAAAGCTGCAAGCATGGTGCCAGAGCGGAAACGGTGATGCGAGCACCAAACTATGAAGCCGCTCCAAGCCAAACCTAAAATACACTTATTTTGAGCAATTTTTAAAATCTCTAATGGAAGGGAGATCATTAAATCAGTGGCTAATATTTCCCAAATAGGTCACAAACAACATTACATTCACCAAATAGATATCTGATCATACACAAATTAAAAATGTTGTTCTAGACTACAAAAGGCTGCATATTGTCTCTATGGCACCATGAGCTAGTTCTTGGATGAAAATTCAGCTTACCACTTTATCTCAAATATGATAGCAATGCAGTTATTTGGAAGTTTACTGCATCTTTATTCAGTCTTCTGAAGTGAACTTTACCTGGGAATACCCTCCCCTCACCTTTCAGTTATAAAATTCAAATTTTAAGATTGAGAGAGAAAGCTATTCAGAAAATCCATCCCTCAATAAAAGGTCTACTTAGGAAAGATTTGTTTTAAAGGTGGAAGGGGAATAGCAGGGAAATCCCACCATTCTTCTTAGCCGTAGCCCAAGATACCTTCACCCACTATCCAAACCAAGGGCATATTTGCATTTTGGATAGACAATACCAACTTGATTTGTTCCAGCGGCTAAAGGACTGTCACCTTATAGCATTTGCTGGGTTGCCTTGTCCATCCTGATCTTCTTAGGAGATGTTGCCTGCCTGCCTACCTACCTACCATTCATGTTACATTTCAAAGAGGAGCAAGCTTAACTTCCCTTTACAAGGTTAATCAATGCTGCTCCACAGTGGCTTAAAGCAAGTACTGTACTATATGTTATCACCAGTTAACAGAGCAAGTTACATAACTGTTTTCCTCTTTGTGAGAAAAAGACAACGTTTGAAGTCACTCAGATCCTCACATAGTGTTGCATTGCCTGCAATTTTTGGATCATAGAAAAATCATGTAGGAGACTGAAAAACAATTAAGATTGGATTTTTAAGACCAGGTCTTGGGTGTGTTCTTTTTAAAAACAAAAGAACAAACAAACAAACAACGCTGTTCCGTCTTCCTTCCCTTTCTCTCCTTAAATTGCAGAAAAGAATCAGCTGGCCTATAACTTTCATATTTTTCCCCAGGTAATGCTCTTTCAGATCCATGCAGGGAGGGGAACCTCCATGCCTGGATCTCACCCCTCCCACATGGAAGCTGCCTTTGTGGCACCATCCTACCCCAAGAACCTGCAAAAGGATCCCCATGGGAGAGGGATCCTCACAGGGGGAAAAGAGTGGGAGCTAGAAGATCCCATTCATCATTCTCTCCCCAGCCCTATGGAGATAATAGCCTGGAGCTGCGTTGCCTGTATTTCTGCCATATTATTTTCTCAGTGGATCTTCTCTATGGTTAGAAACCCTCCTTTAAGAGGACCCGGAGAGTAGTTATGTGTAGGTGGAATCTTTGGTAGTGTGGCTTCAATGCAGCTATGCTATTAGGGATCAGGAAGTAGGGGATGAAGCACCTGAGGCACACAGCCCTTACATGGATGGTTTTAGCCTCCCATGGATTCCTGGGAACAAGGGGGCTTTGTGGGCCATCTTTTTGGCCTTTTCTGTTGTCAGGGAAGAGAGTTCTGTTCACTGACTCCCTCAGGAAACTACATGATGGGATCCTCAGGGAATGAAATTTCCTCCCTCCTTCCCCTTTACTTCAGCGAAGCCCTCTGTATTTAATACTACATTAAAGGGAAGGGGCATTACACTGACAACAGTATTAGGATTTTAACAAGGTTTGTAAGTGGGCAAACGTTAGTTCCTTAGACACAGAAGCTGAATAATTTCAAGTAAAAAAAATACATCTTCAATACTAGATTAGACAGACTACCTACCATTTTCTTGTGCAAACCTGGATGCTTCTAAAAAAGTAACTTCACGATCTGCATCGAGATCCTTTTTGTTCCCACACAGTATGATCACAATATTTTGACTTGCTAACATCCTTGCATCTGTCAACCAATTAGTAAGTGCGTTGTAGGTTTCTCGGCTGCGTAACACAAAAACAGTTCAATAATATACAATTATAAAGATTTCTATAAACTTCTGGACCAGGGTGGCCTAGAGGATAGAACTCAAGAGACCAGGGTTCTATTCCTGTCTCTGCCACTGGCATGTTGGGTGATCTTGGACAAAATCACTTCACCTCAGTTTCCCCATTTTGAAAATGGGGATAAAACTGATCTCCTTTGTAAAGCATGTTGAGATCTACAGATGAAGAGCATTACAAAAGGTTATTTACTGTCACCAGAGTTTTGCGATAGACTGAATATTCACACTCATGAGATATGTCAATGGTGCAGATCTGATAAGTGAATTCTTTTGATAGAACTTGTTGGAGCACTCACATCCTCCTACTCTTCTTTTCACTGTTCCTCAACATTGAGTCAGATTATAAAAGGGGGCATGATGGTCTGGCCACCTCACTTCCTTCTACTGCCCTCTGAAGAATTCAGTTAGAACTCCAAGGAAGAGGGGAAGTTTATAGCTGAAGACAAATTTTTAAAAATGTGTCCTTTGGCAGAAAGGCTGTTCCTACCAGAGAGTCCAGAATCACTCCTATGAAGAGGATCCTTTGAGTGGAAAGCAAAAGTGACAGTCTCTTATCATGAGTCTTAGTCTGCCAAGAAGGCAGGCTGGTTGTGTGGATATAGCCCTGGAAAGGCTTAATTTTGAGGATGCTTTGATTAGCCAATTGTTTAAGGACAGGTATGCATGAACCTCCACTCTAAATGCACTGCCAACTGCAGACAGGCACTTGGGGACAGTAAACACACCACATGAGAGACTGTTGTACTGGAAATGGTTCTTCCTCCTCACTACAAAATGAAGATATTTTCTGTGCATTTGAAACATGCATCCTTGAGATGGAGAGCTCCAAACCAATCTTGAAGGGCAAGGGAAGGTATAATAGATGCTAGGGTTAAGATCCAGAATATAAACTTTCCTGAGGTTCAATATAGATCATAGATCTCTCGCTGGGATCAGTAAATATCTTGAGTAAAAACCTCTTCCTCTGACCTCCTTTGGCACTTCTTCTATGGCCCTCATCTCCAAAAGAAAGAGCGCGCCTCTGTTCATAGCAGGCTTTCATAAATAAGAGGGACTCCTCAATAATCTATTGTATATAGATTCTTATACTACGCTCATCACCATAGTATCTGAGTGCTTACTGGTAGTGCATTAAGCAATGTGACTACATACCTGTCACATGTTTATTCTCACATCCTGTCCCCAGGGGGAAAGCATGTGAAGTGGAATGTCTTGTTTTGGTAGGGTGGTTTTAAAAAAAATAAATCTACCTCTTGCTATGTGAACAGGGAAGGAGGGGGTGAAGGATTTGAATTGGCTCACACATCCACTTTGTATCATTTCCAAATGCCCATTTTGGACTGGGATAACCAGAGACAACATTTTGAAAATTATATAGGTGGTATCCAAATGAGGTTATGGGGGGAGAGGAGGAGATATGGTTCCATATTGGTTCATCGTTCTTGATCCTCAGATCAAGTCTGTGGTCTCAGGTCTGACCCAGAAAAAGTCATTGAGTCTTCCTGATCTTTACTGGTAGCTTATCAAGGACTACCCATTGATGTTGGTATTGTAACCTTTGATTAAAACAGGAGGAACTAGATGAAAATGGATATTTTTTGTCTGTTACCTAAAGACTTACCTCAGGTTTCCTTTGGGAGGTTGGTATACTCCCAAGGACATAGCAGTAGGCCTAGTATCCTTCATTTTAGTGGAGAATAAGCTATCACACTTCAAACAGGAGGTTCTTTACTTTTGTCTCTGAAGACAGACTGAGCAAAGTGTGATGTTTAAGAAATTGCTGAGGCTACTGCTCTTCCAAATGCATCAGAGGAATCGAATGCTGCAATCAGTGTTTTGCCATTAACTGTCCCTCTGATATCAGTGCATTAACCAGCCTTCTCTGATCTTCTGGAAGAGATCTTTAAATATCACCATCTTTTCCTAAAGATGCAACTAGTACCTTGCCATTGTATTCTTGGTAATTGGATACTCCAATGCCAAGTATTGCCAACAAGAAGATTTTTCTGCCAGTTAAATTTATCATCTTTCCTTCTGTCTGCTGGTGTAAAGTCAACTTGATTGGCCTTTGAGCTTTGAACTGCAGCCTCAACTAGCGTGAATGTGAAAATAAAGTTTTCTTAAGGAACCTGATAATAGTTTATCTCCCTACTTGGACACAGCCTGTATTGATGCAGGCTTGGACCGTATGTTTTTGGCTGGCTCTAAAAGCTCATTCAATAGCAGCAATGTAGTCACCTTTTTAGAACCAAGGATATCAAATTTAGGCTGTAGAATTTTTCCACTGCCACAGGAGGATTTTTAAGAGTTGTTGCAATTCTTCCTATTAATTTGTAAAACAAGACTGTATCCTCTGAAAGGCAATGCTAATGCCATGTGCTCCAGCTCTGGAGAGATCTGGTCCTCCAGCTCTGGAGAGATCTCTTGATAACCTTTCAGCACTACCAGAGTATATCTGGAATAATAACTGGAGACTGGTCCTTTTCTCTAGAAGCTGACAGATCCCGGATCTTTGAAGCCAATAAGAGATCTCCCTTAGTTTCTTCATATAGTGAGACTGCTGAGTGTCAGGGTCATGCCCAGAAGGATAACACGAGGGCCATCTAGCCCAGGGAGGTATACAATAATCTTGCCAATAGTTCATTCTAGGCTCTATTTCATATCACCTGTCAGGGTATGGTGCTTGCTTAAATGATGGGTGCTTAGCAGTATACCCTTGCTTGTGGGTATTGCTGGTGAAATAAAAAGTGGTGTAGCTTGTTCCATTCTAATTTGTTCATGTCTTGCACACAACAAAGTTACTGCTTTGAGTAACCTAGTTGTCTTGTACACTACAATCATAATCGGTATTTTTGTGGAAGTTTTTAGTGGGGTTTAGAAATTAGCAATAAGAGCTCACTTTGGAATGAAGTTTAGCACAAGAGCTTTAGACTAGTAGTTTTTTTGATGAACTCATGTGTACACCAGTAAACTGCTAGTGAAGTATAATGACATAACTATGAAACATTCTGTATATATTCTCATGTTTGTGGTAATACAAAATTCCTCTAGCTAAACATTGAGTAGCTATCTAGCTTCGGATTTATTATTGTTATTTTTTTTTTTTTAACAGCACCTATTGCCATATTAAGCAAGAACACCACCTCTAAAGAATTTTTAAGGATTTATATAAGTCAGTTACACTCTGATCAGACTGGTGTTCTACAAGAATTTGGTTATAAAATGTCAGAGGGGAGAAGACAGTTGATCCTAAAAAATCAGTGCATATAAAAGTTAACATAGCTATCTGATTAACATTCTTGAGAACTGGGTTTCACTACCAGCTAAGAAATCTCAGTGAGCCCTACAATAAAAAATTAAGACAGAACCACGAACAGAAGTAATTCTAGTACTACATCTAGAGCTGTACCTCCCAAATCTGGGGGGATCCAGCTAACCACCTCACTTTCTCCAGAGAGCAAGAGGGGAACCGCCATACCAGCACACAGACAAGTCAGGTTTCCAGAAAAGAATTTGCTTCCTCAGTAAAGAGGCTAAATTCTGCTCTTCACTTGTGACACCCTGGGCTTGGTAAACTAGTGTCAGATTGTTATACTGTTTCTACCTTATATTAATGCTGCTTTAGATCAGAGTGGAACTTCACTGTTTAGACCCTGCTCATCCTACTAGATCTTCTCTACACCAATTCCAGCTGAATTCATTTTATTCATTCCAGCTAAATTCATTCACCAGAATTGTACACAGTATTCCTATTAGCAATGCCTTGTACAATGGTATTAATACTTCTCTCTCTACTGGAAATGCCTTGCCTGATATACCTTAGGAACACATTTGCCTTTTTTCACAGCCACACCACATTAAAGCATCCTGTAACTGAACAACAAACCACGTCTCTCTCCTCCTCTGTCGCGTCCAACTCATAAGCCCCTAAGTATTGATTTTAAAGAAAAACATTTTGAATTATTAAGTCTATAATTCGTTTGATACTAGATACTATTAAGTAAAAAAGAAAACGCCAGAAATGGTTAATTTTTATTACCTGGTAATGTCATAGACAAGCAAAGCACCCGCTGCACCTCTGTAGTAACTTCTTGTTACAGACCTGAAAGGGAATTTTAAGTTGCAAAATTATGCTCCCATAATGCCTTTGTCATCTCAAGTCTGGGTTACCATGATGTGTTCCATATGGGGCTACGCTTTCAAACAATTCAGAAACTGAAGCAACTAATTAAGCAGTATTTCCTGGAGGAAGCACCTTCCACCAATGTTTTGTAATCTGCACTGGTTACCAAGTGACTTCCAGACAGAGTTTGAACTGTGGGTTTGACCTAGGAGTTCCAAACTCTCTGGGTCCTGGCTACATGAGAGATTGTATCCACTCATTCCAGGGCAATTGTGATCATCCGAGGTGCATGAACAGTCCTCTGGTTTGCCCAACAGCAAGACATTCTCAGGAGCCTTCAGCTTCGAAATTCATTTCTCCTATTATTTGGTCTGTCTTTTGTGACCTCCAGTGGAGGTTTTCCTAAGAGGCTCTTATTGGGTATATCTACCCTGTCTGCAATATTAGCCCAGGTTCTGAACTCTGGCTCAAGCCTAGCCCCCTCTGCCATTTACAAACAAACAGCAATAACACGGGGCTTGGACGCAGGACCCTACAGTCAAGCCAGAACCCAAGGTTCAAACCCTATTACTTTGTCTTCTGTCAAATTTTGTGAACAGTGAAGTTCTCCCATGCTGCACCACAACAGGCTAGAATGGCAACATTTTTGGAGATGCTAAAAAATTTGGAATATGGGTGTTTGGACTTGGGCCCTCATAATTCAGTGTAGACACTGGTACCCCAGATTGGGACACAGGGTTCAACAATTCCTAACTTGGGGTTACAAATGAGTAAAGATGCTCAAATCCTACGTTAACTAACCCAGGGTCTGCTAACTTGAGTTCCACTAACCCTGGGTATGTCTACACTGCAATGTAAGTACATCGTGTTTCAGACATGATATTTTTTTAAAAATTTGCAACTTCACCAGATAAACCCAGATAAAGAGAGAGTCACCCAGTGTAGGTCAGCTGTAGTTTAGCTTTAAGCAACTAAAGATAATTTCTAATTGGAGTTTTGATCAACCGTTCAGTTAAAGAATATTGAAGTAGACATAACGTATCGTTGAGTACTTTTAGATAGAGGTCAATTCAAATATTTGTATCAAAGCCTTCAGTATCTACATTTTAACTGGGATCCTGGAATATACCAGATAATAAATAGCCGTCTGAATCATTTAAGGGAGTGGAGAGAGGCAACGACCTTCACTTATCAAAACCAAAACACCAATGTACCTTCAACAATATATTGTACCTATACCAACATGTCTGGGACATAGACCAGTTTCTTTAGAAGTGTATTTGGCAGACTATGAATGCATTTGACAAAATGTACTAGGACTATTTTTGTAAAAGACTACATTGATATTGGGATTTATTTTCTTGTATATTTTGATTGGCATATAGTTTCTTGGCACTTCCTTGTTCCAGCCAGAAGTTTTCCACACAAATCTGAGTACTCAAAATGTGATAACATGATATTTGAATTTGGTAAGCAAACTTAAGGCATGTATTATTCTATTTACATACCTTAACCATTATATAAACTTACACTACACAACCAACTGCATGAGTGGTGTTTCACTATATGAAAAACAGAAGGCTTGAACAGTAGAATGATGCTGACTTGCATCAACTGAGGAAGTCAATGGAGCTACACCATTTTACACAAGCTGAGAATCTGACTCAGTGGAACAGAGCACTGACATGACATAGCCATGACATAAACAGATACAACTCCAATGACTCAGACATTAACTGCACCCATTTACACCAGGGCTGAATTTGGTCCATAATATCTACACCTCCAATTTAGTATTAAATATTCTTTAATAAAGTAAATGAAAAAGATACCTGAATCTCTCTTGTCCTGCTGTGTCCCATATCTGTAATTTTACATATTTACCCCCTACATTTATTATCTTGGAACCAAATTCCACTCCTATAGTATGATTTGAGTCATCTTTGACTAAAATAGAAAGAAAAACAGATTTAGTGCTTATTTTGAGAACATTTCAGGTTTATGATTAGATGTTTTTACATAACTTAGAAACATTTCAATATATATTCATTGTGAAGGTAAGAGTATAAACAGTGAAAGTGCCATTAAAAATAGATCTCTACCACTTACTGTAAATGCTAGATAAATCACCTTCTGTGAAGCATATGCTCCCATTTTAGGCAGGAGCAAAACTCTTCAACTGTAACCATAAAGCTACAACTTGCTTGTCAAAAGACCAGATGAATTGTACATAATCCAACGTATCTCCAGTGCCATCAATACATTTTCCCCCTCAATTTTTGAATATCCTGACCAATTCAAAATATCACTGCAGGAAAGATTCTCTTAAAATACAGCCACTTCATAATACT
Source organism: Natator depressus (assembly GCF_965152275.1). Lineage (NCBI taxonomy): Eukaryota > Metazoa > Chordata > Testudines > Cheloniidae > Natator > Natator depressus. The sequence continues at coordinate 130,942,814 of NC_134236.1, forward strand.
GAACCCACTAGCAATTTTAGGGTAATTTTAATATAGTCTCTGTATGACCATGTTTCAGGCTCTACATTTTTTAAAAACAGATCAATTCAATACAACAGCAGAACACAACGGACTCAGTCTTGTCCACAAATATATAGGCTGTATTTCTCCTGTAAAGTAAATGAATAAGCTTGTTCTTGTACATACATACGGAGCTCATATTTCAAAATGTGCAGCAATTCACACCTGCTTAAGTACAGGAACATGCCCCAGTGCATAACTACAGGGCCATGTGAGTGTTGCATGGGTCAACCAGGAGGTTAAATAGTTTATTAACTAGCTAACAAACCGTACATAATGCACACTGTGTATCAGAATCCCAGTTCATTTTTGTTTAAATATCATGACAATGAATGCATGGCTCAAAGTGATAAATGTAAGATAAACCAATAAAAACATTAAGCACTACTACCAGAGTCAACAAAGTATCTGCTAACATGAAAGGCAGGGTTGCCTATTAGTAGGGCCCTACCAAATTCACAGTCCATTTTGGTCAATTTCACGGTCATAGGATTTTAAAAATAATAAATTTTATGATTTCAGCTATTTAATTCTGAAATTTCAGTGTTGTAATTGTAGGGATCCTGGCTCAAAAGGATTTGTGTGGGGTGATCACAAGGTTATTGTAAGAGTGGTTGCGGTACAGCTACCCTTACTTCTGTTCTGTTGCTGGCAGTGGTGCTGCCTTCAGAGCCGGGCAGCTGGAGAGCAGTGGCTGCAGGCCGGGAGCCCAGCTCCGAAGGCAGAGTCACTGCCAGCAGCAGCAGCACAGAAGTAAGGATGGCATGGTACAGTATTGCCACCCTTACTTCTGCGCTGCTGCCTGTGGAGCTGGGCCATCAGTCAGCAGCCCCCGCTCTCCGGCTGCCTAGCTCTGAAGGCAGCGCAGAAGTAAGGGTGGCCATAGTGCAACCCCCCTAAAATAACCTTCAAACCCCCTGTAACTCCCTTTTGTGTCAGGACCCCCAATTTGAGAAACTCTGGTCTCCTCCGTGAAATCTGCATAGTATAGGGTAAAAAAAAACAAAAAACAAAAGACCAGATTTCACAATCCGCCACACGTTTTTCATGGCAGTGAATTTGGTAAGGTCCTATCTATCAGTCGTAGCAAGAGACTAGGCATTGGGAGACAGCTGAGTTTCCTCAGGACACTCAGGTAAACTTCTGTCTCAGGACACTCAGGTAAACTCAGCTGCCCATCTAGATAAATAGCAATAAAATCTTCCCATCTTTGTGAAATGTTTCTAGAGCATTATGCACTGCCATGCCTTATAGTGGCATAGGAGTGCCTTTATAGTAAAAGGTTGAATCATGACATCTGTTTAAAGGTGGACCTTTCTAAGTTTTCTAAAATCAGCAGTCTTAGTCTGATTTCTCTTTCATCAGCAGGTAGGATTAATGACACAAATTTGGCGTCATTTCAGCTCAGAGTTCCAGAAATAGAAGCCTCCACCCCCAAAAGAGCCATTTCTTAAACATTGTTTTAGGTGGGTGGTGTTTGGTTTTTTTGTGCCCAGAGCTACAGATCAAACTGTTGATGTGATGTGAGTCAAAGGTAGTGCATTTAGTGACAACAGTATTTAAGAAAAAACATTTTTTATAGTGCGCATGTGCCAATACAGTAAAACAGCTAGAGTTTCCATTGCTGTCATCCATATGTTTTAAACTAGTCTCTTATAAGTACTCTAAAAATAAAACAGATTACTCTGAAATTTGGTGTGCCTAGTCGGGGCACAATAGTGTTAGTGATCCAAATTTGCGGTCATTTGACCAAGGGGTTCCCAAGTTATAGCACTCCACAAAATGGTTTATTCTGCTGCCTTGCACTGTTAAACTGAGAGGTACTACGAAGGGATGAATCACAGACATACCTCTTGGTGGCTGTGAACTCACCATTCAATTAACAATCATAACCCCCCACTTCAGACAAAAGGAGTTTTGAACTTAGTGACGGAAGGTTGCTGCAATTTGAGGCTTGGGTCTGGGTCTACACTACAGAGTTAGGTTGACATAAGCTGCCTTGCACTGACCTAACTATGTAAGTGTCTACATTAAAATTTTGTTCCCACCAACATATCTGCCCCCCACTGTGTCGACTTAATAACTCAACCTCCATGAGAGGCACAGAGTCAGTGCTGATGTAGTTAGGTTGACACAGTGCCAAGTTAGACACTGAATTGCTTACATGGACTGTTACTGGCTTTGAGAAGCCATCCCACAATACCCTACACCGACAGTACGAAGTATCAGAGTAGCCATGTTAGTCTGTATCCACAAAAACAACAAGGAGTCCGATGGCACCTTAAAGACTGGCAGATTTATTTGGGCATAAGCTTTCATGGGTAAAAAACCCACTTCAGATGCATGGAGTGAAAATTACAGATACAGGCATAAATATATAGTGGCATATGAAGAGAAGGGCAAATATATATTTATGCCTATATCTGTAATTTTCACTCCATGCATCTGAAGAAGTGGGTTTTTTACCCACGAGAGCTTATGCCCAAATAAATCTGCCAGTCTTTAAGGTGCTACTGGACTCCTTGTTGTTTTACTGACAGTACAAGCGCTCCTGGTAGGACGTGCCTGCTGACACAAGGAGCAAAGTGTAGACACCCAAATGATGCAATTACTGCAGTGGCTGTATGCTGACATAAATTGACTTAATTTTGTAGTGTAGACATGCCCTTGGTCTACAGTAGCAACTTATGTCGGTATAACTACGTTGCCAAAGGGTGTGTAAAAGGAAAAACAGATATATAAAATCCACACCCCTGAATGATGCAAGTTTATACTGACCTACTCCAAATGTAGAAAGCACTGTCGACAGAAGCACTTCTCCTGTTGACTTAGCTACTGCCTCTCAGGGAGGTGGATTACCTACGCCATTGGTGTAGGAAGCGCCTTCACTGAAGTGCTGCAGCTGTGCTGCTGCAGCATTTTAAGCATAGACAAGACCTGACAGTCGGGGGTGGCACTTTCATTTTGGAGGGGAACAAAAAGTTAGACGTGTGAAGGCTTCCCAGGAAGGGAGGAGGGTTTGTGGCTGCAATGAAGGGAGGGGGAAAAATGGAGATGGTTGGCAGGTGAGGTGAGAAAGGTTAGAGGCTTAAGTGAAGAAAGCATAGCACCCCCCAGCTCTGCCAGTGCACCCCAAGCTCCTGCAACATGTATGCTCTTTTTTCTGAGGAGTTGGCTAAGTGTGAGAGTATATGCCAGGAGCTGGAACTCCCTGAATCTTATAATGCCAATAGTCAACGTGAATAATGAGTCATTGCTTGAAGAGGGTATAGGCAACCTGTTCTTTTTTGTTCTCTAATACTGTTAGATGAAATCCTGTGGGTGAGAGAGAATGGGCTGTAAAAGGAAGCGAAGAGCTCTGCAACTGTGGAGTTTGCAGAATGAAGATGTGTGTGTTAAGGGGGTGTATGGGAGCACTGCTGAAAGAGAGAAGAAGAGTTAAAGTTGCATGGGCAACCTTAACTCTGCATTTGCTGGTTTTCTGAAGTCTCAGTTTTGATCGACTCAATGTTCTGCAAAGGAACGACATGTCACCAAGCAACGTCAACTCTGTATTAAAGCAGTTTTTTGCCAAATATAAACAAGTACAAAATAGATAAAGGTGTACTCTCACAAGTGTTGGCCCAGCCCACTCTGGCATCAGAAACATGCTAGTTTACTTTGCTTAAACACTCACTACTAGCATGCCCTAGTATGGTGTACCTGGACAATGTGAACAAGAATTATTACTGAGCATCATAGTATTGATCATCTCCCTCTAAAACAGCACAGTTTTAGAACATGGTTTTGAAAACAGTTCCCAGACGAAATCCCTGTCTACACTGGTTAAAGAAATGTTGTTAGTACAGAATACTTTTAAACAATGTTGTGGCTAGCAAAAAATGGATGTCAGTGTGGATAGAGCTTTAAAACTACTGTACGGTGAAACATCAGACACGTCACTATACACAGACATAAATACTTACATTTCTTCTCAATAAACTGATGAAGCAAACAGGACTTGCCAGTTCCAGCATTTCCAATAACCAAGAATTTAAACAGGAAATCTGAAGAATGAAAACAAAAGAAGACCTATGTGCAAATATGAAAGTGAAGAGAGCCAACTATGAGACATTTACTGCTGTTTTAATATCTGCTTTTTGCCTTGTCAACAGACCAAGTAAATAAGGGTAAGGAGAAAACAAGTCTTCAGTCAGCCAGCTGCCACTAGCTGTTATTCTAAAGAGGAGGAATAGATAGGAAATTTAGGAAAATGGCCATAAAGATAAGGAATAAGGTAGCAATAAAGGGGTTAAAAGAGTTACAGCACGTTTATGGCGCTATAGGGATAGATAACTAAAAAGCAGAGAAGTTGGATTAAAAGGGCAATTTAAAGAAAAAAACAAAGGCATAGTAAGATAGGTGGTCTTTAAAGATGTTTTTCGCAGTATCCCCACTTTTCACAATGAGAGCCCTAAACACTATTTGAAAGTCATTTCAAGTTGCTCAGACATTACAACACAGTTCTTGTACATGAAGATGTTTCTGTAAAGTCAAAATGAAAGTCATACTGAAAGTCCTAGGAATTGATTCCGATCATAAAATCTAGAAGTGATATTACTTAGAAGTAATACCATTTCCATGCCTCTTGGCTGTTAAGAGCATAAGAGGTGATTTATTTTAAACACATGAAAACTGATTTGCTTCATGTAACAGTTCTTACATCAAGAGAACACAGAAAAAGTCAACCTTAAGACAGTCAAGAGAAAATGAAGCATTGCTATTTGTAGTATCAAGAACTAAAAAAATTCACAATGATGCTGAACAAAATCAGAACACCATTCAAGATATACTGATACACAAAGTGGTTGTTAGAGTTCAGGGAAAAAAAACTGTGGAATAACCATATTACAAATCATTAAACTGTTGGATTCAAGATACATAAGCCATTTGTAAGGAATAAATAAGTTTAGTATTATAACAACACCTACTACAAAGATAAATTAAGAAACTCAGTTTTTAAACGGACATACTTCACTTTAAAAAAAAAACCCGAAACAAAAAAACCCAACACACATTACTGAGCACTACCACCTCCAGAAACTCTTGTCACCCTTTAGCTTGATGTTCTGCAGATAGTTAGTGTGGTCATACATTTGTATCATCAATCCATGTGCAAAACCCTTGAGTTGTGCTGTTATGCTTGGATTAATGAAAACAAATTAAAAGGGTATGTGTATTAATTACTTAACTCCATATTCTACTGTAATATATAGAAAAACTTGTTTCAGATACAGAAAATATGTACAGGCTTAAAAAAAAAAAAAGATATATTCCAGGATCACTGCCCTCACATCTCCCTTAAAAATTAAGCCACTTCTTCTGTGCCATAAAAAGTGATTCAGAAATAGAAGTTAACTGAATAATTCTGTATATTTGGCTCATTTATATGTTCAGTATTTGTGCTCTGCCCATACCTGCTTCACCCTTCCCTTAAGGAACTACTTCCACTGTTTGCTTATGACAAGGAAAGGAAAGATTTTTTCCCCCAACATTTAAGTCTGATATTGATATGAGAAAATTTATTAATTTCCCAATACATGGCAATAAAGATTAAATTTGGCATGTTAATTCAGGGTGGATTGAATTAATATTTTTTAAAAAAATTGAACTTAAGTTTATTTTTAAAAGTAAGCCTAATTATGACCTGTGTTGAGACCTAAATTTACTATAACCTATTAAAATCATCTGTTAATAAAAGATATTAATCAGTACATGTTTGTTACCAAGTTTTTTTTAAAAAAGTCAAACCACTGGTCTGGTGGAAGGCACCAGCTAAATACCAGGACAGAGTCTGCTAAAGTGCTGTCAGCTTTTGACAACTAGCCTCTTCTGCAAGTACCAAGACAGTATTTTTGTCATTTCCGTTTATTCAACTGTTCAGTTCCATGACTAGTTATTTCAAAGGTAAAAAACAGATTTGAAGTTGAAAAAGCAGAAAGCTTGGTTCTCTCTTCCAATCTATGATTAAAAACTAGGTGCGAAAAGATATCTACTAGTTTGAAAATCTTGAAGGACAAAGTAACAAGAGACAACTAGTCCAACTCACTAAACTACTGGTAATAGTCACTTTGGTTAATCAATCAGTTAGCTTTAAATTCACAACATGTTTTGATACATAAAAAAGTATCCAGCACATTTAAGGTAGTTTAACCAACATAAAATGCACAAAACCAGAATTTTGAAAGTGTAATTTCCACCCAAATAGAGCTCAACACAAATCACAAGTAAAAATCTAGTAAAGAAGAAATGCATTTGACATTTTCTTCATAAGAAAAAATTAAGTAAATTAAGCTAAACAATTGCTTAAAAGTGTATAGATTAGTACATCCTTCTGATTAGCAAAAAAGCAGCAAATTTAGTGTAAAGGTTATATTTAATTGAAAATTAACACGTTTTAATTGTTACCAATGAGAATTAATCTCTCTTTAGGAAAATAACTAAATACAAAACAAGATTAAAATAAAGTATAAATCAAGGCTTCCTACTTGCCAATTTAAATCATGATTAAAACTCAGGGATTTAAATCAATCCACCCTGAAAGTTACAAAATTTTACAAGACCTATTTTGTTCCAAGCAAATCAGTTTTCTTTTAATCACCGTTATTAGTTTTCTCCTTTAAATACAGCTAGCTTCCAGAGAACACAACATAAGCATGAAATTGAAGTATGAAGACTGGGATTTCACCAGAAAGTGAAGATTAATTCTATCAAGCAGTCAATGTTCACTGGTCAAATGGGTTACATAAATATTAACTTCGAAAAATCGGGCCATGGCTAACATGTCAAAGCAAGGAAACCATACTTCATTAGAAGTCTGGGGTGTGCTCTTCATTTATCGGTTATTTTTCTCCAGGAGCATTCATGCATTCAAACCATTAGTCCATTCTGTTTCAGATGGGAATGATTCTTTGTTACAGTGCATCATTAAGCATTTTATAGGAATAGCAAAACCACCACAAATAAATTTCTCAGTGTTTATAAAATCCTGCTGTTGAAGAGTAAATGGGAAGACAGAACAGAAGACTGATGCTCGGATGTTTCCATCCCTCTTATGTCTGTAAAACTTTCCTCCAGAATGTATTCATCTCTACAATGACAACGTACACTGTCACTGTTTTACTCTTATGGTTGTGTTTTGCCTTTCTGGTGCCACACATGATGTTAGAATTATATCAAAGCATTATATTTTCTGCTAATTTGAGATGTTTGACTTACTCACAGGTATAGATCACTCTTCCTCACTACATTCTGTTCCCAAATTCTTCTCCCAGTTAAACTTCACTCCTCCATCCAGCTATTCTTGCTTCCTTTACAGTTACACAGGAGGGTTTTTTGTTCTAGTTGATGGGCATTCTGGATAGCGTCTTCCCCAGTGGACTGAAAGGTAGGGCTTCACACAGTGTATATCACTGGTTCCTAGGCGCCTTTATTCGGCCTACAGTTCTTCTCCCAACTTCTGTATTACCAAAATGCATGCTTTTCAGAAGGTTTCATTCTTTGGGCCATCTGGAAAGCCTCCAAGACTACTGCCTGCGTCAAACTGTGACATTTATCATAAAATCCCGCAGTGTCCCAAGATGGCATCAGCTGACAGCTTTGTAGATATCTGACAAAGTTTTTAAATTCAGATTTTTCCCCCACTTAAGAATTAACACAAGCTTTTCAAAAGAACATTGTATCTTCATTGTGATCAGTTTGGTTCAATACAGTCTCCCAGATTTAAAGTATATCAGTGACTTTAAGCCCAATTTGAAATCAAGTAGTCTTAGGTAATAGACTTAGCTAAGGCTCCTTGTCAGATTTTGTAGTTAAAAGAAAAGGGGAGGGGGGTGTTAAATCCCCCCCACCACATTGTGTGAAAGAGCCACATCAGACACAGTGAAACTGACTATACAAAAACAAATACAAATAAATCTGTTAGTCTAAGGGGCCACAAGGACTCCTGGTTGTTTTTACTGATACAGACTAACACGGCTACCCCTCTGAAACCTGACTATATACACTAAGTGCTATCAAATGCACAGGGTAAACTAAAAAAAAAAAAAAAAAAATGAAAGATATTTTCCTCTTTAACCTTTTTCAGTTACAAATAACCTCTACAATTACTCTAACAGTTGTACTTAAAAAATGTGTCTGAAAGTTTGAAGATGATGGTATCCCTTCAAATTCTACTCTGAAAAGTGAAAATAGCATTTTGGTATTCCAGGGTTGTCTCTTATTATTTGTATCATACTAGCACAGAGGGCCAAATCAGGATTAGGGGCCCATTGTGCAGTATAATCACAATAAGGGACAGTCCATGCCTCAAACTTTTTGTCATCTAAACAGTCGACTCCAGAGCAAATTTAGTTTACAATTTAATTTTTTACATTTTTTTTTGAACTGCCAGTTTAGTAAACACTGATTCAAATGAGCTGCAACAGTGAGGTTAAGGTGTAAATGGAAGTATATATACACACATCTCTTTATTGAAGATTTTACTAGAACGTATGTTGAAAATACCAGCATAGAATCCATCTTATTTCCACATAGCTCTTTTCATCTTACAGTAAGTATGAACAAAAACAAACTTTTTGTCAGTGACGAACATAGATATGTTTCAGAGTATACACTAGGAGCATATCTGTCAAGTAAAAATGCAACAATAACGTCTTTTGGATGAGTTGCACAAGTTGAAAACACATTATTAAATGGAAATTTTTTTTACACAAAGTGCACAGACTTAATTTCACCACATGCCCTTTGTCCATACATTATGCAACAGGTAAAAAGAGAAGAGTGAGTACTTTTCACTCTGCTGTTTTGGCAAACTCCTCTCACAAAGATCCATGCTACACTCCAGGTACAATCGTGTCAGAAGACCGTTACGACTCCATTCCATTCTGTAATTTAGACAGGATTTAACTGTTTTGAACTGTCCTTGAACTGTGCTGACACAGCCAAAGCTTTAACATGATTCAGAAACATGGTTTTAGTCCTGTCTACCCTACGAAAATGGGTTTTAACGCATCCCCTTGGTCCAGCTATAATTTCAGCATACACTAGTCTTTATTCAAACTCAGTGAGGAACAAAATTGATTTCTATATGCTCACTCCATGTAGTATTAGAGCACTGAAAGCAATTCACATTTAGTGCTTCTACTGCTGCTGAATTGCCTGAATGTCTTTTCAGTCATCTCTTCCCAGAGCAGAATTGGAAGCAAAAACACTTTGCAAGTCACTTCATTTTGTGGTTTGTTTTCTCTTTCTTCACAACTGACAAAGAAACCTTAGTTCCAACATTCCATTCAGCTGTCATCCTAGAGGAGCTTCTGTCTTACATTCTGTCATTCTTTCTGGACAGTGCAACTGAAAGAAGAAGGTCACTCAGACATTACACAAAAATTTGCTGCTATGGCTAAAAGAAGAGTTTAGAAATGTTAATCTTTGGTTGTAGTTAAGATCCTCATAACGCAGAGGAGGTGGTTTAAAAACAAATCTTCAGAAAAAAAGTAACTATATGGCATGCACCATAGAGAGTTTCAGATGACAAGAAATACCATCATTAGTCACAAAACTGGCCAGCATGGTAGTGGCAGCTGGGAGCCCACAGCCCTTTAAATCACCCCGAGCTACCAGCTGCAGAGGCAGCTGGGAGCCCTGGGGCTCGGAGGCGATTTAAAGGGCCCAGGTCTCCAGCTGCCGCTACTGCAGGGGAGCCCCAGGCCCTTTAAATCACCAAGGAGCCCTGGAAGCTCCCGGCTGCCACCACTACCCCGGGGCTCTGGCAGAGCTTTAAAGGGCCTGGGGCTCCGCTGTGGTAGCAGCTACCGGAGCCCCGAGCCCTTTAAATCCCTGCCTAAGCCCTGCTGCCCGAGCCCTGGGGTAGTGGTGGCCGGGCTCCATCGGGGATTTAAAGGGCCCCGGGGCTTCAGCTGCCGCTACCACCCCGGCCCTTTAAATGCCCGTTGGAGCCCCGCCACTGCCGCTACCCCAGGGCTTGGGCAGCAGGGCTCAGGCAGGGATTTAAAGGGCCCCGGGGCAGTAGCAGCTGCTGGAGCTCTGGGGCCCTTTATATCCTTGCCAGAGCCCCGCTGCTGCTACCCCAGGGCTCAGGCAGCAGGGCCCCGGCCGGGATTTAAAGGGCTCTGGGGCACTAGCAGCAGCTGGAGCTCTGGGGCCCTTTAAATCCCCGCCAGAGCCCCGCCACTGCCGCTACCCCAGGGCTTGGGCAGCAGGGCTCAGACAGGGATTTAAAGGGCCCCGGGGCAATAGCAGCAGCTGGAGCTCCAGGGCCCTTTAAATCCCTGCAGCAGCCCCGCCGCCGCTACCCCAGGGCTTTAAATTGCCCTCTGGGAAAGCTGGTCCTGGTACGGCGCACCAGCTCTTATCGGTACGCCATACCGGGGCGTACTGGCTTACTTTCACCTCTGATCCAGCTATGCCATGAGCCAGGACCTGTTTGAGACTCCACTGCAATCAAGCACAGGCAAGTCCAATGCAGGAGAAGGAACTTCAAGTAAATGTGTTATTATACTTACCCTTACAATGATGTCCTGTTAAGTTGAGGATGCGCTCAATACGACTATGAACTGCCCTTTCCCCTCTCTAGGACAGGAGGAGAGCACTACAAACCTCAGCTACAGTGGTAAGCCAGACCAAGCGGCAACAAGATGGCCATGCTGGGCACAGGCCCTTTGATTGCCTTAACTTTGTCCTGTAACGTGCTTACATAGACAAACCATCACTGTTTTCTTGTCCTCTTTCCCCATTCCCTCCTATGGTTTTCTATACTTACATATTTTATCTTTGATTTTAAGCATTTTGGACATAGGCTCCGTACAAACTTATAGAAAGACATGATCTAGCACAAGACTCTAATCCTAATTAGAACCTCTGAGCACTGCCACAAAAGTAACAATCACCTCCTGCTAAAACAATGGATCTCTGATGTTCCTTCTGAATCCCTTTAAAATACAACAGTATTGAGTGTCTACTTAAGATTCAAGGCCTGAATTTCACCAACAAGTCAAATAAATCACCAGTTCTCAACACTGAAAAAACATATTAAACTAGGCATTCTAATTGTAGGCTGCTTGTACTGAGCACCAAAGGGAAGGACCACGGCGAAATCCAGGAAGCTGACAACACAGGTAATGTATTTTAGTGTTTGCTTGTTTCACAAACGTAAGAGAAAAAGTCTGGCTGAAGGATAGGAGCTAAAAGCCCGCTGCAGTCCAGGACCTCAAGGATCTGCCAAACTGGGTCAGGCCATGAGTCCATCAAATTTCCTGTTCTGTCTCCAGCTGTGGCCAACTTTTGTTAATTCAGAAGGATGCAAATCTTCCCCCCCCCCCGGGATGATAATGCACCGAGGCACCCGCGCAGCGCTGCGCCCAGAGAGGAAACTGCTCCTACTGCATCCCACACGCTGGGGCCGGGGAGTCGATGGCCCCGGAGCCACCCGAGCTCCCGCATAACCACCGGTGCTCCCAGACCCATCCCGCAGCACCGGCAGCTGCTGACATCCCCTGCCCCTGTCCCCCGGGAGCTCAGCGTGCCCCGCCCCCTACCGGGCCGAACGCCGCACAGGGAGCGGGCATGGCCCGCGGGCCGGCCGCAAGGGGGCCCGGCACCTCGCACGGGAGAGCAGGGAGCGAACCCTCCGGGGCCCCGCAAGCGCAGAGCCGCCCGGGCAGCGCCGCGCCCCGCCGGCCCCGGCTCGGCTCCTACCATAGGTCTCGGACATTGCTGTCTGCGACATTTTGGAAGCGTCGCGCCTTCGGCTGGTGCTGAGCGAGGGCCTGGGGGCGCCTCAGGACGCCAGGTACAAATGGCCGGGGGGGGCGGGGGGGCGAGTCCCAACAGCGGCCGCCGCTACAAACCCCCCAACCCGAGAAGCTTCCTCAGCAGCAGCAACTGGCTCGGAACGGGCACGCACTGCCACGTCTGCGCATGCGTGCGCACGCAGCTCTTCACCCCCCCCACCTCTCGGGGCGTGGTCTCTCCTCCACACATGCGCATTGTCTGCCCTTCTCCGCCCTCCTCCCCACCCCCAACGGCTCTCACCAAAACAGAGCGCACGTGCGTGGCTTGAGAACGAGCCGCGGAGGCCGTTGGGAGGAGACCCTGGGCGAGTTGAGCCGGGGACGTGGGCGTGGCTGCCCGCGCAAGGGGCAGGTGACGGAGGGCGAGAGGGAGGGGCAGGGCGCGGCTGGGGGAGGGCCAGTAACTGTGTGGGAGGCGCGTGAGTCGTGTCGCTCCCTCAGCCCTGGTGCGCGATAGAGGGGACCCTTCCGCCCGCATCGCCGCTTCTCCTGCGCTGGCCTGGGCCGTCACCTGGGTATGCTGGAGTGGGGTGGCTGGGGCGGGTGGCTCCTGGGCCCTGAGGTGCCTCTTTACACGGCCTAAGGCCAGGCTGGCTACCAGGAACCTGAGGGCTGCCGGCAATTTGATTCTAGTAGACAGCACAGCACCCCCCCTTGGGTGCTTGTGGCTGCCAGTGACACACGCACTTAAAATGGTTTCAGAGTAGCCGCCAGCCGTGTTAGTCTGTATCTGCAAAAAGAAAAGGAGGACTTGTGGTGAAAGAATAAATGGACTCAAATCAGACCTCAAGAATTATAACATTCAAAAACCAGTCGGAGAACACTTCAGTCTTTCTGGTCACTCGATTACAGACCTAAATGTCACAATATTACAACAAAAAAACTTCAAAAACAGACTCCCACGAGAGACTGCTGAATTGGAATTAATTTGCAAACTGGACACCATTAAATTAGGTTTGAATAAAGCCTGGGCGTGGACGGGTCATGACACAAAGTAAAACTGTTTCCCCATGTTTATCCCCCCCCTACTGTTCCTCACACATTTTTGTCAACTGCTGGAAACGGCCCACCTTGATTATCACTACAAAAGGTTTTTTTTCTCTCCTGCTTGTAATAGCTCACCTTACCTGATCACTCTCGTTACAGTGTGTATGGTAACACCCATTGTTTCGTGTTCTCTGTGTATATAAAATCTCCCTACAGTATTTTCCACTGCATGCATCCGATGAAGTGGGTTTTAGCTCACGAAAACTTATGCTCAAATAAATTTGTTAGTCTCTAAGGTGCCACAAGTCCTCCTTTTCTTTTTTCACTTAAAATGAGTTTCTCAAGGTTGTCTGATTAATAGAGCTGCTGACCTCAAAGGACATTCATGTCTCCACATCAAAGGTCTTATATTAAACATGGCCCCCACACCTAGGGGATTGTGATGATTTTTGTAAATGGTTAGATTTGTGAGTTCTTGATGATCCTTGATAATCAGTCTCCACCCCAACCTCCCCAGAAATCAGACACAAGTGTGCAGGAGCAAATTTCAAGTTTGTACCTCAAACCACTATTTGGATGAATGGCTAAAATCCCATAAGAAAGGTTGGTGACCTCTGATGGAAAGGTCAAATTATGGAATAATCTAATTCAGGACATTTAAATGGTAAAAATCTTACTACATGTTTACAAACTGATTTAATGTACAACAAAAATGTTGGAAGGGATATTAAATCTTGTGCTTCAGGGATTAAGCCATTCCCAAACTATTAAAGATCAGGGGAGACCTCTGTGGGAGGCAGATTATTCCATACTTGCCTATTATGGGGTTCTTACACTTTGCTCTGAAGCATCTGGTAATGGCCGTTGTCAGAGACAAGATGAACCTTTAGTCTTATCCAGTATGGCAATTCCTGTGTTCCTAAACTACAGCATTTTATTTTTTAATGTATTTATAGGTCACCTATATATTATATTGCAGCTTCCAAAGTCTACAAAAATTTATATCATAATTAACATAAATGCAGGAGACAGGATGGCTCAGAGGTTGGTTACAGATGTTCTTGCCTTTCACTTCTAGGTGGCTGGCTCAAATTCAGCACTACTCAGTAATGAATAAAAGTTATTACTGTCTGTTGGCTGTCCAGTAGCCTCTTGGAAATGAGGGAAGAGGTATCAATGTAAAGCCAAGTAATCGTAGTAATAGACATGGTCTCGTAGGCACCTACTCCATGGGTGCTCCAGCCCTGGAGTACCCATGGAAAAAAAATTAGCAGGTGCTTAGCACCCACCTGCAGCCAAGATCCCCCCACCCCGCCAGTGCCTTGTGTCTGCCGATGGCCCCACTGATCAGCTGCTCCCCCTCCCTCCCAGAGCCTCCCGTCCACCATGGATCAGCTGTTCCATGGGGGAAGGACGCGCTGGGGGAGGAGCAGGGATAGGACATGCTCGGGGGAGGGGGCAGAGGAGGGGTGTGAGTGGGTGGGAGATTGGGGGAAGGGGTGGGCTGAGGGCAGGGCCTGGGGTAGAGCAGGGGCAGGAAGAGGCAGGGCTAGGGTGACCATACATCCCATTTTGGCCAGGACAGTCCCTTTTTTAAGTCCTGTTCCGGCTGTCCCGACTTTTTTGGCACAAGTGGGCATTTGTCCCATTTCCTCTTGCCAACTTGATCAGTTGGCAAGAGCAAATGGGACAAATGCCCACTTTTGTCAAAAAAGTGGGGTGCGGTGCAGAGGCATGTGAGGCGGGGAGGTGAGTGGAAATGCCAGTCCCACTCGGTGGGGGAGGCAGGGCTGGGGGATTGGCAGCGTTCCAGCATGCGGGGGGCTGTCAGGGTTCCAGTGACTGGCAACAGCCTTGTGGGGAGGGGGGCCGGCGGCTTGGATGAGTAACAAGGGATGTCCCATTTTCCCTTTGGGAAATATGGTCACCCTTGGCAGGGCAGGGGTGGGGGTTTGGGGGAAGGGGTGGAGTGGGGGCAGGGTCTGGGGCTGAGCAGGGGTTGAAGTTGCAATGGGGGAGGTTTAGATTGGATATTAGGAAAAACTTTTTCACTAAGAGGGTGGTGAAACACTGGAATGCGTTACCTAGGGAGGTGGTAGAATCTCCTTCCTTAGAGGTTTTTAAGGTCAGGCTTGACAAAGCCCTGGCTGGGATGATTTAACTGGGAATTGGTCCTGCTTCGAGCAGGGGGTTGGACTAGATGACCTTCTGGGGTCCCTTCCAACCCTGATATTCTATGATTCTATGATTCTATGAATACCTCCAGGGAAAGATGGAAGCTGACACCACCTGTCTATGGTCTAGGGCCCTAGTCCTTCAACAAGCTCCAGACTGGTGAACATCTGCATCTAACAGCCCCATTGACTTCAGTGGTATTCAGAAATGATATTTTGTCAAAGTTGCAAACTGAAACTTTATTAATAAATTTAAATAGGTCTGGAACTTGTCTGGTTTATTTATTTACATGGCTTTTTGCCATACTCTGATATATTATGTCATTTTTATGAATCAACTAATAAGGTCTAGATTCTGTAAGTCAGTACCTTTTGTTTTTAAAACATTGTTTCAGTGGGCTGTGATGGTTTTAACATAATATTATTATGCTGAGTTATTATATGGTGCATTCATAAATATTGATAATAAGGGTTTTAAAGAGGCACCATCTGCTTGAAATTTGGTAAATTTCAGTACCTTAGTAGTTTCAGGTAGGAAACCTATTTTTGTCATTTTAAAACACCTCTTTAAAACACATAAACAATAGAAGAAACTGACTGAATAGCTACCTGATTATATAGGGTAAAACAGTGAAACCTGATTACACACACTTAAAATGCACAAAGTAAACAAACGGGGGGGGGGGTAGGGGGAGTCAAATAAATTTTTCCTCCATTTCCATTCAGGTATTGTAATCTTAAATGTTACTTGTAACAATAGTAAGTTAAATATCTATATATATATATACACACACGTACACACACAGGAGTTTGTTTTACATTGGT
This sequence comes from Natator depressus, assembly GCF_965152275.1. Classification (NCBI taxonomy): domain Eukaryota; kingdom Metazoa; phylum Chordata; order Testudines; family Cheloniidae; genus Natator; species Natator depressus. The sequence continues at coordinate 130,958,709 of NC_134236.1, forward strand.
TTTCCCTTTAATGAGTCAACATTAGTATCCTCTTTCCATTGTCAATAGTGTCCCCTGGTGGTTGATAAATTGTGTGATCCCTTTGTCTAACCATCTGAAGAATGTGCTTCAGGGCTAGATGGAAAAGGAGGTTGCCATGGATAGGCAACAGTGGAGGGACATGAATAATAACTCAAATGTTCAAATTAGAAAAGTGTGCTTTAGAAAGAAGTTTTCAATAATGGCTGAAAGATAGTAGTAATGTATGAGGTAATCCTTCTGAAAAAGACCCATAGAACTTAATCTTATAATAATCCTATATAGTTTAATAGGAAGTGATAACTTTTCTAAAGATTTTTTTAAAAAATTATATACAGTGCAATAGACAATTGTAATCTTGGTTTGTATAAGATAATTTAAAAACCACCTATGGAAAGGATCCATATTTTTAGAGCAACTTCTATAGAAATCTGTTACATTTCCATAGAATCTTACTGTTTTCATATTTTTAAAATTTTGTAGGGCTTTTCCAAAAGAGAGAAAAGGTAGAATTTTAAAATTGTGCTTAGAAATAGATAATTATTCAATGCTGATTCAAATAATTTTTGTGGGTGTACATGATACCAGTCAGTACATTTTGCTTTGTTGGGCAGTTAGTAATAAAGGCCTGATCCTGGAATCTGTGGAAGTTTTGAATATGTGAAGAGTGGGGTAGTTACCCCTAATGTAATTTGGTTAAGAAAATTCCCCCTAATTCGCCATTTTGTAGAGGCCAGTGGTATTTTAATCAGGGCATTTAATGAGCTTTAGAAAAATTATAATGTTTTTGTGCTGAGATTTAAACAATTTACATATATAAAGAAATGAAGCCGATTCTTAATAGGGTGCAACTCTGATTAGCCAAACATTAATTATCTGATAATCTCTGTTATCCAAAATAGGGTCATATCCCATGACAACATTTAATTAAATTGAAAATTCCCTTGATTAGCTAAAAACCTCAATTATTCAAACTTATTGAATATCCTCAATGTTACTAGAAGTTGTACTGTATTTATAAGGGTACATAAGAAGCTTTGCACACCTCTCCCCACCACCTCCCCATGCAGCGGTGCTTTCCTGGGGGCTCCCCGAAGGCGGCGACATGCCCCTCACTCAGCTCCTAGGTGGAGGCATGGCCAGGCAGCTCTCCGCACTGCCTCCGCCTGCAGGCACCACCCTCACAGCTCCCATTGGCCGATGTTCCCGGCCAATAGGAGCTGTGAAGCCAGTGGTCTAGGCGGAGGTAGCGTGTGGAGTTGCCTGGCCATGTCTTCGCCTAGGAGCTGAGCAAGGGGATGTGTCACCGCTTCTGGGGAGCCCCCGAGGTAAGCACCACCGAGAGCCTGCTTCACCCCATCCCATGTCCCAATCCCCTGCCCCCACCCACACCCAAACTCTGCTGGGGGGGACAGTGCAGAGCCACATAAAGAGCCTGCCAGCCCTGCCAACCTTCTCTTCCCCCTCCCCCCCCCCCAGCACCAGCAGGGGTCCCGGGCCGTATGCCACTGCCCGCCCTCCCCAGCACCCAAGCTGCCCTCTCCCAGCACCCACGGTGCCCTCGGGAAGCCCCCCTTCTCCCGCCCTCCCCCCCCAAGTTTTAGTTGAAGGTATTTTTAGTAAAAGTCATGGGCAGGTCTCAGGCCATAAATTTTTGTTTACTGACTGCAACCTGTCCATGACATTTACTAAAAATACCTGTGACTAAAACGTAGCCTTAGCCATGATACACACCATTTAAGAGGGTCTAAAATGCAACGTTTAAGAAGTCCCCTGGTGTGGTTCTGCTGTGCAGCGGCTGGGGCAGGAGGCAAGAAACTCTCACAGAGGTCTGCTTGCCTGTGTGCCATGGACCAGATCTTCACATGAGCCAACTGTACTCCAGCATGAGGGCAATGTTGGGTGAAGGGGCCAGGGTCAGTGAATCCCTCAGTATAGATGCTATTGATTTCTTTTTTTTCCCCAAAAAAGAAAAAGGTTACAATGTCCATCAAACAAGGAAAACAAATTCACTTGGGCAGAGGTACGTGGTTTTACACCAGGATCAGAGCACAGAAATACAGCAGTGGCATTTTCATTAAAATAGCAATTAGTCACATTTGACCTTTCTTGTCTTTTTGATTCTTTAATTATGGATAGCTTGCTAGGAGAGTGTGACAACGCAGAGATTAATGATTGGTAGAGAAATAGTAGCAACTAATGGCCCCAAAAGATTACTTAACGTGTTTATGGTAATAAAGTGATTAAAAATGTAAAACTCTCTATAAAGTGTTGAATATTATTATTTTATTATTGAACAGAAAGAGGATAGGTGGAGGTGGTTTTGATGAAGGCAAAGAGACGGGAGGGCTCTGAGTTACTACAGAGAATTCTTTCCCAGGTATCTGCCTGATGGGTCCTGCCCACATGTGCAGGGTCTGATCGCCATATTGGAGATTGGGAAGGAATTTTCTCCTGGGTCAGATTGGTGGAGACCGTAGGGGTTTTTTGCCTTCCTCTGCAGCGTGGGGTATAGGTCACTTGCAGGTTTAAACTAGTGTAAATGGTGAGTTCTGTGTATCTTCAAATCTTTAAATCATGATTTGAGGACTTCAGTAACTCAGCCAGAGATTGTGTGTCTAATACAGGAGTGGGTGGATGAGGTTCTGTGGCCTGCAATGTGCAGGAGGTCAGACTAGATCACGATGGTCCCTTCTGAACTTAAAGTCTATGAGTCTAAGAATGAAGAAAAGGGTGAGTTGGGTTGGGATTGGGGTATTTGAGTAGTTTTGCTTTTAAGATGAAATAAGAACAGGAAGTAAAACTTACAAATCAAGAAAAAAGATCCACATAAACTGGGAAGTACATAGTTGACAGCTCTACTGTTTGAAAATGTAGGCTACTGTATCTTAATACAAGCCACTATTTTTTAGTAACCATCAAATAAAGTTGCATAGAACTAACCTCACCAGCATCTAACTTGAATGGGATAATGAGAAATTATAGGCCCACTAAAAATGAGCCCATTAAAAAAATGCCCTCTGATTTTGTGCCTGCAGCCAGTTGCACCTGCTAGTAAATGCAGGCTCAAATGAGATAGCAGGTAAACATGGAAATATCAGTTTGTGCCAGTACATTAGATCAACAGACATTTGAATCCTATCATTTATACCCACAGTTAACCTCACCATAATTTTATGCCTGCAGTTGATTATGGGTGCAAAATTGCAGACACAAAATGAGAGGTTAGACATGAGGTCCATTTAGAAATTTTACCCATAGTCATTTACAATTACAACAAATTTCAACTAACCAGTATACCAGAAATGTGAGTGTATGAATGGAGATGGGCCTGAATCAAAACCTCAGAGTCAAACCCTGGATCTGGATTCAGATGTGAGATTGCAGCTGGAACCTCTCTCTATAATATTCCAAAGCTAAATATCTTGAATATTGGGAAAGTACCAATTTGGATATGGATTTAAAATCCCACAAGTTTGGGGTTGGTCAGATCTGGATGTTTTGCTTCTGCCCATTACAAGGATACAAAGTTGAAATTGAATCTGAAGTTCAGATCTGATTTTGTTTGGACCTGCATCTACTTCAGACTCCATGGCTTCCTGCTAGTCTTGGAATGCAATGGGACTAAGGGAAGGACTGGTGCTCAGAAGAAAGCACACAGAGCAAATCTCAGGTTAACCTGAAGGTGGCACTAAAAGGCCACATGTGAAAGGCACTGAAATCAGTCTAAGTGTCAGGTTTCAGAGTGGTAGACGTGTTAGTCTGTATCAGCAGAAAGAACGAGGAGTACTTCTGCTTGTAGCTCTCAAGTGCTCAGGGAATGGGGAGAAAGATACAAGGAGTCTCCCTCCTTCATGATACTTTCCTGGTCCATGGGCACTTGACATGGAAGGACAGAGGGAATCTGTGGCAGATGGAGGCCATTGCCTTCAACTGGCATTGAACTAGTGATGAAAAGAGTCCAAATTAAATATACATGTATAGTTATGGCTGAAATGTTCAAAGGAAGCTAAAGGAGTTAGGCACCCAACCCTACTAGCACTGAATGTCATTAGGAGTTGGGTTTCCCTCAGCCAGCCCTCACTGAAGACCACATGCTGCCACTGATCCACACACTGTTCGCATTGGTGGCTAACAGCAGTTGTGTCTGAAGATTGAAGGTAGTATATGGCACTTAAATACTATGAACCAAATCCATGGCTGTTCCAAGGAGTGTTTGATGCAGCTGAGGAAGAGGAATGGCTTTAATCTACCTTTGAGCGCCTTCGGTCATGCAGTAGATCTGCACTGGGATCTTCTCCCGGAATAAGTGACAACAGCCCATGAGCCATTGTAGCTCACGAAAGCTTATGCTCAAATAAATTTGTTAGTCTCTAAGGTGCCACAAGTACTCCTTTTCTGTTTTACAGAGGTTCTTATATGGTGCTCATTACCAGTCATGGAACCATTATGGTGGATAGTGCTTGTCAAGGTAAAGGGACACCCTGGTTACACTCCCTTTCCTCTAGCCATGCCTTCTGCACCAACTGCAGAGAGGAGAGAGAGCACAGGAGCCACTGCAGTGGCTCTGTGTCACCTGAAGAAACTGCCTATGTAGGGAGAATCCCCCCAGTGGTTGGATAAGTTAGCTTCAGGGTAGTTTTGTGCCAGTAGAATGGTGCAAAGTTGCCCTAATGCAGCCCAGGATCTGGCCCCATCTTTTTATGTGCACTAGAACATTATATAACATTTTACATTATTTGTTGTGATGAAACTATTTGTCATGGGGTTTTATAGGACACAAATGTTCAGAGAATCCCTGTGTCACAAACAGAAATGTACAGTATAAGAGAAAGGTTCACAAGGAAAGTAGAGTATAGGTCCAGCTTTCAAAAGTGACTGGTGATTTTGGGTGGCTTACATTTTTGGGCACCCACTCTGAGATATATTAAAGGGCCTGAATATCAGAAAAGTGCCAAGCACCCTCTTCCTGAAAATCCTTTAGGTATCTCAGGCTGGGCACCCAAAAATGGAGGCACCCATGACCACTAGTCACTTTTGAAAATTTGTGTCATATTCTGAAGAACACTTAAATATATGGAGTGACTATGGTAAGTACAGCTTTGTGGGAGCATCGGCATGTATTTGTCAACTTAGCCTGATGGTGTCGCTTAACTAACGCTTATGCTGCTGACATGTAGGAATATTGGGACATAACAAGCTGCATTTATTCATTTTAAACAATAGAAAATGGCTGAAATGCTTGCTATTTTTTATCGTGACATCCTTGAAACACAAGGCTTCATAATAGATTACTAGGGAAAACTCAGAGTCTCCAGTTCAGCCTCTGGAACATGAAGCTCTTTCGTCTGTTCTAAGGAACTCAGAGCCAGGTCATGTGACAGAAGTCTGATCAACTGGATCATGTTTTTGGAACAGATATCCTCAAAGATGTGATGTAATGGTCTTGATTCCGTTCCACAACTGTCTGAGCATTTATTGATTTGAATGTATGAAGTGTGGTTGTAGCTTCTTTTGGTTCCAGGATATTAGAAAGACAAGGTGGGCGAGGAAGTATCTTTTATTGGACCAACTTCTGTTAATGAGAAACAAGCTTTCAAACCACACTGACTACAGATGATGCTAGTTAATCTCACTGTTATTTTCTTTCTGCTTAGAAAGCAATGATTATCACTGAATGTGATTATGTTTTTCATATTCAGTTGAAGGCAAATTGTTTTGGCATTTCAAGGCCTGCTGCTGGCAGTTCATCATCCCAGATAAAATCAAAATCTTAATGTGCAATTTTTCGCACAAGTTCAGGGTTTAGGGCCATGCTTTTAAAGGTATTTAGGTGCCTAAAGAGGTGCATAGGTAGAGATAGTCAGTGCCTATCTAAACCGCTAGATGCCCAAATACCTTTTAAAAATCTGGCCCTTAATGTCACGCTTGACTTTGGAATTTGCTTTCTCAAGTGAATCTATACAGACCCAGGAGTTTCTGATTTGTCTATTTTTCTGTACAAATAAATCTGATTAAAGAGAAACCTTGTGCAGTTTACATCTGTAGTTCTCAAGTGCCTTTGACTTCCGTGGGAATTGGGCAAGTGTATCTAAAGGCAGAATTTGGTCCTAACTACATAAATATCTATATAAAAAGTACATTGCTTATGGTTACCAGAAGAGGTTTCTGTTCCTGGCCATAACCACCACTTTTCCTACCATTGTTGGATCTCTGGATGGTTAATCCTGCTGTTTTCCTTTTTTGGAATATATGTGTAGTTTCAGTACCTTGAAAATACTTGTGTTATGTGAAGATACTTCTTTTTTATTTCTGAGGAAGCTAGCTATATGTGATCAAATTGAAATGGATGAGCATTTTTTCAAATCCAACCCAGGTTGGTAGTGACTGAACATTGTTACTGATGGCTAGGGCCCTACCAAATTCGCATCCATTGCAGTTAATTTCATGGCCATAAGATTTGAAAATTAGTCAATCTCACGTTTTCAGATGCTTACATCTGAAGTTTCACAGTATTGTAACCATGGGGGTCCCAACCCAAAAGAGGGTCGTGAGGGGGTTGTGGGATTGCTACCCTCACTTCTGCGCTGCCTTCAGAGCTGGGCTCTGCAGGCAGCAGCCCCAGAGCTTCCTGCAGCTGCAGAAGGTTCCTGGAGCTGGAGCTGGGTCTGATCTTCCCCATGCTGCTGGGAGTGCCCCAGCCAGGAGCTCCTAGCTGGTAGTCTGGGCTGGGCTGAGGAGGGACAGGACTTGCTCTTCCCCTGCATGGCTGTTCTCAGGAGGAGTGGGGGAGATCAGACTAGCCTCCACCGCAGAAGTTTGCCAGAGGCTGCAGGAAGCTCTCGGGTTGCTGCCTAGCCCTGGAGCTTCCTGCAGCCGGGGGAGGTACCTGGAGGTGGATCTGCTCTCCCCCCAGCAACAGCTGGGCAGCGGAAGAGAAAGTCCTGTCCTTCCTCAGTCTGAATGGGACTAGCAGCTGGAGCCCCAGGCATGGTAGGACCCCTTGGCTCAGACACTGCCACTCCTCCCCCTTCCCTTCCTCTCTCCTCCAATAGCTAGATTTCATGGGGGAGGTCTGATTTCATGGTCCATGACACATTTTTCACAGCTGTTAATTTGGTAGGGCCCTACTGATGGCCCACGTAAAATGTGTTTGATCTTAATCCAGCTTCTCAGCTGTTCACATCACAAAACCCACACCGCACAGTTAACACTCATTGTCTCTTTTGTTGGGGTGCTCAGCAGAAAGACCAAGATTTAATGCGACAAGGTGGGTGAGGTAATATCTTTTATTGGACTAACTTCTGTTGGTGAGAGGGACAAGCTTTCAAGCTTACACAGAGCTGTTCTTCAGGTCTGCTGAAGAGATCAGAGTAAGCTCTAAAGTTTGCCTCTCTCACCAACAGAACTTGGTCCAATGAAAGATATTACCTCACCCACCTTGTCTCGCTAATATCCTGGGATCAACACCACTGGAGCAACACTGCATACAAGATTTAATGTGGCAGATACTGAATAGCACTCTCCCTTCCTGTCATACATCGGCAAAGCAGTGTAGAGAAGCTTGCACTGCTGGTATCTGTGCAGCATTGTATCTGTTCTGTGGATACCTAGAGAATGTGGTTTCTAGAACTGCCAGTGCTGGACCTTTCACAGCAAGTAACTTTATAAAATTGTTTTTTAAGTTTAAAAAGCATCAAAACGAATGATAATGAAGTAGACATGCTTTTCAGTGAAATTCTGTCAGAGACCATATAACTCAAAACTGCCGTTTATGGCTCCTATCTTTAAAACTTCTCCATGGTGGTGTGGGAGTCTTCTCGTGGATCCATTTTGGGGGACTGGGGTTCATATTAGATCAGCAACACAGTACAATACAATGAATCCTATATTGCTGCTATATTGGCAATGTATAATATCAAATTATTCTTTTGTTTCTTTCAAGAGTATTTTTCAAGAATGATTTTTTTAGTGCGTAAGTCACATCAAAAAGTGTGTAAACTAAGTTTTATACCACTTTCAGTTCTTAGCAATCCTTAGTAGTTATGTAGCTAGTATAAATTTCTTCACTCTGCTACCCTTATAAAGTCAGCTGAGCCAAGGAAGTCTTTTAGATCCATTTTACCTAAACGGATGCCTATCAAATGGGTTAAATTAGGGTGTAGACTTTTAACTATGCTTTTTCCACCATGTACTGCAAAGTCCCTCAAGAAGGGGAAAATTGCTCCTACCAACCATAAGGGGAATCTCTACTTTACACTCCACAGCAACACATTTTGCTAACACAACAACTCAACCCTCCTCCTGATTCAAAGTGGTCACAGTCTCACTTTCCACAGTCAGTGGGTCTGATTCTCTTTTACGCTAAGGGCCTTTTGCACCACTCTGGTAGTGTAAAGGGGGCTTAGTACAAATGTCAAGTCTGCTGCATATTTAAGATTGTGTTCTGAGTAGACTTATCAGTAGCACTTTCCTTTAACCATTAGTGTAGAAGTTCAAGTTGGACAGTTGTTTAGGTGTTCCTGGAAGGGCCTCTTATCCTCATCAGCTACACTTGGTGCACATAATTGGGCACTTGCATACATGCCCATCTTGTCCTTGTGCCTGCACACAAGCTAATCAGATCCTTGCCATGGACATAGGTGCCAAGCAACCATCTGTTTAGATATCTGGCCTGCATAACCCAGGAAGTACCATCTTAAGTATAGGAAGGTCTCTGCATACAGCCAGGATATAAGTATTGGCACCATACGCCTCTTTACTCTTGATTGCACCTGTGGACACTCATGTTATAAACTGAATATGTAAGCAATAGAGAAAAGAGGGCTCATGAACAATTGCAGTTGCCAAATAGGTTGATTCCCACACAGGAGATTCCCACACCTGAGCCATTCTTTTTAGGTGACAAATCTGAGGAACAAATTGAGTTATCAGTAGATGAGGTTTTGGAACAAATTGATAAACTAACCCGTAATAAGTCACTGGGACCAGATGGTATTCACCCAAGAGTTCTGAAGGAACTCCGATATGAAATTGCAGAACCACTAACTCTGGTATGTAACCTATCATTTAAATCAGCCTCTGTAACAGATGACTGGTGGGTAGATAATGTAATGCCAATTTTTTTAAAGGGCTCCAGAGGGAATCCTGGCAGTGCAGACCAGTAAGCCTAACTTCAGGCAAAGTGGTTGAAACTATAGTAAAGAACAGAATTATCAGAAACTTAGATAAACAGGATACGTTGGGGAAGAGTCAGCACAGCTTTTGTAAAGGTAAATCATGTCTCTGCAGTCTATTAGAATTCTTTGAGGGAGTCAACAAGCATGTGAACATGCATGGTGATCCAGTGGATATTGTGTACTTGGATTTTCAGAAAGTCTTTGACAAGGTCCCTCTTAAGCAAACTAAGCAGTCATGGGACACTCGGAAAGGTCCTCTCATGGATCAGTAAGTGGTTACAAGATCAGAAACAAAGGGTAGGAATAAATGGTCAGCTTTCAAAATGGAGAGAGGTAAATAGCAGTCTCCCCCAAGGATCTGTATTGGGAAAAGTGCTGTTCAACATTTTCAGAAATGATCTGGGAAAGTGGGTGAACAGTGAGGTGGCAAAATTTGCAGATGATACAAAATTACTCAACATGATACAAAATTACTGATTCTGAAGAGTTGCAAAGGAATTTCACTAAACTTGGTGACTGGATGACAATGGCAAATGAAATTCAATGTTGATAAATGCAAAGTAATGCACATTGGAAAACATAATCCCAATTATACATGCAAAATGATGGGGTCTAAATGAGCTTTTGCAACTCAAGAAAGAAATCTTGGAGTCATTGTGGATAGTTCTCTGAAAATATCTGCTTAATGTGCAGTGGCAGTCAAAAAAGCTAACACAGTGGTTCTCAAACTTTTGTATTGATGACTCCTTTCACACAGCAAGCCTCTGAGTGTCACCCCCACCCCCATATAAATTAAAAACACTTTTTTATATTTAACACTATTATAAATAATGGAGGTGAAGCAGGGTTTGGGAGTGGAGGCTGACAGCTTGCAACCCCCCGTAATAACCTCGTGACCCCCGAGGGGTCATGACCCTCAGTTTGAGAACCCCTGAGCTAACAGAATGTTAGGAACCATTAGGAATGAGAGACATAAAAAACAGATAATATCATAATGCTTCTATATAAAGCTATGGTACGTAAGGAGGCATATGCTAGAGGTCTATAAAATCATGAATGGGGTGGAGAAAGTGAATAAGGAAGTTATCTTGACTTATTTACCTGTTCACGTAACACAATAAGTAAGGGTCACCCAATGAAATTAATAGGCAGCAGGTTTAAAACAAACAAAAGGAAGTATTTCATCACACAACGCACAGTCAACCTGTGGAACTTGTTGCCAGGGGATATTGTGAAGGCCAAAATTATAACTGGATTCTGAAAATAATTAGATAAGTTCATAGAGGATAGGTCCATCAATGGCCATAGATGCCAACTTCTTGGGTGGTTAGGGGCTCAAGCACCCATGGAGAAAAAATAGTGGGTGCTCAGCACCCACAGGCCTGGCCACGGCTGCTGCTATGGTGGCTCTGGGGTTAGCTCCCAGTTAGCTGCTCAGCGGCTGGCCCTACCTCCAAGCAGCAGTTCACTGGCTCGTCCACTGATCAGCTGTTGAGCAAGGCTGCCCCACCACTCACTCCTCTCTGCTCCCTCTCCACGTCACTGCCCTTAAGGCAGGAGGGGGCAGAAAGGAGCCAGCAGCTGGCAGGAGGCACTCAGGGGAGGGGGTCTCAGGGTAGGAGGCGGAGTGGGGTGGGAAAATCTGGAGTGGGGGCAGGGCCCTGGGGCGGAGTGTGGGTGGGGCCTCAAGGAGGGGGCAGAGCCAGTGTGGGGTACCCACCAGCAAAATGAAAAGTCAGCGCCTATGTCAATGGCTATTAGCCAAGATGGTCAGGATGAAACCCAATCTCTGGGTGTCCCTAAACCTAAAACTGCCAGAAGCATCTGGCACTGGCCATTTTCAGAGAGAAGATACCAGGCTAGATGGTCTATTGGTCTGATTCAGTATGGCTGTTCTTGTTTTCTTATGTCTTGCAGTAGGCAGTTGGAAACCTTTAATCTTTCTCCTCCTTTTAATAAGGCATGTATATGCCAGCAAAGAAGCCCAGACTAATCTGTGTAAGGTCATGTCAATGTTAGTTAATGGCGCTAGGAAGAAGCTAAAGGAGAAGGAGAAAAAGGAGAAAATCCTGCTGATCCCAATGCATAAACTGTGTATATTCTCTGAGGAGTGGGTACCAGAATGAGGAACAGGAAAAAAAGTATATGATGCCCTTTTATATGGGATAAAGGAACACAAGGGATTTTTAGCTCTGTTGATGGATCATGGGAAACAGCCTTAGTGGAGTGGGACCAGAATGCAAGTCCCTCTCCACACGTGAACATAAATGATTCTGATCATCATGACTCAAAGCTATGCAAATATCCGATTCACAGGATTTTTGTCAATTTAGCTCTGAGAGCCCTGCTTGTATGTTGGTGTCAACCTTCTTTCTATAAACATGATCAATTAAAGCAGCACAATGTAAATAGTCAGTGTATGTCACCTTTCATATTTGGGAAAGTTGACTTCTTGATATACATTAATTGATGGGTCATTGCCTAAGATTTGCAGTACACTGACTGCACAATAAATTTTGGCTCTTGGATCAGGATTAAGTTCTACAGCAGCTGAGCCATTTAATCCCTGTTTTGCTGAGCCATGCAATCACTGCAACAAAAATTATTAGGGGACTGGAACACATGAAGAGAGGCTGAGGGAACTTTCAACTACCTGGAAGGGGGTTCCAGAGAGGATGGATCTAGACTGTTCTCAGTGGTAGCAGATGACAGAACGAGGAGTACTGGTCTCCAGTTGCAGTGGGGGAGGTTTAGGTTGGATATTAGGAAAAACTTCTTCACTAGGAGGGTGGTGAAGCACTGGAATGCGTTACCTAGGGAGGTGGTGGAATCTCCTTCCTTAGAAGTTTTTAAGATCAGGCTTGACAAAGCCCTGACTGGGATGATTTAGTTGGGGATTGGCCCTGCTTTGAGCAGGGGATTGGACTAGATGACCTCCTGAGGTCCCTTCCAACTCTGATATTCTATGATTCTATGATTTAGAAATCAGATTTAGATCTGTATAAAGTCTTTACATATAAAGCTAATGTCAACTGCATAAGTCTTAATGGAAAATCCTATAATGTCATAAATCCAATGGGTTTCCTTCCCAAAGTGGTTTCAGGAGTTATTTCTGTGAAATCTGAGATTAATATAATATGCCTATCTATGCATTTATAATGCAGCTGTTATGGCAGAATCTGAATACCATGCACATAAATGAGATTCACGTTGATTCAGCTAAAAGGGACTATAATTTTCAACCCTGATTCTGTGTATTCCATGCAGGGTCATTCAGATGGTTTTCTCTCAGGAGGACGTTGCTGGGGCTATTCTGTGGCTCTGTTACTGGAGACAGGGTTGTGCAAAGGGTGTTACAAAACACAGGCTGAGTCGTATTTCCGATGGTAGACAGCTCCACAGACTAAGGCCTTTAACAGAACATTCATGGCACTTCCAAATACAAGCATACAAGTAAGGGCTTCATTTGGATCTTACATATTCCACTCTGTCTTGATAGGCTGTTTATGAAACCAGCTGCTGAGGCACTTGTCAAGATTAGAATTCAGCTGCAAATGTAAAGACCTCCTACAGCACAAAGCTACTCAGGGGATGTGGGGAATCTCAAAAAGTTTCTACTAACCCAATCAGTGGATGTAGACAGCTTCTCCCTACTGGACTGGAAACAAGTAAAGAAAACCAGTAAAGCACTTTGTGCGGGGGCACTATGTAGGGGCTGTTGGGGTTCAGGATGTACTCCAAGCCGGCAGGCAAGCTGAGGGGCAGCAGCACATCCATCCTTGGTTTTGCAACAGGAGTGTACACTTCTAGCCTGGGGTAGTATCGATATTTTTTGGCACAGCTCCAGCTCAATGTTTCAGTGACTATTTTAATCATTCTAAGCATCAGTTTTTGCAAAATACAAAACATTTCAATTTATCAGTCTAATGTGCTCATATGATCCCCATTACTGTAGTCGCTGAGCACTTCACAGTCTTTAATGCATTTAGAGCTCTCCAGTGAGGTAGGGAAGTGCTATTATTCCCATTTTACAAATGGGGAACTGAGGCACAGAGCGACAAAGATATGTCATCACTGCAGAGTTAATCTGGGCTTTTACCCAACCCTCCTCCCACCATCTACACACAAAACCCCTTTCGCTGGATTTATATGTGCTTTGAACCTGGGCTTGCTTATCCAGTTGTGGGTAAAGGTTAGAGCCCAGATTTCACTTTAACTCAGGCTCTAACACACCTACTTCACAGTGTGACTGCAGGCTGAAATATGGGTTACAAGACTTAGGTTCTGATAGTCCTCCACTGTCTTCCCACAATTCCCTGGGGCTGTATTCTCCTGGCCGTCTACCTACTCTGTTCCTCTGCACTAAAAATCACCTACCAGTTCATATGCATCTGGTTAGAATTTATACCCCTCATTCTACATGGCCTGCTCCATTTCTACATAGCACTTGAAGGGCGTCTGACTGAACAGAGATGCCATCCCAGCATGCTGCTAGCTGACTGGAGGCTGACACCAAGGTTGTTGGGGACATCTGGTTCTTGGAGACATTATTCAAATAAATATGAAATATTTACCATTGTCTTGCTGGGCTGGGGCTGTTTCTGAGCAGGAAAATGTAGGGAGTTGGAATAATGGCACACCAAGGAGATCAAAGGTTCAAGTTTTGGCATTGCTGTTATGCAAAACATTAAAGGGGAGAAACTTTTTTCCCCCCTTGGAAAAGATAATCTTTCATTGCCTTTGCAGGACCTTCTACCTCAGTTGGAGCAAGGCTCCCACCCAAGCCTGTTTGGGCAAGGAGGACCCTGAACCAGTGGGGCCAAAAAGAAAAGGCCCAGGGACAACCTCCTGCAGGACATACATAGGGACTTTCCACAAAGGTTGGAGCAGTTCCTGGACATGTAGAGGGCAGGCAAGGAGTGGGTGGTGGCGGAGTACATCAAGCATGACAGAGCAATGAGGGAGTAGGAGCTTCAGCAGCAGAGGGAACTGTTTGAGCAGCTGCTTATCATGATGGCCAAGGATGACCATGATGGCCAAACACTGGAAGCCTGTGGTGGAACAGGGAATTGAACCCATTTCTCCCTAGTCTCAGGCAGATTTAAATATCAGAAGCACTAAAGAGACACAAAATAGCCTCTTCCATTTAACATGTTCTGTTTTTCAGTTATTTTTTATGTATAAAATAAATCATGCAGTTTATTTTAGTTCAAAATATTTTAAAACTGTTTACCCATTATTATTAACATCTAGCAGCATTCAAGTCAAACTGAGGCAGTACTTACATTTTTACATGATTAGATTATTGTTTTACCAAATGCTGCAAAGAATTCCTTCCTGGGCTGAACACATCACATTTCAACCTGGAAGCGTTTTGCTTTACCAAGCTATAATACCCCGGAAATCAGGCGTTTTTCAAGGAAATCCCAGCACACTTAGCTATGTCATTGCTAATGCACAATTAAAGTAATATTAAGGTCTGGAAAATTGAGAGTTAGGGTTGAAATGTCCTTCATAGAGTTGGATAAATAATTCATACAATGAATTTCCTCTTTTTCTTGCATCAAGATTTGAACCATAGAATCTCACCCAGGCAGAAGGCAGGGGAAGTGGATACAACATACAAAAAAGTGATTAGGAGAATGACAGGGACATCGTTATAACTTCCCCCCACAATTCAATCTACTCATCTTCCCTCACAGTAGTTTCCTACCTTAGTTCCAGTGATATTGTATCCTTCCCTTCACATATATATGCAATTCTTTCATTCATAAATACATGAAATTAACTAATAGGTGTCTTAGCTAGTTTCTTATAGGCATCATGGAAGAAGTAGGCCTTCAGGAGGGATTTATGGGCTGGAGCCTGCTCCATTTAAGTCAATGACAAAATTTCCATTGACTATAGTTGGAGTAGGATGGAGTCCTTAATGAGTGGGGTAGTGGTTTTGCAGACCAGCTCAGAGAAGGTGCTCTGTGTGTAGGGGAGAATATGTGAAGTTGGGTGTAGAAGAAGTTATCAAATGGGGTTCTAAACCTTGATCTACCACACTGTGCCTAGCTACTGTAGCTACAGTATATATAGGTAGATTAATCTATCACTCATCCTACCTGTATGTGAGCCAATCACTGAGATATCAGTAGGTCAAAGGTAGATCTTACTTTCTGAGTCTTGGTCCAAAATCTCAGAGGAGATTTCAGTCACAGTACCAGTGAACCCAGAAAACAGAGCCCTTCTGTTTTGAATACTGCTCTGAACCAAGGCCATATGTATGGGATGTCACAACGGGATTTGAATCTCAGCTGTCACAAATCCATAGGACTTTGGATTCAAGTTTCTGATTTTGTCCCATCTGTAATAAGAACCACAATTATTTTGTGTATAGTTTTTGTTTAATTGTACTAGACTTCCCTATAATCACATATGCAACAGCAGGGTTTCCTAATGCTCCCGGTCCCTGGCTCCCAAGGATGAGTGGAGGTTAGACTCCGTCTGAAAAGCATTATTGTCTAAAATGTCATGATAACACATTGCAATAGATTCAGCCCTGGATTATCCCATCTTCTAGTGATGTAATCCTGGGCACAGAGCCATCTGAGGCAAAAAATCCACTGGGGGAAGTTGCAAAGACACAATTTTTCCACCGAGGGCTCTGGAAGTAGGAGGTGGTGATTAAAGAGGAAGTGTGGCCAGAAGATGCACTCGTAAGTGCATCCCCTGGTATCATCCTCTGCCAGTAGAGTTCCACAGATGTCCAGACCACAGGTTAAAATCTTATCTCAGGTGGAATCCCTGAGAGAGAGTTCCAGTGAACATACCATTTACCCTCTCCCTTGTGAGTGAATGCCCCCCAGGGCAAGGTGGGCCCTGCTTGTGGAAAGAGGTTCAATGTACTTTATCTAGCACAGCATGGCTCCTCTCTCAGAGAGGACCTCGCAGCACTGTCATGATATAAGTAAGGGATAATAATAATGATTTGTACCCTCCATTCAGGGTTGTGATTCATCAACAAGACATTACTCTAAAATCAGGAAGAAAAATGCCCAGTGTCCAAGGAGAGTGATCAGTATCTCTCAGAAGGAGTGGATTGGTGTGATGTCCTGGCTTTCACGCTCAGCTCAGCGATGTTCATACAGTCTCATATAGATCCAATGGACTACAATCTGCTGTCAGTCACACCAATCTATATCAGTAACCATAATTTCATTGACTCCAGTGGAGTTACTCTGAACTCAGACTCATGTAGCTGAGACCAGGATTTGACCCATTTTCCTAACTGAGGAAGTTCTCCAAAGGAATCCTAGCTCTCCTTTCTGGTGTTTGCTCATCTTATTGTGAAGTAATATCTGCACCCTGAGACACTATTGTGTAATTTAGGGTTAGGACAAATATGCCATTGACCTTTACTCTGTCATCAGTTTATTTATCCATATTGGGTAAACAGAGTGCAAGTCATTGGCTATATCTCAACCTTGGCAGACAGCAGCCTTTGTTAGTGTTGTAAATATCGTTCATTGCTTTATTTTATGGGGAGGGAGGGAGATTATGTTATCTTGTTATTATGGCTTTCAGGGATGCCCAGTTGGAAGGTCTATTTTCTCCGCCCAGGGCACATGCAGCTCCTGTACTCTGAGCCAAATTTTGCCCTTGGGTCTGCACAAGTTCTGGAGCATGTTGCACATCTGACAGGACTGACAGCAGCTGGCTCTGTGCTTAAAGCACAAACCACCAGATCCTTATCTGAACTTGTATGAACTGGAAAAAAAAAAGAGCTAAAGTTTGGTCTCGGTGATAGATGAAGGTTCAAACAAGTTCCAACACAGGTATCTATGGGGGATTCAGAACATCATTGATGATGCTCCTAGTAGAAGTAGAGATGGACTCTTAGAACAGGGTCTCCCCCATAATACCCTTTTTAACATCTGAAATATAAGGTAACGGGGCCTTTATTTTTTAGCTATACTGAACATAAAGTAAACTGGTACTTATAATAAAAAGAAAGCAGCAATGACTTTTAATAATACAGCTTCTTGATTTCATTAGCACCAAGCGGGTATTAGGAGGGTGTTTCCTTTTTATTTTCTTGGCTCAGCTCATCTAAATTATTTTTAACTCTGAAGGGCTAGATTCCAGTCCCAATGGGGGAGATTTGCAGTTACAAGCAGAGCCACTGAGGTTGGGATCTGGTCCAGATTTGTGATCTACTTTTTCTTATGTGCAGCATAAGGGAACAGTGTCTAGACTATGGGAAGGAACCTGTGTCTTGCCAGCCCTCGTATTTGCAGGAAAGATGGGCCTGAGTCAAAGTTCCGAATTCATTCACCACTGAACTTGGAGGAAGTTTGCACCTGAATTCAAACGTTGTAGATATCTTTTCCTGGGTAATGGAGCAAATAGAATCTCTGGATCCAAACACCCCTGATTTTGAGGGAAGTTTAGGTCCAGATCAGACCCATCTCTAATTTTGACCTGTAAGCCTGTTCCCCAGACATTCTTTTTGCATTGTTGGCCTTCTGTTTAGTATAGAGGCATTTCCCCAATCAACCTTTGTTGTGCATTTTGAATTGGGCATCTTTTAATTGACTTTAATTGGAGTTGGACTGGGCCCTTAGAAAACACGTTTCCCATTTGCTTCCTTGTGCCTTCGATCTTGTTTTTGGCAAAGTTAAAAAGAGAATTGGTTCTGTCTTACTGAAAATCCTAAATCTTGGATTTGGTTGGAAAACTGGAATCTTCTCTTTGTTTTCTTCCTCCAGCACTGAAATGTTCAGTAACGTATGCAAAGCTTCCCCTAGCAATGCTAACATTTAATCTTGAAACCTTGCCAGACCTGTGGTTGATATGCAGCCACAGGCTAGAAAATCCTTTCCTGGAGCAAGTCCAAGCGCTTTGATCTTCAAGCAGAAGAATTAGCAAATATTGTGTAATAAGTAAAGGAAAAAATATTTTCCAGCCTGGTGTGGAGATATTATCAGCAATGAACTGTGACACATGGAGTTGCAGATGACACATGAAATAGTCAATAGACAGGGAGGCTGAATTATTCATGGTGAAGGAAATTGGCTGCTCACCTTTGGGAATGGAATCTAAATGAAACCTAAGGTATTAAAATGAAATAAGTGGGGTGGTTTCAGCCCTCTCTTAAGGGGGCAATAATGTCAACATCATGTCCTTATCTCATTTGGAAATGTCCTTTGACTCTCTCTGATAGTATACTGCTGCTGTGCCATTACTGCCGTTGGCCACTGTGCAGCTGCTATTTTCTATCTGGGAGCCTAAAGGTGTGCAGAATTGCAAGGGGGCAGGTCCATGGGACATTCCTCTTTGGTATTCTGTGGTGAGGACAGATGGCTACCAGGCAGCTGGCAGCCATAGATTTTCAGTGTCAGTGCACTCTGCAGAGCTTTATTTCATTGCCTTTTCCATAATCTTTGGGTCTCTTGAGATTTTAAATGCAATTCTGAACAGACGCCCTTGGCTCCTTGTGTGTGTTTTGAGCTTGTGAGGATTCCAGGACTGATCTAGAGTTGGAGACTGAATTGCAGGACTTCCTTCACCTTCAAAGGATGAGTTCCAAAATAATCTGAGATTGTCTCTCTTCTCCCTTTTCTGTGGCTCCTATATTTCCCTCTTCCTCCCAACCCAAGCAGATTCTTCTTTATCCCCTCCACAGATCCCTTGAACTGATCTCTAACACTGCTTCCTTCCTTTCCTCTTCTTTTCTCCCTCCCTCCAGGTCAGTTTCTGACTGATCTGCTCCATCCTCTAACTTGAATGCTCCCTCAGTGCAAATGGATATTTGGGCATCTAGCTATCGGCTTACATATGCTTTATCCTATATGCTCATGCAACTGCTGTAGCAACACGTGCCTATGCATTTTCATAAACATTTTTGTTCACAGGCCTCCACACTCCAAACCAGATCACGGTCTCTGTTCTGCTCCCTTTGTGGCACTCCAATGGCAAAAAGAAGCTGAAACTGGCCTCCCCACCCCAGCTGCTTATTTCTCTAGCATGGGGGAATACCCAGTGGCTGTAGAGTTGACATAACCAGCACTGGCATGGTGGGATGGGAAGGGGTGTGTCAGGCACATATTATGCCAGCTCTGTGCCACCTGGGGATTCCCCATGTAACTGGTGTGACAAAGTTCCTGCTCTACTTGGTGGGTCTTGCACTTATTGGCGGATTTGCTCAACTTGGAGCTTCACAGCAGTCCTCAGCTTGGCCGTTTTTCTGAACCCACAGTCCAGGTCGACTCCTCTTGTGTCTGACCAGGAGTTGGGAGGATTTGGGGGGAACCTGGGCCCGCCCTCTACTCTGGGTTCCAGACCAAGGCCCCGTGGAATGCAGCTGTCTAGAGTGCCTCCTGGAACAGCTGTGCGACAGCTACAATTCCCTGGGCTACTTCCCCATGGCCTCCTCCCAACACCTTCTTTATCCTCACCATAGGACCTTCCTCCTGGTGTCTGATAATGCTTGTACACCTCAGTCCTCTAACAGTCCACATTCTCACTCTCGGCTCCTAGCGCCTCTTGCTCCCAACTCCTCACACGCACACCACAAACTGAAGTGAGCTCCTTTTTAAAACCCAGGTGCCCTGATTAGCCTGCCTTAATTGATTCTAGCAGCTTCTTGATTGGCTGCAGGTGTTCTAATCAGCCTGTCTGTCTTAATTGTCTCCAGAAGGTTCCTGATTGTTCTGTTACCTTACCCAGGGAAAAGGGACCTACTTAGCCTACTCTCCTGCTACTGCCCTCTGGCCTGGGCTTTTCTTGCTTTTTGCCCCTGCTTTCAGCTTCCCCCCTGACTGGGCCGGACGCTCTCCCCTCTTTCTTTTCTTTTTGTTGTTTTTTTTCTTTCTCTGCTGTTGCTAGAGTGCCGGCTGCCGGCTGGCTGTTAGCCCCCCCTGCCCGCCCGCCCTCGGACGCTGCTGCCGCTCCAGCTAACCCCCTCCCTGAGAGAGGGGGGGCCTGCTAGCCCGCTCCCCGGAAGGGAGGAGTGGAAGGACCCAGCCCCCAGACCCAGCTGCTTGCCGTTTGTTTGTGGACCCATATTTGGCTGAGAGGACTTTTATCATCTGCTCCGGCATCCCTGGAATGTTGCAGCTGCAAAAAAGAAAGCCCGGAACAGAGGAGGAAAAAGCCGTCTACTGGGGGAACACCACCCGGGGAATCTACAAATCGCTGTGGAGGGGGCCTAAGACTGAGTAACTTTCAAACTGTGCTCTCGTGGGGGGGGAGGCCTTGACTGTGTCTTAACTGTGTTTGTAGGGACACAGGGGGTCCCTGGCACAGAGCTGCCCCCCAATCCATCTGTGTCCTCCCAATCCCCACACACTGTTCTTCACCCCCCCACTCCACCATCTTTACTGGCTGTCTAACATCTGCCTCCAGACTCAGCTGCTTGCCCTGATTCTACCGCGTGGGCCAGAAGCACCAGCCAACCAAACAGGACTCTCTGGACAAGTGTACGGTGGTTCATGTGCCCGCCCCCCCCCCGAATTGTCCACCCCACAGCTTGTCCCTTTCTACCTGACCCCAACTCCTGTTAACCACCTGCCACCGCCCCCACTGGGGCATCAGCACTGGAGGGTACCGGGGTGACCTCTGCCGCTGCCATGCCCATCGCCTCCCCAGACTCTAGGGAAGCCCCCCCCACCCCAGCCGGCGGGAAAGGCCAGGGCAATAAGAAGGGGAAGGGCCCCGCTAAAATCACCGGGCCCTCCATGGCAGGGGCCACCCCCACTGCTGCGGCCCCACCACCGACCACGGCGTCCTTCCCCACTGCCCCCTCCACCAGCTCTGCGGGTGTCCCTTCCTCAGCCCCCAGGATGTATGCCCGAGCGGCGGCAGCCCCCCCGCCTGCCGCCTCATCATCTCTCCCAGCCACCGCCTCCGCCACCATCAATAGCGGCCGGGACCCCTTTCCCACCATGACAAGGAAGCACGATGTCCGATGCCTCCTGGTGCCCACCTCGCCCCACGTGGAGACCTACGTGCGGGCGTTGGCGAGGGTGGTGGGGCCCTCGGCCATTGTGGTGGCCTCCAAAATGTAAGGGAAGGTCGTCTTCTTCTTAGCATTGGAGGCTGCCGCCCAGGAAGCGGTGGAGAGGGGCCTGGCAGTGGGGGGGGGTGATTGTCCCCCAAGAGCCGCTGGAGGACCTGGGCGTCCGCCTGGTCCTGATCTCTGTCCCTCCTTTTCTCCCCAATGCTGCCCTGCTACCCACCCTTTTCACCCTGGGGAAACCTGTTTCTGTTATCAGCCCTCTCCCGTTGGGCTGCAAGGACCCCACCCTCCGTCACATCTTTTCCTTCCGCCGGCAAGTGCAACTTTTACCGCCGTCGGCGGCGCGTGACAGAGTGGCGCTCGAAGGGTCCTTCCTAATCCCCCACCAGGGGGCCCGTTACCGGGTGTACTTCTCCATGGGGGAAGCCCGGTGCTACCTCTGCCGGGTGTCGGGCATCTCCGGAGGGACTGCCCCCTAGCCCGGCAAGGAGGGGCACCTGGGATCCCCGAGACCCGGCAGGACATCGGCCCCGTCATTGCCAATGCCCCTGGCCGCCAGGTACCCGAACCCGCCCCCCATCCTCTTCGGACCACTGCTACTCCCGCTCAGGCCCAAAAGGCACCTCCCCTACAACGCCCAGACGAGCGGGAGAGCCCCGCCCTCGCTGCTGACAATCTGGCGGGGCCTATGGAGGAGGGTGTGGCAGAGATACCACCAGGCATGGGAGAGAGCCTGCCCCGGGGAGAATCCTCCCTCCCTTATGCTACCCCACCGTTCCCCCCCCCAAGTCCCTGAACCATCGCCTTTACCCCCTGACACGACCCCTGCTAACCAGCCCCCAGATGATGCCATGGAGGGCTGGGCCCTAGTCCAGGGGAAATGAGGCAAGCGGAAGGCTCGAGCTCCGCCTCATCTACCCGAGGCGGAGGCCCCCCGGAAGACTAGGAAGGGGGGCACCGATGCCGAGCCTTCCACTTTGCCCACAAGTGCGTCCCACCCACCGGTGTCAGCCGGGAAAGACATGGCAGCACTGGAAGGTAGTGTCTCCCCTCCACGGGAGACCCTCCCCTCCGAGACCCTCGAGGAAGCCCCTTCTGTCCTGATGCTACCCAAAGACCCCGTGGACCCCGAGGCAACCGTCGTGGCGGGTGCCGGCGGGGAGAACCCCGGGGCGGCGGAAAGTGTCCTCTCCTCCATGTTCGAGGAGATCGAGGCCTTAGATCTGACCCCGGTCACCCAGGGGGAGGACGACCTTTTGCCAGCAAATCTCGATCTGGGCGACCTCACTCCACCCCTCTTTTCCCCATGTTCCCTCCCCTTAACTGCTGCTTCTGCTCCCACCTCCAAGGAGCCCCTGGACTCCTCCACCGACCCGGCCGCTGATGGCACCCCGCTGACGACCACCGAGCCTGCTCAGGTGACAGCCGGTGCCACGCGGCCGGGACACAAGTCGCCGGGGCACCCCCTGTTGGTGCGGAGCAATCGACTTCCTTCCTGGGCGGGGGCCCTACAGAAGATAATCCACCTCCTGATGCTGTGGCCACTAAATCCACCACAGAGCATGCGCCCAGTGTCACTGAGAGCTCTCTCCCCACCCCCTTAATCCTCGAGCCTGATCGGGAGGCGCCACCATCCAGCTGCTTGCCTCCCGAAACCCAGAACCTCACCTCTGCCCCTGCTCCTGCCCCTACCCCTAACCCATTTATCTCCTACAATGTCATTGCCCCCCCCCTCCCCGGGGCTGTTTCCTTCCCTTTCCCAACTGATGACCGCCAGGGAGCGGCCTTTGTGTTCTCCTGCCCCGAACCATTAGGAGCTGCTATTTTCCCTCCACGTCCCCTATCGCCCCAGAGCTTGAGGCGGGCCTAGAAGCTCCAGCCCATCAGGCACCCCGTCGGGGATCCGCACCCTGCTTGTCCGTTTTAGTGGACCACAGGGCTGCACCAAGGGCCCCGCCGGGGAACAACCGGGAAACCATAGCCCCACCCCCCCATGAGCTGTGAGGAGAGCTGCGGAAGTTTTTAGAGGATGTCCATGGCTCCTGCAACAAGGTACAACTTGCTCTCCAGTGATGGGGGGGATTTTTCTCAAATCCTCCGGGCCACAAGGGCCCTCATGGGGGAAGGTAAAGGGATGGGAAAGTAGGATGCCGCGGCCTACTGGCGGGTCCGCGTCTTCCGTGAACAATTACTCACCTATGGGATGGGTCACAGACTGTTGCGCGGCCCGCTGGGAGATGTGAGCATCCCTGCCAGTGAGGATCCCCCCCTAGCACCTCTCACCATCGCAACGTTGAACACCCGGGGTTGTAGGATGGCTCTCCACAGGTCCCAGGTACTCTCCTTCCTTCGGGAGGGAGGGTACTCTGTGGTTTTCCTGCAGGAGACCCACATGGATCCGACCACCGAAGACGGTGGCTGGAGTGGGGGGACAGGGTCTACTTTAGCCATGCCACGGTTCGACAGGCTAGAGTGGCGACCCTGTTCTCCCCCGACCTATGGCCCGAGGTGCTAGGGGTCGCCGAGGCCGTGCCGGGTCGCCTGCTGCATCTCCGGGTCTGTGTGGAGGGGCTCGTGGTTAACTTCGTTAACGTCTATGCCCCGACATCGGGCCCGGAGCGGCTGCAATTCTACCAGCGGGCGTCCGTCTTCCTCAGCACCTTAGATTCTCACGAGTGCCTGGTCCTGGGAGGGGATTTTAATACCTCCCTTGAGGAGCAGGACTGCTCGGGGACCGAGCAGAGCCCGGCTGCCGCGGACACCCTCCGGGAGATAGTCGAACATCACTCCCTATTGGACATCTGGCGCGACCACCACCCGGATGACACTTCCACGTTCACCTTTGTCCGGGTGGAGGCCCATTGGTCGAGCCACTCCCGGTTGGACCGCATTTATTTATCACGCTTCCATCTCTCATGAGCCCACTCCTCCAGCATTCGGCTGGCCCCATTTTCTGACCATCATCTAGCCACCGTGACAGCCTCCCTCTGTGCGGAGAGGCCGGGGCCGGCCTATTGGCATTTTAACAACAGCCTGTTGGAGGATGAGGGCTTCGTGACGTCCTTCCGGAAATTCTGGCTGGCCTGGCGAGGGCAGCGGCATGCCTTTCCCTCGGCATGGCGATGGTGGGACCTGGGGAAGGTGCGCGCCTGGCTTTTCTGCCACGACTACACTTGGGGCACCAGCCGACGGAGAAATGCAGCGATAGAGCAGTTGGAATGGGAGGTCTTAGAGCTGGAGAGGTGTCTGGCCGCCAGCCCCGAGGACCCGCTCCTCTGCGGAGCGTGCCGGGAGGAGCTCCGGGCCCTCGAGGACCATCGGGCCCGGGGCACCTTTGTTCAATCCCACACCCGCCTCCTTCGGGAGATGGATCGCGGCTCCCGCTTCTTCTATGCCCTGGCGAAAATGAGGGGGGCCAAGAAACACATGACCTGCCTCCTGGCAGAAGATGGTACCCCCCTCACGGAACCGGTGGAGATGCGCGGGAGGGCCCGAGCCTTCTACGCAAGTCTTTTCTCCCCGGATCCGACCGACCCTGGCGCTTGCAGAGTGCTCTGGGAGGAGCTCCCTACGGTCAGCGCGAGCGACTGAGACCGGCTAGAGTTGCCTCTCACTCAGGTCGAGTTCTCGGAAGCCCTCCGTCGTATGCCCACTAATAAGTCTCCAGGCATGGACGGGCTGACTGTGGAGTTCTACCGTGTGTTTTGGGACGTCCGCGGCCCAGACCTAGTCACCGTCTGGGCCGAGTCTTTGCAGAGCGGGGTACTCCCTCTTTCGTGCAGGCAAGCCATGCTCGCCTTATTGCCAAAGAAGGGGGACCGCCGCGATTTACGAAATTGGTGTCCCGTCTCGCTCCTCAGCACAGACTACAAAATCATAGCGTAAGCAATCTCGCTGCGGCTAGGGTCTGTGCTGGCGGACATGATCCACCCAGACCAGACCTACACCGTCCCGGACCGCAGTATCTTTGATAACCTATTTCTGGTTCGGGACCTTTTGGAACTCAGGCATAGAGACGGTCTGTCGTTCGCCCTCCTGTCCCTAGATCAGGAGAAGGCGTTCGATAGGGTGGACCACGGGTACCTCCTGAACACTCTGCGAGCGTTTGGCTTCGGACCCCAGTTTGTGGGTTTTCTCCAGGTGCTGTACACCTCCGCAGAGTGTCTGGTTAAGTTCAACTGGACCCTGACCGAACCGGTCACCTTCGGGCGAGGAGTACGGCAGGGGTGCCCCCTCTCGGGCCAGCTGTACGCTCTGGCGATCGAGCCCTTCCTCTGCCTCCTCTGCAGGAGGTTGACAGGGTTGGTGCTGTGGGAGCCGGAGTTGTGGCTGGTCCTGATGACGTGCTCCTCGTGGTCCAGGACTCAGGCGACTTGGCGCGGGTGGAGGCTTGCCAGGCCATCTATTTGGCAGCCTCCTCCGCCCGGGTCAACTGGGTCAAGAGCTCTGGCTTGGCGGTAGGAGACTGGTGGCAGGCGACCTCCCTCCCACCCGCGCTTCAGACCATCCGGTGGAGCGCGGGTCCGCTGCTCTACCTCGGCGTTTACCTTTCTGCCACGCATCCCTCTCCGCCGGAGAACTGGGAAAATTTAGAGGGCGGGGTGATAGAGCGGCTCCGGAAATGGACGGGACTACTCCGATGTCTCTCCCTTCATGGGAGAGCGCTGGTGCTTAATCAACTAGTCCTGTCCAAGCTCTGGTACCGGCTCAACACCCTGGTCCCGGCCCCGAGTTTCCTGACCAACCTCCGGACATCGATTCTGGGGTTCTTTTGGTCAGGAATGCACCGGGCCCCTGTAGGGGTTCTTCATCTACCCCTGAACAAAGGAGGACAGGGCCTGAAGTGTCTGTACACTCAGGCCTGCGTCTTCCGCCTCCAGGCCCTACAGAGACTCCTTTATGGTGCAGGCAGTTCGGTGTGGAGCGTACTGGTGCACACCATCCTGCGCTGCATCCGAGGGCTCCGATATGACCGGCAGCTCTTTTATCTCTGTCCGGGAGGTCTTCCGCGAGACCTCTCAGGGCTGCCGGTCTTCTACCAGGACCTCCTCCGGACTTGGAAACTGTTTTTAACGACCAGGTCCGTGGCGGCCACCGAGGGGGCAGATCTCCTCGCGGAGCCCCTGCTACACAACCCCCAGCTCCGTGTGCAGGTGGCGGAGTCCCGCTCAGTGCGCCAGAGCTTGATCCTGGCAGAAGTCACGAGAGTCAGAGACCTCCTGGACTACGACCGGGGAGACTGGCTGGATTCCCTGACGCTCACGCAGCGCATGGGGCTCTCCAGATCTTGTACTCCCCGGCGCGTACTTCAGGAGGTGAAGGCCGCTTTGCCGCCCGCTGCTAGAGCTTACCTTGTTCGGGTCCTGCTCGAGGGCATGCCCCGCCCACCCTCTACTCCAGGCCCGCCGGACCTTTTAATTGGACCCCTGCCCCGTAGACCCAATCGAGCCCCTCACCCTTTTACGGCGAGCCAGCTGCATGAACTGCAGCCGGTATGCTTCCAAACGGCGCCAAGGAAACATCTATACATGCTCATGCTCCACACCCTTCACGCCCTCACCCGACACAAAGTGGCGAGACCTTCTGCCACCTTTGGAGGGTGAGCAGCCCCGGTGGGCCAGCCTATATTCCACCTTGGTTCTGAGGCCCGTCGGGGACATCAGTTGGCGGCTCCTTCATGGAGCTGTGAGCCTGGGCACGTACTTGGCGCGGTTCAACCCCGTCCCAGATACTTGTCCCTTTTGCGGTGTGAGGGAAACCCTGGCGCACGTATATTTGGAGTGCGCCAGGCTGCAGCCCCTGTTCCGGCTCCTCACAAATCTTTTATTACGTTTTTGGTTGCATTTTTCCCCTCACCTTTTTATTTATGCACTCCCCATCCGTGGCCTCACAAAGTCGCGGGATCTCCGAGTTAACCTCCTCGTGGCCCTGGCTAAAATGGCCATCTATAAAACCAGAGAGAGGAGGTTGGCTGATGGAGTTTCCTGTGACTGTGGGGCCGTTTTCTGATCCTCGGTCCATTCACGTATCCGGGCGGAGTTCCCCTGGGCGGCATCCACCGACTCCCTTGATGCTTTTGAGGAGCGGTGGGCGCTATCCGAGGCTCTCTGCTCGGTTTCCCCGTCCGGCTCCCTTTGTTTCGACCCTTTGATTGGGGGAGAGAGTAAGGGACCCCAGCCATTGCTACTGCGGACACCACCACCTTATAGGGGTCCTTTCACACGTGGGTGCACATGCCCCCCCGGGTTGTCAACCCCACAGCCTGCCCCCTTTGTTTGGTGCTTTCAGAGGAGGGAATTGTTGGTGACACTCGGGTGTGGCGCCAGGTAACTCAAGGGGGTGGCAGACCTTGAGAGTCGATGAAGCCCCCTCGCTCTGGACCACCAGGTAACTTGGAAGCGTGGAAGACCATGAGAGTCAAGGAAGCCCCCCGCTCTGGGCCCAGGCAAGCTTGAACACTTCCCTCCCCTGAAGCTAATGAGAAAACAATTGTGATTGGTTGCTGTGTTACATATTGCATATGCTGATGTTTTGTTTTGTAAGTGTGTTATGCAAATAAAAAAACACCTTTTTTGCTTCAAAAAAAAATTACTCTCCTGTAGCCATCTGGCCTGACCCTATCACACTGGTAAATCCAACTTTCTGGAAGCATAAAGCATCCTTAGTGGCAGAAAACAGCCTCAGGGGCTCAGGATCTGTGGTGTTATTGTGCAGCAGAGCTAAGCACTGGGGTTCCATAAAAGGTGTTCCACTTAGTTTGCAGGGATGAAGCATATACAGAGGCAAAAATGTGGAGACTTAATTTACTGCACCACACAGAGCGTGTAATTTCGAGAAAACCGTATGTTGCGAGATTTGCCAGCCCTTTAAACTTTAACAGTTTATTCATGCTCTAAAAAAAGCAAACATAAGAAAACATTAATAGATATAGTCATGCACAGTGTGCAGGGCTTATCTGACTTAGGACATCTGATTGCAGCGCAGCCTCATTTATCCGAAGAGACAGAGACGTGTCAGCAACATCAACAGCATTTGGATAAAAAGGGCTTAGGACAGTCAGGGGAGTTAATGGGTAAGTGCTTCATTCAAGGGGACCAAACCTGATTCATATATAAAAATGTTTTCGTTAAAGAGGGGTTGGATTATGGGTAAAGAGGGTGTTATCATACCAGTTTCTTAGAGCAAAACTCCAAAATATTATTATTTAAAAAATGATATACCTGTACTCATTTTTTAAAAGTGCCTGATTATAATAAAAATAGTTAATACGTATACAGGAAGTTGCTTCTCTGACAGGAATTGATTTTGGCGGAGTCTTGGACATGAGGCAGCATGTCCTAGTGGATAGGTACAGGACAGGGAATTAGGAGACCTGTGTTCTCTTCCTGATTATGTCACTGACCTGCTGTGTGACCGTGGAAATATATATGTGCCTCAGTTTCCCTATCCGTAAAACGGGATCAATGATACTTCCTTTGATAAAGCACTTGGAAATCTATGATTGAAAACAGTATACCACAGTAAATATTAACATTGGCAAAATTATTAGCTGGAAGAAAACTTCCCAACTAGGTGGGACACTCACACTGCACCCTCTAAAAAGGTGTTGCATGGGCTGCACACCCTGGGAGCTGCAAGAAGCACATTATTTCCAGGAGCTCCCAGGGAGTGCAGGAAATGCACTATCCTTTCAGTGTGTGCTTCCCACCTAGCCCAATAGTTAGGGCCCTAACAAATTTACGGCCATGAAAAACACCTCATGGACTGTGAAATCTGCTCTTTTGTGTGCTTTTATCCTATACTAATTTCATGGGGGAGACCAGAGTTTCTCAAATTGGGGGTCCTGACCCAAAAGGGAGTTGCAGGGGTTCACAAGGTTATTTTAGGGGGGTTATCATATTGCCACCCTTGCTTCTGTGCTGCCTTTAGAGCTGGTTGGCTGGGCGCCCAGCTCTGAAGGCAGCGCCCCACCAGCAGCAGCGCGGAAGTAAGGGTGGCAATCCCATACCATGCCATCCTTACTTCTGCACTGCTGCTGCTGGCGGTGGCTCTGCCTTCAGAGCTGGGCTCCCGGCCAGCAGCCACCGCTCTCCAGCTGCCCGGCTCTGAAGGCAACACAGCCAGCAGCAGTGCAGAAGTATGGTTAGCAGTACCGCAACCCCCCTACAGTAACCATGCGACTCCCCACAACTCCGTTTTGGGTCAGGACCCCTACAATTACAACACCATGAAATTTCAGATTTAAATAGCTGAAATCATGAGATTTACAATTTTTAAAATCCTCTGACCAGGAAATTCACCAAAATGGACCATGAATTTGGAAGGGCCCTACCAATAAGGAAGTAAACCCAGCTCTGCCTCCAATTCCAGATGGCACCTTAATGGCTCTCTCAGGCCTGTGGGGCATTCATGCACTGTGTTTGTGCAAGACGAAGGCTGGTACCTGTGCCCTCGCAATGTTGTTTTTTGCATCTGCTGTGGTGCACTCTTGAGTCTCTGCTCCCTCTTCCATGTTCCACAAGCGCACGCAGGGTTGGTCCCACACTCCCAGATTTCTGCACAACATGCTGAGGAAATGACCTATATTTCACCTTTGTACAACAGTCCTGCCCATTGTGTCTCAAGTAGCCTCTCTCTCTGGCCAGAAGTGATGTGAGCATTCCTGTAAAATACACCATAATCTAAACTGAGCAAATGCATTTTGTTCCAGTTTCAAGCACAAAAATCTACTTCAACGTAGAAGTGACTCCCTCCTTTTCTGACCTACCTCTCATTATTGATGTTATAATTGCTAACCTCAGTAATGTGGATGTCTTAAAACTCCAGGGCATGGGAATGTGTTTTATGAGCCAACTCACACCTTCTGCAGGAGAAAACTGTGCAAGGGCCAGAAAACGCCATGTGTTTCAGCTTGTGGAGTTTCTACAAATCATCCAGCCATGCAGTGGGGTAGGGTCCATAGTGATGGGTGTGTGTTGCGGGGGGGGCATGACCCTCCCAAATAATGGAAGTCTACGGATCCACAGCAAAATCCTTTAGCTCTAGCTATGTATCCAGAAGGCCAAGGAATTAATAGGGTATCCTAGTGCATCTGCACTTCTCCCCAGGGTTCCTGTCTCCCATGGCAGCTCTCCTGGGAAACTTGCTCTCACTCCATACCTGGGCCAACACTTGCCTTTCAAAGCAGGCTTGATTTTGTGGAATGGGATTCTGCATAAGAGAAATCTGATAGGGAAATCCAGATGAGTCCGGAGGGGGCTCATAGACTCATAGATATTAAGGTCAGAAGGGACCATTGTGATCATCTAGTCTGACCTCCTGCACAATGCAGGCCACAGAATCTTACCCAGCTACTCCTGCTGATGCTCTGGAGAACAGGCCTCCCGTTGGCCAACTCTCTCAGGGCCTCTGAAGAGCCTCAATTGTCCAGAGTTTGACCTAAATGTTTCTGTAGAGTTGGAGGGAAGGGGGAGGATTCTCCATTGGCTTGTTCCTTCTCCCACTGATACAATGTAAGACTTTTTAGTCTGTTTTCCTCACCACCATAATTCTAAAGGGAGTGCATGAGGTGGCCCTCAGTTTGTAAAGTGCTGTGGGCATTCACAATGTGCTGCAAGAGATTTCTAACAATAAATAACAACTAGATGAGATAAAGATGATGTCAGGGGCAGGACTGAGGCTGCCATGGCATGTGGTATAAAGTTAAATACAAAAATCCCCAAACCAAACCAAACCAAAATAAAATAGCAAAATACAAAACACACAAAACCAAAAATAAATAAAACCCGCACACTGAAATCTGTGAATTGGAGTTGATTGAGCTTCATCTCTAAATTGTCACTAGGTGGCAGTATTTCAGAAATTAACTGCACTGCTATGAGACAGCAATGGGTATTGCACAGTCATATTCCTAAGGGGTAAAGGTCATGAGTGATACTATTCCATAAAGGGTCAGCAGCTTCAGAGATTTAAGGTAGACAGTACAAAGGACTATGAACCGCTTTTGCAAGATCAGTTTTTCAAGTAAAGGCATGTAAAATCTGCAGGCGCCTGTCTGTCCTTGTGGGTAGCTTAAGAGACCTCTTTACAGGAACTATCTTTAAGCTTTGCAGGAATTGATTTTGTATTGCTTTTTGAAATGGAATTGTCCTGTTTGGAAGTAATTTAGGTCTTGTTTGCACAGGAAAGGATTTTTTTTAGTATAATCCAATGTATGAATTTAAACAACTATAGTTATTCCAGTATAACTCCCTGTGTGGACGCTTTTATTACTTTGAGTACCTTTTCCAGTTTAGTTTATGCCACTTGGGAAGACGTTTAAACTAAATCAAACAAAGCCGTTCTTATATGTGAATAAGTGTCCACATTGGGGGGGGGGTCGGGTCATACCAGTATAACTGTTGGTATAATGGGTACATCTTCCCCATGTAGACAAGACCTTAGGGACAAATGATAGCATAGATTTCTAATTCAGAGCATGGGGAATGGAATAGGAGGGGCATACAGCAGGGAAAGACTCAGTAGGAGAAATTGCCCCATTGAGTATTTGCTGATTGTCAGATGGAATATCCCTAGAAAGAAAATTTGTGATTTCCTCTCCTGCTCCTTCCTCTGTCTCTCTCACACACATACCCTCTCTCTCTCCCTCTCTCTCTCCCTCTCTCACTCACTCTCTCTCCTCTAGTTTGAAAATGAAATGTAGTTGGTCCTGTAGCTCAAGTAGTTGAAATCTGTGCTGAAGATTCAGGGTTCAAACCTGGTAACAGTGCCTTGTCGGGTGTTTGTTACAATTGTATGTAATGAACGGGCCATGTGAAACTTTTGACCTCTGATATTTAGATGCCTTAAAACTACCACTGGTCCCCATCATTCTGCATTTAAAACACTGCATTTCTGCCAGCGATGCAGACTTTCCAAAGCAACTACTGTCAGAGGAAAAGTAATGAGATAGAGCACTTCTTGGCCTGGTGAAATTCTTCCCCAGGTAACCTCAAATTAACCAATATGGAATCTACTCACCTCTGCAAAATTTCAAGTCTCTGGTTCTATCTGATTAGGTCTATAACCACAAATGCTAACCAAGTCTCATTGTCTGAGCAGGCTACTCAGGTTGTTAATCAGGACAGCTGGATTTGGGCGCTGTCGATCCTATACTATTAAAGATGATGTCATTCTTTACTGAAATATCTGTTTTCCCCATGGCAAAGAAGGATTTGCCATCCCAGATCAGACCATTGGTCCATCAAATTTGGTATTCTGCCTCCAGCAATGGACAATATCTAGTGCTGCTGAGGGAAACCAAATCCCCTACCCTATAATTCAAGTAACCAATTATGCTATGCTGTACATTAACAAAAAAGTCCTTCTGGTCTCCTGCAGGTGATCAATTTATGTCCTAACGAATGAGAATTGATTACCCTTAGTGTGACTTACATAACTTTCAATGGTTTCAGAGTAGCAGCCGTGTTAGTCTGTATTCGCAAAAGGAAAAGGAGTACTTGTGGCACCTTAGAGACTAACCAATTTATTTGAGCATAAGCTTTCATGAGCTACAGCTCACTTCAACTTTCAATGTTGTTAATGACCAGAATATATCCCATTTTGTTTTTTCCAAATCCACCCAAAATGTGGGTACCTGATTCACCACTGTGCTACCCCAGTTTTACACCAGTGAAACTCCATGGATATTACTGGAATTTCAGTAAGAGTTTCTATAATGCTTTATCAAATTTCTGTCAGAAGATCAGATTAGAAGGGATTTTCTAATTAAAGTACATTCAAGACACCACACTCAGGTAAAGACAAGACACACTAGATCAGTGCATATAGTAATATTTAATGAAACAATGTATGACGCTATATACACTAAAAATGCAAACAAGCATATAAATAACTTCATGCTGCTTCTCATGTATGTAGCTTGCTACATCTCCTTGTGCTATGATCCTGTCAGCTCTCCTAAGTGAAGTAGGGTTAGTCTGGATCAGTACTTAAATGGAAGACCTGCAGTAAACGCTGCATGAAGTTGTATTGATTATCTTGTAGGTGGTACTTTTCTCTCTGAAACAGTCTCCCAGATTGTTGAGGGCCACTTTGCTGTTCAAGAACGTCTGAGGAACGGGGGGGGGGGGGGGGGAAATAAACATGGGGAAATAGTTTTACTTTGTATAATGACTCAACCACTCCCAGTCTCTATTCAAGCCTAAATTAATTGTATCCGATTTGCAAATTAATTCCAATTCAGCAGTCTCTCGTTGGAGTCTGTTTTCGAAGTTTTTTTGTTGAAGAATAGTCACTTTTAGATCAGAAATCGAGTGACCAGAGAGATTGAAGTGTTCTCCGACTGGTTTATGAATGTTATAATTCTTGACATCTGATTTGTGTCCATTTATTCTTTTACTTAGAGACTGTCCAGTTTGACCAGTGTACACGGCAGAGGGACATTGCTGGCACATGATGGCATATATCACATTGGTAGATGTGCAGGTGAACGAGCCTCTGATAGTGTGGCTGATGTGATTAGGCCCTATGATGGTGTCCCCTGAATAGATATGTGGGCACAGTTGGCAACGGGCTTTGTTGCAAGGATAGGTTCCTGGGTTAGTGGTTCTGTTGTGTGGTGTGTGGTTGCTGGTGAGTATTTGCTTCAGGTTGGGGGGCTGTCTGTAGGCAAGGACTGTCCTGTCTCCCAAGATTTGTGAGAATGATGGGTCGTCCTTCAGGATAGGTTGTAGATCCTTGATGATGCGTTGGAGGGGTTTTAGTTGGGGGCTGAAGGTGACGGCTAGTGGCGTTCTGTTATTTTCTTTGTTGGGCCTGTCCTGTAGTAGGTGACTTCTGGGTACTCTTCTGTAGGTTTCAGAGTAGCAGCCGTGTTAGTTAGGTTTCAGAGTAGCAGCCATGTTAGTTCCCCACCCCACTCTCCTGCTGGTAATAGCTCATCTTAAGTGATCACTCTCCTTACAATGTGTATGGTAAACATCCATTTTTGCATCATCTGTGTGTATATAAATCTCCTCACTATACTTTCCACTTTATGCATCCGATGAAGTGAGCTGTAGCTCACGAAAGCTTATGCTCAAGTAAATTGGTTTGTCTCTAAGGTACCACAAGTACTCCTTTTCACTTTGCTATTGGAATCACATAAAACTGAGATGTTCCCCATCTGATCGTTAAAGAGCCGATGACATTTTTGGTAAAACTAGGGATATTACCCCTGGAGTCATAACTAAATGCCAGCCTGAGTAACTACATTCTGCCTACCAAAAGTTTGCCAAATCAATGGGAAGTTATTCTACTATCCTGTCCCTATGCTCTTTTGTGGTGTTTCTGTTGCTGTCAAATAGCTACCACATTTCATGGCCGTAGTGGCCGCCTATCAATGCTGAGTGTTGTGCTTCCTGTGGCTAGTATGTACTTGTTTTCCTGGTAATTGTAAAGTGCTTTGGGATAAAAGACACTATGAGCCAAACCCTGTAGTTCTTCGTCAGGCAAAACACCTGACTGCCTGATTTCTCATTTATTCCAAGGGCCTTGGGTATGTCTACACTGCAGTAAAACACCCACGGCTGGCCCGGGTTAGCTGATTTGGGCTTGCAGGGCTTGGGGTGAGGGGCTATAAAACCGCAGTGTAGATGTTCAAACTCTGGCTGGAGCTTGGGCTCTGAGCGCCTGTGAGGGAGCGGATCCCAGAGCCTGGCCTCCAACCTTAGCCCAAACATCTACACTACAATTTTATAGCCCCACAGCCAGAGCCTCACGAGCCCAAGTCAGCTGATCTGGGCCAGCCATGAGTGTTTTATTGTAGTGTAGCCATACCCTTACAATGCTCTGGCAGTATAAACAGGCCTTAAATGTTTACACTCACTTTAAAGGCCCCTTTAGACTACCAAAATGGTGTAAATGGATGTTAGTGTAAATAAGAATCTGGCCTCTGGGAGTTTTGCCTTGATAAGAATGTCAGGATTTGGCCCTCTGTACATATAAGCTCACACTCATTATGATCTTCTTCCAAGACAGAAGAGAAATGCCCTACTTATGAATACACCCTAACATGTACTATAAGGAGACTAACAGCAAGTGCTGTACACAGACAGCAAGAGAAATATATAGTACTTTATATAACTCAGTAAAAATGGACTGCCCAGACAAAGGAGACGTAGTTTTTTGAAGTACGCACAGCAGCAAATGACCAAACAGGAGAGTAGCAAATGCAAGTGACATTTCAAGGTGAAATCCTTTAGGGAAACAAGATAGTAAAAATGCATGCTCCAGTATCTTGTGAATGTAGCTGGCTGATAAAAATATTCGCTCGTGAGTGATGCAATCATTCTAAAAAAAAGGATTAGTCCTTGGAGAGGAGGGGGAGGGTTAGAAAGCTCAGGTGAAGGTAAGATGAAGAACAGCATCATTTAGGCATCTGTAGTTGTCACTATGTCTCCAGGGACAGCATTTCCTGCATTCTTAGTACGATTTACTGAAACTACATAGGCATTAATCATATGTCACCAGGCAATGTGGCATACTGCCCAGCAAATGATACAATAGAATATAGTGGGAAGGAACCAGACTTTTTTATAATCAAAAATGCCCAGGTCAGGCTTGATTCTGATCTCACACTGGTTTTACATTGGTATAACTCCATTAACTGCCATGGAGTTACTCCTGATTTACACCATGAGGCCTTGGAATGGACTAGAAGAGTGAATATGCAGTCTTAATACTAAGGCTGTGTGAAAGATTTGCACAGAATCCTGAATACACCTGAAATCAGAGTGGGGTTCAGATTCTTTTGCTATCTACATACCTCAGCTCAGATTTGGGAAAGGAACCTGCCACTCCCCATCTCAGGGCTCAGAGACTGTCTGTATTTCCATGCATCCGATGAAGTGAGCTGTAGCTCACGAAAGCTTATGCTCAAATAAATTGGTTAGTCTCTAAGGTGCCACAAGTACTCCTTTTCTTTTTGTATTTCCTTAGATGTCTTCAGGGGAGCCATCTGCAGTGGCCACCTCCTGTGTCCGGGTTTCTATGCCCCAAGGCATTTAGGAAGTGATGGGTGGCTGCTTTGGGGTAAGATCATTGCCAGGTAAGAATCATTCCCCTGCCCAATCCTAAAGGGTTTATGCCTCAGGGCAGGATGTGCTTTCCCCATCCCCCAGTAGGGCAGTGGAAGAAGGGAAACTCCTTCTCCCACTTCTAGCCTCAGGCTTTACTATGCTTACAACACCAGACACCCCATAATACCTAGGATGGTAGCTTAGGAGCCCTGAGCGATCCTTAGTGACTGCATATTAGGGAAGACAAGCAACATAAACTGCAGCTACATAGTTTCTTCTACAGCTTCACCATTTAGATCCTTGCAAAGCAATTGTGCAGCTCAGGGCTGATGGAAAACAAGGATTTCTTTCAGTTTCATAAATGGGAGGGGGCAGGGGAACGTCCACATTCCCAGTGATCTGAGGCTGCCTAATCATCCTGAAGCTGTAGATTGCTTGATGCTTCCAGCCCGTAATTCCTGAGTAGTTCATTGGCATCGTTTTTTCTGGACAGACAATTGTCAGCACTATCAAATAGGCTGGCCAGCCATGGGGGCTACTTCAAAAGGCAGTGGTTGAAGGGTATTGACAGTGATGCTGGTGCAATGCATCTGCCCCCAGCATATAAACTCCATGGCCTGCTTCCCCTCCCATGTACACTGGTTTTACACTGGTGTCACTCTATTGACTTCAGTGGAGTTACTCTTCCTTTATACCAAAGGAGTACTTGTGGCACCTTAGAGACTAACCAATTTATTTGAGCATAAGCTTTCGTGAGCTACAGCTCACTTCATCGGATGCTCACGAAAGCTTATGCTCAAATAAATTGGTTAGTCTCTAAGGTGCCACAAGTCCTCCTTTTCTTTTTGCGAATACAGACTAACACGGCTGTTACTCTGAAACCTTTCTTTATACCAGTGTCGAAAGCAGGCAAATCAGGACCTCTGCTTTTGTAGTGTGCCCCCTGTCCTGAATTTTCCAGAGAAATCCTGTGAAGTCATTGTTTGCTAACACATTACTAATTGCTGGTTGGCAAGACAACGTACTGTTAGTGTTCTGTTCCGAGTGCAATGTGCAGAGTCCTCTGCAATTACCTGTGATGTCTAACTCCCTTAATCAGGCAAAAAATGTTTTCTTTCTAATAGTGTGATGTGATGGTTAGTGCCACTGAGGCAAGACTTAAGGCAGTAGCAGGGTGTTGACCTTTAGCCCAGAAAGCTATCACTGAGCGCTATGCATAATGCCAAGTGAAAGAGTTTGGGCCATTCTAATCACTGTGAGAATAAGATAAATACAGTTAGCACTAGAGACATGCATTTTAGGTGATATGGGAGAGGAGAGAAAGCTGGAATAGGCAGCCACTCATGAGCAGCAATCCCAAGCACTGAAGAAACCTTTTTATTGCACCCATCATCCAGTAAAAGATATTACCTCACCCACCTTGTCTCTCTAAAATCTGATGTATCCACATTTCGGCTCTGAGCCTGAAAAGACATATGCATGTGCCAACTTTACACACTCTGGGCTTGGTTTGCAGAAGTGCTGAGCACTCACAACTCCAGTTAACTTCAAGAGGAGCAGCAGGTTCTCAGCAGCTCAGAAAATCAAGCCATACGAGTAGTTGCATTGAAATGAATGGGAATACTCACAGTGCATAAAGTTAAGCATGCTGCATAAATCATTGCAGGATTGGAGCCTTATATAGCACCGATCACCATATTTAGGCGCTGTAGTTTTAGCTACTTGTAACTGTTGACCCTGCAGCCACAATTTTCACTTGTGCCAAAGTTGGATCAGTAAAGTCTCCAAACCAAAGTG
Organism: Natator depressus; assembly: GCF_965152275.1. Lineage (NCBI taxonomy): Eukaryota > Metazoa > Chordata > Testudines > Cheloniidae > Natator > Natator depressus. Next base: position 130,996,769 of record NC_134236.1, read on the forward strand.
CAGCAAAAAGCATGATATGACATCACAAGTGATCTTTGTGCTGTTGATATCAGATTTAGCAACAACCCATAGCATGAACAATGCACTATGTCCACAGTATGCTCAGAGAAGGGAGAGTCTCACAGTCCCACAAAAATAATAGGTATTATCTTGATTTTGAAACAATATTTGTGTGAATCTCATATAAAGTTTAACACATATGCAGTGCTGGGGAGGAGCTGGTGGTCCTGGTACATGTAGGTACCAGTGACATAGGGAAAGGTAGGAGAGAGGTCCTGGAGGCTAAATTTAGGTTGTTAGGTAAGAGATTGAAGTCCAGGACCTCCATGGTCTGAAATGCTTCCAGTTCCATGCACAGGGCCAGTTAGACAAGTAGAACTGCAGGGTCTCAATGCGTGGATGAGATGATGGTGTAAGGAGGAGGGTATTAGATTTATTAGGAACTGGGGAACCTTTTGGGGAAGGGGGAGGCTACAGAGGAAGGATGGGCTCCACCTAAACCAAAATGGAACCAGACTGCTGGCTTGCAAAATTAAAAAGTTTGTAGAGGAGTTTGTAAACTGAGGGCTGGGGGAAGCCAACAGGTGCAGAGGATCACACTGTTTGAGGGGAGGCTCTATTAATGGGGATTCTCTATATCCTAGTAAGGTGGCAAGAATGGAAGATGGTAAAGTACAGGTAAAAATTGAAGAGAAACAGTCAAATGAACACCAATTACATCACATAATGGCAGACAGCTAAAAAGTAACAATTTTTATAAGTGCTTGCAGACAAATGCTAGAAGTCTAAACACTAAGATGGGTGAACTTGAGTGCCTGGTATTAAATGATGATATTGATATAATAGGCATCACAGAAACTTGGTGGAACGATGATAACCAATGGGATATGGTAACATGATCATACAAAATATATAGGAATGACAGAGTAGGTCAGGCTGGTGGGGGCACTCTGTGTAAAAAAAGCATAGACTCAAACATAGTAAAAAATTTAAATGACTCAAACTGTACCATAGACTCTATGGAGAGCAATTCTATGCATGAATAATAAGAATATAACAGTAGGGATATATTACCAACCACCTGCCCAGGATGGTGATGGTGACTGTGAAATGCTCCAGGAGATTAGGGAGACTATAAAATAGAAATCTCAATAATAATGGGGGATTTTAATTATCCCCATATTGACTGGGTACATATCACCTCAGGATGGGATGCAGAGACAAAGTTTCTTGACACCATAAATGACTACTTCTTGGAGCAATTAGTCCTGGAACCCACAAGAGGAGAGGCAATTCTTGATTTAGCCCTAAGTGGAACACAGGATCTGGTCCAAGAGGTAAATATAGTTGAACTGCTTGGTAATAACGACCATAATATAATTAAATTTAACATCCTGGGGAAGGGGACACCAAAGAAGCCCATCACAGCAGCATTTAACTTCAGAAAGGGGAACTACACAATGAAGGAGCTAGTTAAACAGAAATTAAAAGGTACAGTCACTAAAGTGAAATGCCTGCAAGCTGCATGGAAACTTTTAAAAAACACCATAATAGAGGCTCAAATTAAATGTATACCACAAATTAAAAAACATAGTAAAAGGACCAAAAAAGTGCCACCATGGCTACACAACTAAGTAAAAAAAGTGGTTAGAGGCAAAAAGGCATCCTGTAAAAATTGGAAGTTAAATCCTACTGAGGAAAATAGAAAGGAGCATAAACTCTGGCAAATCAAATGTAAAAGTATAATTAGGAAGGTCAAAAAAGAATCTGAAGAGCAACTAGCCAAAGACTTAAAAATTAACAGCAAAAATTTTTTAAAGTACATCAGAAGCAAGAAGCCTGCCAGGAAATCAGTGGGGCCACTGGGCAATCAAGGTGGTAAAGGAGCACTCAAGGGAGAAAAGGCTATTGTGGAGAAGCTAAATGAATTCTTTGTATCAGTCTTCACTGTAGCGGATTTGAGGGAGATTCCCATACCTGAGCCATTCTTTTTAGGTGACAAATCTAAGGAACTGTCCCAGATTGAGGTGTCAATAGAGGAGGTTTTGGAACAAATTGATAAATTAAACAATAATAAATCACCTGAGTTGCCCCTGAGTTGAGGGGTCTGTGTACCCCAGATTTTGATCAAGCTAAGTGCAACCATATTATGTGTATTCAGCCATCATTAATTAATAAAATAGAACACCACATAGTTAAGGGTTAATTTGAACAAACAGGGCTTCTAGAGGCAAGATCAGATGCTAGCTGTATTTGCAGTTTCTGCTAATCAGAATGGGAGGAGGGGAGAAAAAGAGTCAACAAATTGAGACTGAAAGAAAATAAGTGGATGAAAACTTTGAATTCAGGTGCCTTTGATATGGAAGCTTATTATGACTAAGATTGTTAGGAATGTTTGTTGATAAGTCATTTATTGAAGTTAGGAGAAGTGATGATCCAGTAGGGATCAGTATGATCTAGGTGTTTTGTAAAAGTTAGTTATAAAAAGACTAGATAATAGAGTGTACTTTGGAGCAGTTCTCTGAAGCTATCCTGAGAAATTTTTTCCTGACACCAGACTCCCCGGTGGGAAGCAACCAGCTATTGCTGACCTGCTGCAAATTACTCAATACCATCTCAGATTCTAGGTAATTTGGGATGGTCTAAACCTATTGCTTATGTCTGTGTGTGCTTAAATCTAATAAATTGTAGTTTTAGATAAGAGCACATTTACTTGTATTAATCTTTCATCAGACAGAATTGCTGTGTTCCCATTGACTTATTCCTGACACCACCTGGAATGAAACAATTATGTTACCACTGCTTTGGGTTCTGAAAACCCTGGGTAACAGTCTTCATCCAAGAGTTCTGAAGGACTGAGGTGTTTTGAATGGTGACTGAGGAACTGTGGGGAGGGGAGTGTTTGAGGGAAAAGATCAACAACTCCATTTTGGCCAATTGAGTTTCAGTTGATGACTTGACATCCACAATGAGATGGCAGAGAGAGAGGCTGAGGTGTTGGATGGGCTGATTGGCTGTAATTTGCTGCAAGCTAGTAGATCAACAGCTTCACAGATCCAGGAGCATTATCAGAAAAGTAAGAAGACAGACATACTATGGGCCTCTTTCTATTCCCATTGAGGTCAAAGGCAAAACTCCCATTGATCTCTGGAAATAGGGACAAGTCCTAACTCAAGGGTCTGCAAGAATATTTCAACACATGAGAAAAAACAGTTCCTGTTTTTAAAAGAATAAAGGGTCATGGCTGGAGCACTTGCCTCCCTTCTCCACTTCCTCCCACAAGTCCCATCTGCTGAAATGAATGCACTGGGAGTTCATATTATAGAGCCACTCCTCACTGATTAAGTGCAATGTGCTAGCTTGTATCAGGCAGTGGGAATCACTGCTCGCCTGATGACTTCAGCATACAGGAGAAGGAGCTGGGCTGAGTGTGAGAGGAAACAGTAGCAAATGTGGCCTGAATGCTAAGTCAGAGCAATGAACATGTAGTTGCTCTGATGCAGACACTTTCACTGCCCTGGGCAAAATGGAAAAGGGATACCTCTTCCCATCCAGTGATGGAATCAAGAGTCACTAAACATTCTGCTGCCCTAGGCCTGTTCTGCCTGCATGGTGGAAATGGCTCTGAATGCACATTACTTTTAACTGCAGAGACAGTATTGTCTTTTCTGTTTTTAATCTGAGAAACAAAGGAAACGATTGCATGGTCTAACGTCTGAAAGAATAGCCCCTAACACAACAGGCATACGCAGTTACTGCAGCAATGACTTGAATGCATTTATTTTCTTGCTAATACCTTTCCACTTATAACAATATTTGACTTAATGATAAACCAGGAGCCCCTCTTGTCCACTAGGTCTTTTCAAGCAATCAAACTAAAAAAGAAACCCTTCCTTACACAGTTTTCCAAGAGTTTTGCATGTTATATTTCTTTTTAAAAAAATACATTTTCAATTGGTTTCTCAAAGAAATAACAACATTAGAGACAGTGGGAAAAATTCTAACCCCAGATGCACCCGTGCCTTGATTTTGCTGAATGTGCAAATGCACAGTATAACCCTGTCCAGTGTTACCAGTAGGAAGAATACAACTTCATCTCAAACACAATAACAGAACATCGGAGGGAGCAAATCCGCTTTAGGGCTTGTCTACACATACAGTGCTGCAGCAGTGCAGCTGTACTGCTTAGTGAAGATGCTACCTACGCTGCGCTGGGATAGGTAGGTATCATAAGTATAAAGGGAAGGGTAAACACCTTTAAATCCCTCCTGGCCAGAGGAAGAACCCTTTCACCTGTAAAGGGTTAAGAAGGTAGGATAACCTCGCTGGCACCTGACCAAAATGACCAATGAGGAGACAAGATACTTTCAAAGCTGGAAGGTGGGAGAAACAAAGGTTCTCTCGGTCTGTGTTTTGTTTTTTTCTTTGCCGGGACCAGAGCAGGAATGCAGGTCAGAACTCCTGTAAAGGGCTAATAAGCAATCTAGTTAGATATGCGTTAGATTCTGTTTTGTTTAAATGGTTGATAAAATAAGTTGTGCTGAATGGAATGAATAGTCCTGTTTTTGTCTTTTTGTAACTTAAGGTTTTGCCTAGAGGGATTCTCTATGTTTTGAATCTGATTAATCTGTAAGGTATTTACCATCCTGATTACAGAGGTGATTCTTTTACTTTTTCTTCAATTAAAATTCTTCTTTTAAGAACCTGATTGCTTTTTCATTGTTCTTAAGATCCAAGGGTTTGGGTCTGTGTTCACCTATGTAAATTGGTGAGGATTTTTATCAAGCCTTCCCCAGGAAAGGGGGTGTAGGGTTGGGGAGGATTTGGGGGGGGAAAGACGTTTCCAAGCGGGCTCTTTCCCTGTTATATATTTGTTAGACGCTTGATGGTGGCAGCTATAAAGTCCAGGGGCAAAAGGTAAAATAGTTTGTACCTTGGGGAAGTTTTAACCTAAGCTGGTAAAAATAAGCTTAGGGGGTTTTTCATGCAGGTTCCCACATCTGTACCCTAGAGTTCAGAGTGGGGAAGGAACCTGGGCAGTAGGGTTACCATATGTTTGGGTTTTCCTGGACATTGCCTCTTTTTTGAGGCTCTGTCTTCTGTCCTGGCAGATTTTTCAAACAACAGGCAATGTCTGAGATCTTTGCAGAGCAGATGTTGCAGCTGAGAAAGAGCCCTGATTGGTCTGCTTCCTGAGTGGTCCCTCCCCACAGCTGCAGGATCCTGCCCACCCAGGCCCCAACTCTCAGCCCTGGAGAGGGGGTCCCAGAGGGAGGTACTGACTGACTGCTGTGGCTGCATCCTGGGTTTGCACCAGCCACCCTGTGACAGGGAGTGACCTGTCCCCGCACCTCCAGTGAGTACCCCCACTGCCGGTACCCCTCCAACTTCCCCAACTGTACCTCCTCCAGCTCCCCCTCCGCCAATGTCCTCTTTTTGGGAATCTGACATATGGTAACCCTCGGCATAGGTATTCCATCTCCCTGAAAGGTGATAGCTATGTTGACAGAAGAAACCCTCTCATCAACATAGTGCTGTATATACGGGAAATTTGGTGGGTATAACTATGTTGTTCAGGGGTATAGATTTTCCACACCCCTGAGCGATGTAGTTATACCAACATAAGTTCCTAGTGTAGACCAAGTTTGCTCATGTTGTAAGTGGCAATCAGTTCTCAGCTAGTTTGTGGTAGGTTCTTGTATTCTGTACTTTTTTTTGGTGAGGGTCAAAGGTTTTAGGGTCCCGAGAACAGAGTGTGTAGATTTCCCTCCACTTTTTTTTTTTTAACTTCCTCCTTTTTTTGGTCATATCTATCAGCGAATCTGGTTAAGATCAGGAATCTTGTGCAGTAAGGGTTAAATTCATCAGTGTGAAGAGGACCAGCACAAGGCTTAAGCAGGACTTAAGAGGTGCACAAACCCTGTGTCAGCCTCTGTCATTGTATCCTGCTTTCTCAAAAGGAATCAGTACTTGTACATTCATTCATCCTTGACTGCGTGATGGTGGATGTTATAGATTTTCACACTGTGGCTACTCTGTTGCTATTAACAGCATGATATTTACAGATATCTTGATGCTATTACCACTTAGCGTTTGCACTTTTCACACTGGCTCTTCTGTGTATTGCTACCAAACAGCAGGATATTTACCAATCTGCCCTGATACACTGGTCACTGATATCAACTCTGCATTTGCCATCCTGCAGAGATTGTAAAGCAGGTTTCCTTCTATTCTCAGTACAGGAATATCCAGCACCATAGTTATTGCTAGTACCTTGGTCAGTTGAGTTTTTAAGGTGCCCACTGTATATATCTTGAAGCCCTCAGTTTATTAGTCATGTATGTATATGTAATGCGATTGTGGTTCTCTCCCTACCTGTCAAGGAGGGAGACCACACACCCTCACTACAATGCTCGTAGAGTGACTCTGTTCAGGGGGAATTAGCCAACAGTTAATAGGCCCTAGCCTTCAGTCCAGGCTGGGTATCAATTGGGTGTGGTAGCCCTGACACTCAGCCAGAGTGGGGCAGCACAAAATTAATGGGTCTGGCCCGCAGTCGGGCCGGGTGGCGGCAAGTCTGTAGACCAGAGCCTTCAATCAGCATGGGGCCATACTCAGTTAATGGCTCTAGTTTGCCGTCAGGCTGCACAGGAGTAAATCTATATGCCTGGGGCCCTCACTCAGGGCGTGACAGCAATCAGGTAAGAGTGCTCTGGCCTGCTGTCAGGTAGAGCAGCCCAGCAGTCTAGGAGGTATTAGTTCTCTGATGGGACAGCCAGCTAAACCATCTGACATCCTAGATCAGGCGTTATACCAATAAAATAAAAACCAGCAGGATCTTACTAAAGGGGAAAAGGCAAAATGCCACATTTATTGTGAATACAGAAAGAATCATAGTAAGCAGTTAGTTATAGCTATAACATTCCATTCAATTTCATATTGATTCACACATTCATTCATTCATACACACACACACACAGGTTCTGCAAGGTTGTTATCATAGTTACCAGCCTTAGAGTTGCTCATGCCAAGCCCCTGGCCAGGTGGCCTGGACATGAGGAAGGAGCAGGGCCTTGTCAGATGCTCATCTGATGCTCCTGGAAGTTGGTTTGCAGAATCAGACCCCAAAGTTCTCAGTTTCTAGAGTCCATTTTTATAGGAATTTATTCCTATGCCAGTCTATGGGAATTGCTTCATCATGCTATTGCTAAATCAATCAGCAGATGGCACAGTCCTGATGGCTCCATGTTGTTCTTCGGTTCTCCCATCCTTGAGACTGTTGGGTGGATTCCAGTCTGCCCTCTGGGGGTCCTCTGGTTGTTTCCACTTGATGCCTTCTTCGGCTGATGGACACTGGATTCTTAGGCTGGCACCTCCCTGATCATTCACCAGGCATCCATCCACATACATCCTCTAGCTCTATTTTAATCACAATTGTTAACAAAGCAAGATAAATACAACAAAAGGGCAGGGAGTCTCTGTGTGCTGTTTCTGTTGTTACAAAGTATTGCTTCGAGTCTCTCTTAGGATGTACTAACACAATTAGCAGCTTGCAAGTTTCACACAGAGAGGGAGAGAAACAGTAAAAACAAGAGACCTCTTAATTAGTAAATTTAAACTATGGGGAAATCAAACTCATTTGTGATTTTAATACAGAACTTCTTTAATATGATTCACCATAACACAGGCATCAGACCAGGGAGGCTACCACCCCTGACAGTGAGGTGCTAGGGGGTAAAGGGACACAGCCCCCCCACTCCACTGCATCCCAGCCCAGGGCCCTAACAGTGCCACACAGAGTGGTCCACCACTGGGTCAGTGGGGAAAGCCAGTTGCAACACTCTGGCCTGCTTGCAGTCAGTAACACAGCCAAGCCCTATTCGGCTTCCCTGGGCTCCTTCCTACACTCCCAGTCGGGGGATACCTGAATTCCAGGGTTGTGATTGGTCTCACTGGGGTAAACAGTGAGTGGCAGCCCCACCCTCAGTGTCCCTGGTGTCTGGCAGTCCCTCTGGGTCTCTGATACTGTAGCAGCCTCTGTCAGGTCCAGGCTCTAGCAGAGGGGAAGGCGGCAGCAGTATCCTGCTCCTCTGGCAGCTCTGCCCCAGCTGAGCTAGAGGGCCGGCCTTTTATAGTTCCTGTTCCTGTCCCGCCTCTCTGCTTCCAGCGGGGTGGCCACAGGTATCCGGTTCTGCCCACCAGGGGGCAGTTGTGGTTTTCTCCCTGTCTTTCAGGGAGGGAGACCACACCCCCTTGCTACAGTATATCATGATTGACACAGTGATAAATATAGACCTAGGCAGAGTGTGTATGTATGTGTGTTTATATACATATATCTACATATACATATGTATATACATATATATATTTACACACGCACACACATATGTGTTTAATGGAACAACCAAGACATGAATATAACAACCTTATGTAACCACATGATCATATTATTGTAATCCTTATCCTCCATTCCCTCTAGTCCCACGTTTCTATTACACATTGCTTTTTGTAAAATTTTAGGCTGTAAGCTTTTCAAGGCAGGGGATCATGTTCTTTTTATCAGTACAACACGCACTTAGCATATTTTGAGATGCTAAGTAAATAATACAAATAACATCTCAGACAATTTAAGACTGGGATTCTCAAAGACCTTTTTTCCTAAAGTGAATTAGGTGCTGGGGAAAACAGCTACACTTGCAGCTGTGGACTGGAGATTGTAGTCAGAAAAAGCATGGGTGATAGCAATGCAAACTTCCCTACACTGCCCCACCCAGACTGCGTGAGACCACTTCTAGTGACAGTTCAGATTTCAGACTCATTTAATTCTTGAGCTCTCTGCTGAGATTACTAAAAATGATGGTGATGGTGGCTTTTTCTGATGTGGACTCTTATCTTCTAGGAACTGGACAGGTAAGCAATTAATTTCACAAAGGTCAACAAACAGATTTATTTTTCTTTTGAGGGATTCGTGATGGTTAATTGTACAAAAATGTGGACAGTTAGAATAGGGCACCCTCTATGCAGCAGAGACCAGAGTCAAGTGTAACCTCACTTGGGTCAAAATTCCATGATTCAAATAATATCAAACTGTGAAGAAGCCTGTGTGTGTGTGTGTGTGTGTGTGTGTGTGTGTGTTAGTAGCAAAAGCAAGCCTCAGTGTGTGAGCATCTGTGCGAATCAGCTTGTAGGAGTGTGCCCAACTGAGTATCTTGGAAATTACATAATCAGCATACGGTCACTTAAAAAGCAACATCACTTAAAAAGCCATATGTTCCTTTGCTAATGGCAATGTTAAGTCCACTGTATGAAAAGGCGACCGAGACAGCTCTTGAGGCATTAGGGGTTACAGCTTGCACTGCTGAATCATGCCGGATGAGCCAGTGTCCTCCAAAATATATGACTCTTTAACCAAATGTTCCTTTTTATGCATCACCTAGCTGCTAAGCTAAGGGAAATATATAAGTGATTTGTGAGCTCTCGCTACTTTGCCCAGTCTGTAATTAGGTTTCCGGAACTGGCCCTGCAGTAGCGATACCCGCAGTTTCCCACAGATCCCTCCTCCTGGCATTGTTCGTTGTGTTCTCACCGCAAGATACATGAGGACCTCCCCACCCCCCATTCACGGCTTGATTGAAAACATTTGGTGTCAATACATTAAAGCAAAGGAAGTGGTTCTCTTCTCCCTGACCATGTTCTCAAGCAGCCAGGAGGGAAGAAATCCAACAAATATGGTCCAGTGAGATAATGCTTTGCTTGCATTACAGCCTCAGGCAAAGCACAAGATGGGTTATTAGGCCTGGTCTACACATGCATTTTGGACTAACTATTTCAGCTGTGGGTGTGATTTTTTACCAAAATAGTTACACTACCACAACCCCCTCGTGTGGCTGCAGTATTACCAGGACAAAGCTGTTTTTACCAATTTAGTTTATTCTCCTAAATTTATAGTAATAAAATAGTGGATGGAGAACTGGACTGGGACTCAGGAGAACTTGGTTCTGTCCCCGGCTTTGCCACTGGCCTGCTGGATTACCTGGGACAAGTCACTTTGGGCTGGATGCACCAAAGAAGTTAGGTGTTGTGATGCTCAGCAAACTGATATAGTTAAAGTGGTATAAAATCTGAGTGTAGACCAACCCTTACTCTCTAATAATCCCCAGTGCAAAGAGATAGATGTTCCTTTCACCTGGAATGACTTTATGCAAGTGTAATCCTGTTGAGTTCAATTACTCTATTCCTGAGTTAGGATCACATTCAGCAAAGCACTTGTCACATCAAACTCAACGGGACTGATGCCTCAGTGGGATATTATGTGTAAAGTTAAGCATATGTTTAAGCGTGTTGCTGCACAGGAATTGACTGCTAAATCAGGGCCTAGAGCACTTAAGCACCTGCTTAAATTGAAGCACATACTTAAGTACTTTGCTGAACTGGGGCCTTGTATCAGCATAAGTGAGAGAGGAGAATCAAGGCCTGCAATCACAGAGGGTAGGGATAAAAATATGGATTTAAAAAAGGCTTTGCAGAGAGCAAGTGAAAATTTCCAAGACATTTGAGAAATTGTCAGGGGAAGTTGAAGAAGCAGCAGCAGTGGAAACATTTCATTCCAGAAGGAAACATTTATACTCTGGGTCCATTCTTATTCCTATTGAAATCAAAGGCAAACTCCCCATGTACTTCAATTGGAATAGGATTGGGCCCAATCTGTAAAGCTTTGTAAAAGACATTTCCTGTTGCCAAAAATAGTTATTTGTTTACAAATTGGTGTTAGTGGTGCAGAGAAGGTCACTCTGGGTGCAGAATGGAGGTAGCTTGGGGACAGGTCTGAGATGGGCCACAGATCCATGTTTGCATAGGTCCAGAAGCCCCAAACCCCTACAAAACTGGCACACAGTGGCAACCCATAGATCCAGGGTTGGGGTGTATGTGTGATTTTCATCTTTCCATCTGTCCTGAACGCCACTCACAAATAGCCTGAATAATCAGACTATAGCAGATGTAGTGAATTTCCAGCATTTGATGCTTACTCCAAACTCTTATTCAAGTCTATAGGATTTTTTGAGTTTTGGGATGAATTTTGCTCTATGAAAATAAACTTTCTATCACAGATTCCTTTTTCTCTTTCATTATTTTTTAAAAGCTAGGAAATTAATTACATTAAGCTATGTTAACACAAGGGTTAAGGTTACACAATTATTTCTATCTCATTTGCAACTCTTTTGGGAAACAAAGCTGCAATACAGTTGTGTCCCTAATGGGTAATAACCCAATTTGATTTTGTCTGTTTTATAACCATATTAAGGGAACTGTGCTAGACTCTTATCTTTTCAGAGTTGTAGCTCAGTTCTTAACATGCCTACACAGGCAAAAACCAAGTCACAAGCTCCCTTCCATGATAAAACACGCACAGAAATGGGTTTGGGAATTTCTGCAAGGCTTTTCTTTTAGTGGCTGTGAGGATTAGTGTTCACTTTTAGCAAAGCAGGAAGGAAAGGTTAATTGTGCACTAGTTTGACTCCCTGTACAAAATTGGATCTTGCAGCTTTCTTTACCTTTTGGAAATGAATTCTTGCCCACATTACCTACCTTTTTTTTAGTTCATAAGTGGAACATTTTTCATGAAACTTACATGCAATTTTTCCAGACATTAGAGCCTGGAATCCCCCTGCTTACACACAAACGCATAGACTACTTTGTGCTGCCTCTTTGTCTTCCTTCTCTTTCAGCTTGTGTATTTGTGATCATGCACAGATCAGGGTTACCTTTTCCCATTCTCCATGTTTTTTAATCTTCATTCCTCCCCTTTCATTATAGGCTTTTTAAAATTTGGGAGGCTTTCTTGAGATAAGAAGGATAACGAGATAAAATGGACTTTAAGATTATTATTTAACTGTCACAGTTACAGGGCTAGCTGCACTCTTGTCCCTCAGGGTGAAATCCACACTTCTCTTGCTGTCATAGGTAATGCCTCTCGTGGAGGCTAGAGTGACCAGACAGCAAGTGTGAAAAATCAGGACGGGGTGGGGGGGTAATAGGAGCCTATATAAGAAAAAGACCCAAAATTCGGGACTGTCCCTATAAAATCAGGACAACTGGTCACTCTGGCGGAGGCGGAGTTATTAAACTGATGGGAGAGCTCTCTCCCATTGGCTTAGAGCGTCTACATCAGATGTGCTACAGCAGCGTAGCTTCACTGGGACAGCTGTGCTGACGTAAATTTGTAGTGTAGACCTGCCCACTGTAGACACAGCTTACACAGACAGAAGTTTTTCTTTCATTGTAGGAATACCAGAACCCCAACTGAGGTTAGCTTAGCTATGTTGACAGACGCACTCTTCCATGGACATCATTGTGTCTACACTAGGGGTTTTGTCAGCATAGCTACTTCAGTCAAGGGTGTGACTTTTTCACACCCCTGACTGACGTAGCTAGGCTGATATAGCTTTAAAGTGTAATCATATTACTGGAGTTCGTCACCTGTGGTTCTTTGCATTGGGAGTCTGTGACCAGTGGTGTGCAGTGACCAGACAGCTGTCTTAAACCAAAGTATTGCTTATCTAACAATCAGAACAAAGATTTGAGAGAGAGGATTTTACAGCAACAATCTACATGCATGCCTATCTTACCTAAAGCTTTACCATACTGTGATGGTGACCTAGGTAGACCTCATTTCACCTGACACCCCAGATGTGTCCTGTGTCTCAGCCTCTTTCCTCTGAGCAACTACTGCCTCTCTTGAGAGAGGGTCCCTTTTTATGCTACCAGAGTTCACTTATTCTTCTGTGTTCTCGGGCCTTCCCTGTCCTTATCCAAACCAGTTTTGTAGGTTGGCTGGAGAGGAGGCACAATAATGGAAGCTAATAGTTCTGGCATTGTCCCTTAACAACTCCTAAGAGTTTGCTGAGAGATGGCTCATCTTGGGCCATTCTTTTCCTTTGTGCCTGTTTTTCCACACAGATTCCTGTTGAGCTAACCCACTATAGTCAGACAGAAGACACCCAAATAACCAGGCCAACATGCAGTATTCATACATTACCACAGGACAGCTCCAAATCCACCACATTACAATGCCATGGGGGCTTGCCATTTGCTCCTCCCTGATGTTCTTCATGCTATTTTTTTTTTTTTTTTTTTTTTTTTTGCATTTCTTCACAGAGGAGCCAGGTGCCATGTAACTTTATCTGATAGTGGGTCCAATTGCCACTGGAGTCAATACAAGTTTAGCCCTGTGTGCTTAGCATCAGGCACTGGCCACCGTGCAGGACCAGTTCTGGTTTGAAAACCTGACAGTTGAATGAGGATTTTTGCAGGATCAAAAAATGAGTGTGAAAAAGAAAACTTAAAGCAAGAGTTGAAATGTGGCCAATTCAGCCTGACAATTTGATCCCTGTTTCTTTGACTGTACCAACTTAGTTTTAATTATATTAACGCTTAGTTGTTGTTTTTTCCTCATTACCTTGGAATTACTGAGGAATTGTAATTCAGGTGAACCTTAGTGGATATAAATGGTCTGCTGTCTAATCTTCACTAACTGGGCTCCTGTTAGCCAAGAGTTTTGTCTGGCTATGCCAGAGTTTTGTCTGGGGTTGATTAAAGCTTTGGTACTGCAGAGCTCCTCAGCTCTGTTAGAACGGAGCTTCAGTCCAATAAGCTCCACAGGGCCAAAGCTTCAGACATGCAGAACTCCTAAGATCCATAGGAAGGAAGTTTCGTGCAGTTCTGTCCTACAGAAATGCTAGGCTCTGCAACAGCAGTTGCATGGAGCTCCAAAGCTCCATAAAAGTGAAGTTGCAGACCTAGCAGCTCTTGGGCAATCTGGCCAATTCTCTATAATCAGCCCCTCGCCGCTGTGCATAGATTTAATCTCCTGCTGGGCCCACTCCCATTATCATCTGAAGGTTTCAGATGTTCCCAGAGAACTTCAAATAATTTGAACTGTACTTTAAATAATCTCCCTTTAGCTCTGAAAAGAGAACTGAGAGCACAAGAGGACTCACCCATATGCACATCTGCTAACTTTTCATTTTTAAAAGAGTTTATTTCCAAACTGTGATTAAATCCTAACGATCCAAAATGCTACAGCTTACAGTTCTGCAGCCCTGCAAAACTCTATTTGCCCTTACCCAGGTCAAAGAGTTGGTGTATTTTTTGACTGGTAAGTAAAATATATATATTTAATGATCATTATCAATCATCAGAATTAAGGACAGATGCACAGGTTTTGTGCCTGTGCTAGTCAATTTTGAATGACAGCTTTGCAAGGATGCAGGAGTGTAACTACAGTGTTTTGGGCCATCACTGACAAATAATGGAGCATTTTTCATAACTGCAACAACCATCACTTAGTGTTTTTGCATCGGTTTTTTTACAGTCAGGATAATCAATATACACCAAAAAGGTGCAGAGAAGAACCACTGAACAGCGGAATTCCTGGGTTGACACAATGTTTACAGGAAGAGAGGAGCAGGGGGAGTTGAACTAAATTTACAAACAGTGCCTGCCAAGTTTGTTTTCAAGTCAAATGAAGAGTAAATATATGAAACCATTAATCCTCAGGGCCTCCTGCAGTAGAAGAAGAATCAGTGGTGAACCAGTCCTTTCCCATTCTTCTGGGGCTCAGAGAAAATATGAGTGATTTCAGGAGTGCAAAAATCAATGCTCATGGGTCTAATATGCTTTTCCTTTCTCATTTTCTCTACATGAAATAGAAAGAGACATTTCAGGCCCTCAACTTCCTTTGGGCCCAATTAGTCAGTTACTTGTAGCCATTGCTGTCATTTCCATTTTGGGCACTCTCACAAATAAACTCAATTGTTTTTTTTTAAGTGATTATTTACATTACCCAGGTCTGACGTGTTCATAATTCTTGCTTAATGTGAATCAAACACAAAGCCCTGATTGAGCCCAAGCTTGGCAATATCCTCAGTGAACAGCTGAGTCATAAATGTAATCATGTAGCATAAAACCCACAGAAGATGGGAAAGACTGCAGTCCACCATATCCAATCCTGGCAATCAAAGGAAACTGATTAAATCAGGTTACGTCTTAATGATGCTAACAGATGATCCCTGCTCAGTGCTGCAGAGGGAAGCAAAAATCTCCAAAGGTGGCTGTCAGTGTGAGGTGGGGGGAAAATTGCTTCCAGTCCCAAATTTGATGATCATTTTAATCCTGGCTTATGGCCGGCTCCTGCAGATACAAAGGACAATTGTAACAAGTGCTCAGTGTTTGACTTGCCGATGGGAAATTAAAGATGAATTACATTGCCGCCAAAGAAGCCCTATTTCATCTGGCTGTGTTCCCAGGGTTCAGGGTAACTTCCTGATCTTCATAAAGTGGCACAGTAGCATAGCAGTGTGTTTTGAGAATAGTCATGTTAGGCCCCCTTCCCTCTTCAAATTGCTCTTCCTTATCTTAGCTACTTATATGCCCCCAGACCTATAGTAGCTGAACAACTCACAGGTTTTACTGTACTTATCCTCATAACACCCCATGAGGTAGGGAAGGATGATCATCCCCATTGTGCAGATGGGGAACAAAGGCACACAGAGAGATTTAATAACTTGCCTAAGATCATACCAGAGCAAGGACTTGAACCCAAGTCTTGGACATACTAAACTAGCGCCCGAACCACTGAATCATCCTTCATCTCTAGAAACTGTTATTAGAATGCTAAGAAGCAGAGACAAGGTAAGGGGAAAAGAGAGAAAAAATGAATTCTTAAATCCTGTATAAAAGCAATGCACCATGTGTGCACAAGGCACAAAGGGGATTATTAAAGAGGGGATAAGGGGCACGCATACTAACATATTATCTATACAGGGAAACAAGAGAAACATATACGCAGGGGTGAAAGTAAGTTAGAGGACTTACCAGTACGCTGGAGTCCTGAGCAGGGGGCGTGGCCTCAACCGGAAGAGGCAGGGCCTTAAATCCCCGGGCCCATTAAATCTTGATTTAAATCTTGATTTAAAGGGCCAGGGCTCCAGCTGCGGTAGTGGCGGCTGGGAGCCCGGGGCCCTTTAAATCACCCCCGAGCTACCAGCTGCAGAGGCGACTGGGAGCCCTGGGGCTCGGGGGCGATTTAAAGGGCCCAGGGCTCCAGCTGCCACTACCGCAGCGGAGTCCCGGGCCCTTTAAATCACTGAGGAGCCCTGGGGGCTCCCGGCTGCCACCACTACCCCAGGGCTCTGGGCTCTGGCAGAGCTTTAAAGGGCCTGGGGCTCCGCTGTGGTAGCAGCTGCCGGAGCGCCGAGCCCTTTAAATCCCCACCTGAGCCCTGCTGCCTGAGCCCTGGGGTAGCGGTGGCCGGGCTCCCTCGGGGATTTAAAGGACCCCGGGGCTTCAGCTGCCGCTACCACCCTGGCCCTTTAAATGCCCGCCGGAGCCCCACTGCTGCTACCCCAGGGCTTTGGCAGCAGGGCTCTGGCGGGGATTTAAAGGGCCGGGGCAGTAGCGGTGGCTGGAGCTCCGGGGCTCTTTAAATCCCCGCCAGAGCCCCCCACCCCTACCCCAGGGCTCGGGCAGCAGGGCTCAGGCCGGGATTTAAAGGGCTTGGGGCTCCAGCCGCCGCTACTGCCCCTGCCCTTTAAATCCCCTCCGGAGCCCCACCACCGCTACCCCAGGACTTCGGCAGCAGGGCTCAGGCGGGGATTTAAAGGGTCCTGGGAGGGTAGCGGGGGCTGGAGCTCCAGGGCCCTTTAAATCCCCGCTAGAGCCCCACCACTGCCGCTACCCCAGGGCTCGGGCAGCAGGGCTCAGGCGGGAATTTAAAGGGCCTGGGGGGTGAGGTAGCAGCAGCTGGAGCTCCGGGGCCCTTTAAATCCCTGCCGCAGCCCCGCCGCCGCTACCCCAGGGCTTTAAATTGCCCTCTGGGAAAGCCGGTCCTGGTACAGCTCACCGGCTCTTACCGGTATGCCATACTGGGGCGTACCAGCTTACTTTCACTTCTGCATATACATAAAAGGAAATACTTCTGGAATGGCTTTTAGTAACCAGAAGCGCCAACAGTCTTTGCCTAAACTGAGTTACTTCTATGTGAAGTCCTTCAGAGCAGCCGCTGATGGAGATTTAGATCATCCTGGAGGCATGGTCTTGGTTCCCTGTTCATATTCCAGGAAATTGGGGTTAGGTTATTAGGGATATCCGACATTACCTGTGTTACTCCTTCCTGTACCCCAAGGGCCATCAGGAGCTAAAGGGAACCCTATAAAATGGAAGCTGAAGGGAAAATAACAGAGGTTATCAGGGAGCAAACTAACCCAGAAAGCTCAAAAGAGGGAGCTCCCCTGGCACCTCTGAGATGATCCATTACCAGGTTTTGCTGTAGCTTTTTGTTTTGCTTGTTTAAGGTTATTTATTTTCTCCAGGTTTTAATTATAAACGCCTGACAACAAACACTTGGGAGAAAGCTCTTTCTGCGAAACACATTTGCTGTTGGACTATGTCGGCCAATTCTGTTATTTTATAAGCAGCTCCTCCCACCTGAGCTACCCCTTACTCCCTCTATTTTTAGGGGATTGAAACCTAGATCTGAATTTTGCAGCCCAGTTCATCCCAAATATGAATGTTACAAGAAGTGCCACTGTACAAGTGGGTTTGTTGTTACACTGTGAAGGTCTGACCATGCATATGGTTTGTATCAACACGTGCAAGGTCATCGCAAAGGTTATCTTGTTCAAATTGTAGTCCTTTGTTTGTCCATGTGGCCAGGTATGGTGCAAAACAGCTGCAGTGTCAGTACAATCTTTCCATTGCCCTGCCAGTGACCTCAGCCCTGACCTGGACTCCAGACTATGTGAAGATGAGAGGTTATTTAGGCTCCATATGAGTACAGCTTTGAAGAGGGCTATGAATTAAAGCTGACACTTTACCTTAAACACCTAGCCACAAATCACTTGTGAAAAATCAGGTGGCCAACCTGAGATCCAGCTTGTCTTTATCAGGCAGTTCTCAGTGTTCAGTAAAGCTTTCCTGGTCACTGGGAGCTTGCACGTACCCTTTCCAAGACTGAGAAAAGCTGCATTTTTTAGGGACGAAAACTGGAAATTCTCCAGCGGGGTGTGGAGGTTGGGGAGAAGAGATCTCTTACCACACAGAAACATACACTATGTACAATGTTGAGTGGCAATATGGGACTAAATTCTGCTGCAACAACCCCTAAATTCCACAGCAATGTTAATTTATTCTATTGCCACAAAATATCCCCTTATATTCCCCCCCCACATAAACTCACAAGATTCATAAGCAAATTTTTGAAAAGAAAAAAAGTCACACATCAGAAATTCAACAACATTATATTTAATATTAACTTCAGTACCCTCTGTTAAAGATGGGAATAATGAGTGAGAGGCAGAACTGGTCTATATTTATTCCTGATCTCTGCCTTCTTCAGCATGTGTTATGAACATTTAGTTACTGCTGGCTAAATTATCTGTGTCCCTCTTTATCTGATTCACTAGTCAAATACTGTACATCAGAGAGAGACAAAGATAAAGCCACCCTTTTGATCTACTTCTGATACTAGTTCGTAACTTTGTGACTCAGGCTTATCTCTACTCTATATACACTGTAGGTCAGGAGTAACTCCACTGAAGTCAGTGGTTTTACACTGGTGCAAATCTGGTGTGAGGCCAGAATCAGGCTTAGTGTATGTGTGTGTTCTATCTAATATTGGAAACAATTATTCACTGCATAAATTATTTAATGAACTTTGTCTTTATTCGTCTAATAAATTATTCAACAAATAGTATTTGAATAGCTTTAGAGCTGGTACAATAGTGCAAATGGATATTTGTTCAAATAACGTATTCAATGAATAACATCACTGAATCAAATAAATAATGTATTTGACAATTAGGAGTCATCCAAAGCTAGTTCTAATTGATCCAGTTAGAAAATGCAAAGGGGGTGTATATACTGACTCATAAGCTATTGATCCATTCTGCTCTCGTTTGTTCTCTTGGGGTACATCTAGACTACAGCACTATATCAACCGAGCTCAGCTCAACTTATTTAGTTTGATGCAAGCTAATGCAAAGCAGTACCTCGATACACTGAACTCACACACATGTTGCGCTGGATTGCTCTTACCCCCTACCTCCACACTAGTACTGGACTAGTTAGCTGCAATGACTTCTGGGCACGCGGCCCATGGTTCCCGGCGCTGCTCCAAACTGCAGGACACTGTGGAGGGCTGTAAGAGTGAGTCAGTGGAATAGAAATTAAGCCTGATTCTTCACTTCCTTTCCCCTGGTGCAGTTATTTATGCCTATTCAAAGTAGACGTAAAATAATACCCACCCAGAATGGGAGCATTTTCCATTCACTTTGAACTCACTCTGCGCAGGTGTGAATGACAATCCAAGGTGCAAGGCAGCGGAGAATCTGGCCCATTTTCCTTTATTAAAATACAAGGAAGGGAAAATGAGAAATCAAGTTGCTTCACCAGCAGGTATGCAGATAATTTATTGTAGAAGTGTGAGGAATCTTATTTCCTCCAGGAATTGGTTTAAGGAACAGGAATAAACGAAACTCATATTTTGTGATCATAGATATTTGACGACTGAAATTAGGGAGACATGGTTATATCTCTGTTACTATTACAAACCTGATTGTTTTTTCCTTTCAATGCCTCCAATTCTTTCTTCATATGAAAAACCCTCCTTCCCATCTAACATTTTTCAGGTGCAGACTCTCATCAGAGAAGATTTTTTCCTTGGAAATTTTTGAGATAAATCAGAGATCGGGTACTTTGACAAAACAAGGTGTAGTTTGCTGTTTGAAAAGACTCTCCCTTTTGAAAAGCTGTATCTCAAAAGTGTCTTGGTCAAAAAATTTCATGGTTGTTTTCTTTTACGATAACCTGGGCTATATATTTTTAAACTCGATTTTTATTGTAGTTTAACCACACTGTCACCTGCATAATAAAAAACTGTCTAAAAATCAATACACGCTATGCCACGCATTCACTTTGAATAGCCTCTTACTCCTCAAATAGTTCCATTGATTTGGGACCACTTGCAAACTACATACTCATTAGCAAGAGTATTGGAATATGGCCTATTTTGTATAAACAACTGGACGTTTATCTATTGTGGCACAAAATAAAAGACCAAATACTGCAAGTACTTACGCACGTGAGCAACTTTAAATGAACATATGAATGAGTAACTTTACTCATGTGAGTATTTCTGTTGATTTGAAAGAGATTACGCATGTGAGGAAGAATTGCTCATCAGGATTTGCAGGATTGGGTCCTCTGTATCTTTAATTTTCTATAAAAAATGGACTTTAGCAACAGGCAAGTGCACAACAAAAAGCCCAAAGAAAGAAAGTCACCCGGACATGATTTCATGACTTCTTCCCCAGTGAATATGGTTTTCTAGTTTTCTTCATCAGTGGCCGGGGTGGGGGGAGAGAGAGAAGCAAATTTTAACAACCCTATTGAAAATGAATATATTCTGCTGGAACTGGTCCTGCCACCCTAACGCTTGACACAATCCAAAATTCGTTGAAGTCATGGGAATCTTTCCATCAGTGTCAATGGGCTTTGGATCAGGCTCACTGAGTATTACTGGAGGAAGTGTAAATACAATAATTATTGGCGGGAATAATATTGAAGGGGTATCATTGGAATAATAATGTGGGAGAAGAAGTTGTGTCAATGTGTATGAGCTGATGTGGAAAGCAGCATGTAGAGCTGGTCAGAAACTTTCTGGCAGGGCTGGCCTTACAGGTGGGTGACCGCCCAGGGTGCCGTGGTCAGGAGGGTGCCCTCTGAGTGCCGTAAACTGTCGGGACTGGGCGAGCCCAGGGCTGGAGCCCCTGGCCAACAGGGCAGGCAGGGGGCAGGCGATGCCTCCCAGAGCTGCCAACCTGGTGGGGAGGATCAGGCAGCAGGGCTCACCCCTGCGGAACCAGCGGGCCAGCCCCTGGGTCCCCCTTCGTGGGGGAATGGGTAGTGTCTGCGCACCTGGTCTCCTACTGTTAGATGGTCAGGGGCTGTATGGCTGGAGGAGCCCCCAGACTCAGAAACTCCTCCCTGTGCAGCCCAGCCAGGCTCCGGGGCCAGGAACTGGTCCTTGCACCCTGCGCCCCACACCGCTGTTCTCAAACCCAAAGAAAGGGCACCAAAATACAAGTTCACCCAGGGTGCCATTTCCCCTAAGGCCGGCCCTGCTTTCTGGCAGAACATTGTTCCATCAGGAAACGCCAATTCGTTGAAAGCAAAATATTTTGCGGAAACGTGTTGCCATGGATGCAAATTCTTGTCGAAACAAAAACAGGGGAAAAAAAGAGTTTCTGACTTTTGGGTTATTTTATATAATTATAAAAAATAATATATGATGTAAAAGAAGTCAAAATTGGAAAGGGCATCCCAAAACAATTTTTTTGGGAGGAGGGGGGAGAAGGAGATTTTAGTTCACATGAAATTTTGGAAGATTTTGTTTTCGTTCTGCAAAACTACCCCTGAAACAAAAAATCAGATTCGTGCACAGCACTAGTAACATCTTAAACTTTGCTTCATCTGCTTGATTTTAAAAAAAGAGATTTATTACCGTTTACATTTTATTTTGTTTACATTTTGAGCTGGAGATGTTGCAACGTACTCAGAGCCGTGGAGAGCACACCAGCAGCACTACAGACTACACTGAAAGACCTTCTGACAGATATAAACAAATGGGAAACCTGAGTTTACTTCCCAGTACGCAGTTCCTAAAGCCAATGCACAGTAGAAAACAAGGTCGGATTTGTGACCTTGCTAAGGGCCAATTTGAGGGACTCAGGAGATTATAAACCCAGCTGGGAGAAGTTAAGGGGGAGTTTGAACAAACCAGGAGCTAAGAGTGAGCAGGGCCAAAACCAAAAACTTGGAATGAATGGAGCAGAAAGTGATTGAGGCAGGAGACAGAGACTCACTGCTACAGAGAGAAGCAAATGCTAAAGTGGCTGATTACACAACTCATAGAAAAATTGGAAGATGCTGGGAACAGAAGCCAGCAGCAGCATCTCAGATCACTGGAGCCCCGCAGGAGGAGAGGAAAATGAGATGATATTTATACATTTGTGTAGACTTTGTTAAAAGCTGTGCTGCAGAGAGCACTGGAACTAGCCGTCTTTGAATAGGAGATGCTGGATCTGAGATTAAAACATTTCAGTCCAGCCTTAAGCTGGCCTCCATTCTTGTGGGTGCAAATAATCATGGGCACAAATAGCCCTGGGAAGGGTTAAATTTCGCCAATAAATGACTCATCTGTTTTCAAATCTGACTAAGCTATTTCCTTACTATAGCTAGAGCTGGACACAACTGGAAAAATGGTATTGATAACATTTTGGGTAAAACCATGGATAAAAATGTGGAAAAAATTGTGAAAAAAACAAATTAAAAAAAAAATCAACAGTTTGCCAGTTTTCCACGAAGGGCTGTTTTCCAGTGAGCTTTCTGTCTGAAAAATTTCAATCAGCTCAAATTATAACATTCCTTTCATTCACTAAGAGGTTCTGCTCTGAGGAATTACTGAGTAAAAATGGCTCTGTCTTAATGAACATATTTGCTCACAGGGGCAAATTTTGATCTCAGTTACACTAGTGTAAATCCAGAGTAACTCAGCAGTATTCCAGATTTACACTGGCCGTGCACAGACTTTAGAGGTGATGTCATGTGTGTGGAGAGCATAAAGTTGCATGCTGGTAGGGTGACCAGACAGCAAGTGTGAAAAATCGCAAAGGGGAGTGGGGGGTAATAGAAGCCTATATAAGACAAAGCCCCAAATATCGAGACTGTCTCTATATAATCAGGACAGCTGGTCACCCTACGTGTTGGTGGGTGGGAGTCTAAAGCTGAAGGAATCCAAGCATTCCATCAATTGTATGTGAGCAACTTTAATTGATTTCATATATACAACAGCATACAACTGACAGGATAACCAGGCCCAAAGAGCCTAAGCTGTTGTTTTATTTACATAGGGAAGGAACCAGAAGAAGGTTTAAGACTCACCACTGAATTTGGTCCCATGGGCATTATTTTGATCTTACTTACATTCGTTTTAAAGTGATGTAATTTCAACAGAACAGATTTTACTGGAGCGACAGCCGTTTACATCCGGTGAGGATCTAGCCCATTTTCATTATGTAAATAAAGACATATCAGCCCAATTAAACTCTGATTTTGATCTAAAGTCCTTGCAGTTATTTTAGATTTACACTACTATAAGTGAAATGAAACCTGGTCTCATGGCTAATAATTAGAACATTTCTCAATTTATACTGCATTTACCACTCCTGTAACTAAGCCCGTCCGACTACATTTAAAGCAAGCTATAACGCTTGCATCAGCGCAACAGAAGACTCCATAAAATCAATCCACATTAAAGTTCCCTTTCCAGATGGTGACTAATTCAATGAATTAATCAAAAGCCTGATTAAACAAAATTACACTGAAATGAAATTATCTCAGTCAGTGGGAATGCAGAAACGCCATTTTTAAAAATAACGTCTCTTGCAGTTGTATGACAGTGTGGATTTTGTCTGTGTGTGTGTGCATGGAATATTGTTTCTTTCTCTTTCATTAAAAAATTGACTACTTAATTACTAATTCCATATTATTAGCAATAATTAATAATACATTTGGCCTTAGGGTTTATATATCCCACGATAAGATTTCTACCAAGTTTATTAGCTGAATAGACAAGCATCCAATTGTCTTGGCCTCTGCACCACACTGGCCATGACAGCCTAGCATGAATATTTTGAAACCATAACTATGAAAAGTGAGCCTGAACCAAAACTCCGGATCTGAACATCTCTGAGGTTTGGGAAGTTTGAACATGGATCTGAACAGCGCAGCTCTAGTAAACATGCCCTCCTATGTGAGATCTGTAAGGCCGTTATTCACCCAGCTGCCACAGCAACCAATGGCAGTGTTGACGTTGTGGCAGCTTGGGCTAGCTGCCTGTGTCGAAGCCTGCCTGAACCCCTGGGTCCGAGCTCAGGTGGCTAGCCCGAGCTGCTACCAGTGTCACAGAGTCCACACTGTTGTTTTTATCATGCTAGCTTGAGGTGAGCTAGCTCAAGTCTGTCTACTCGTGCTGGGAATCATACCTCCCAGCTGCAGGGTAGACATGTCCTAGCATGGGCCAGATTGCTCTGACGTTTGCAGAGGGAACAGCAGTCAAGACGAAAGCATCCAGGGGCCTGGATTTGGCACAAGAGCTAAATGATTGCCTTCGAGCGACTGTGTGTAGCCGGTGGAGCATCTCCCGGTGCAGGGGAACTCGCTTGTGGTGGAGGTTCCTGTGCAGCCCCCACCCTCACAGTGGGAGGGAAGGAGAGGATGTTTGGTGTGTACCACAGGCCGTATTTGGGCAAGGGAGGGAATGTGGCAGAAAGAAGATCTGCTACATCTGACCCTCCCATGGTGTAAGGTCCCTGAGGCGTTCTGAGGGTCAAAATTGGGCTTAAGTGGGACGTACGTGATTCATAGGCCTAGTGCTGACTGGCTGCAGAAGGATCCATTTCACCCCTGGAGCAGAGCTGTAAGTAAGAAGGTGCTATCTTTCCATAGTCTCTTTGCAGAGTAGACCCACACTTTGTAGGGCAGGCTATGCCCGGTGCAGTGACAGGAACCTAGTAATTAACTACCGGTCTTCATTTCCCTTCCTCTTTTCTCCCCTCCTCCTGCTCAGCAGTCCCCAGGCACAACTCCAGTCTAGCGTTCAGGGCTGGCTAGCATGCCGCCAACCAAACCACAGATCTGGCATGTTCTGCCAGCTCTGGAGTATGGTCAGACCCCAGCTTGTTAGCATCCATGTTGCCTGCCATCTGGGGGCTTGGCTGGACTCCTCTCTTAGAGTAGGTTACATGCTGCTCCCTGAGGAGGAGAGAGTAGATACCATGGAGTAATAAGTTAACCCTGAAACAATCCCTTGTTTGTTCAGCTAGAACTGTGCTTTATTTACAATAGCTCCTGTACCGATTTCACCACCTATTCCTCAGCATTGCTGGCCGTTTCAGTGAAGGTCCAGTCTCCCCGTTGTCCAGTGCCTGTCCGTGTGGAAGGAATACTTCAGCCGGGAGATGCACCACGCTGTTCATTACTGTGAACCACTCTTGCTGATAAATATATGAGGGATCCACACATGTCATCTCTACAGGCTATGTAGCAAGCAGTTGACCCCAGCCCTGTAGAAGGCAGATGCCTTTAACTCTCCTGGACAATGGCCCTGTGAGAGAAAATGGAGAGTCTGATGTGTTTATACAGTGTGTTGGGTAAAGGATAAAGACTGTGTTGAAATAAAGCTGTCAAGTTACTGAAAACAAATTGTACTGCTCCTTTCCCTCCCTGCTGTTACTATGGTTTCTTTGCTTTCAGCCAGGGAGGGAGGGACATTTCCCACTGTTCACAGTTTTACAAGTTTTTCAACAATGTCTCCATTATGGCAGATACACAAACACAGAGCCCACTGCTGCTCCCCTTGAAGTCAGCTGCAAAACTCTCCATTGACTTCAATGGGAGCAGGAGCAGGCTCCTGTTTTCCCACACATTGGTTGGACAAAGCACCTAGGTGCTCGCACTTGTATCAATCTAATTCATCTTTCATCTCAGGTTTGTATACAGCACCTATCCCTGGCGTGTCAGCTGCTTTCCCATTTTGTCACCCTGCTGTTATATGGGAAAACAATATCTCATGCCTTGGAGATACAGAAACATGCTTGAAAGCCATGGCTCATGTATCTCACACACGTGTCTTTAACAGGATCATTGGCTTGTGTGAGTACATCCCATCCGCATCAGTAATGGAAGCAGAAACTATTCCCGGGGCAGAGTAGTTAGAAATTAGAGAGAACAGCCATTTTGCTAAATTTAGAATCCACAAGTTCTAGATCTAGAACAAGAGTTGACATTTTGGAAGGCGGAGTTCTGTTAGGTTCTGTCAAAATAGGATTTTTTGAGCGCCAGCATGAAATTAATAATAAAGAATAATCATTAATAATTTGTTATTAGTACCCATTGTAGCCCCAGAAGCAGAGTAAGAATTACTTTTAATCCAGACTATCTAGTCCAGATTCTGCTCCCTATTTCTGTTCCAGAAGACGCCATTAACATCTAACGACCCATCCTGGTTTAGTGGTCAAGTGAAGTCATCAAATAGAAATAAAAAATCAATATTTAACAAATAAAAAAAGGAGAAATAGACAACAATAAAAATAAATTAGAAGTTATGAAATGCAGAAAATTGATAAGGAAAACTAAAGACATCAGGGAAAAATCCATAGCAAAATGGCTAAGGAATTAAGAAAGAGTTTTTTAAGTATATTAGGGACAAAAGAAATCATAGCAGTAGTATAGCCCCATCATTGGAGGGAGATGGTAAAATTGTTAATGATGATGCAGAAAAGGCAGAAGTGTTCAATAAATATTTCTTTTCTGTATCTGAAAGAAGCAGGATGATATACTCATAGCACGACAGGATGATGAAGTATTTGCCAGCTCTTTATCCCTAGTAGAAAATATCTACTAGAGATAAACACTTAAATCGTCAGGCCCAGATAACTTGCACCCCAGAGTTCAAAAGAGCTGTCTGAGGAGATCTCTGGCCTGCTGATGTTAATTTTTAATAAATCTTGGAATACCAGGGAAATTTCAGAAGACTGAAAGAGTGCTAATGTTATGCTAATATTCAAAAGGACAAATAACTATAGACTGGTTAGTCTGACACCAGCCAAGGCAAAATAATGGAAAAGCTGATAGGGAATTCAACTGATAAAGAATTAAAGGATAGGAATATAATTAATGCCAGTCAACATGCTTTTATAGAAAACAGGTCTTGTCAAACAAACCTGATTTAATTCTTTGATGTGATTATGTTTGTTTGCTAAATCAGTGGCTCTCAACCTTTCCAGACTATTGTACCCCTTTCAAGAGTCTGATTTGTCTTGTGTACCCCCAAGTTTCACCTCACTTAAAAACTTACAAAATCAGGCATACAAATACAAAAGTGTCACAGCACACTATTGCTAAAAAATTGCTGACTTTCTGATTTTTACCATATAATTATAAAATAAATCAATTGGAATATAAATATTGCACTTACATTTCAGAGTATAGTATACAGAACAGTATAAACAAATCATTGTCTGTGAAATGTTAGTTTGTACTGACTTGGCTAGTGCTTTTTATGTAGCCTGTTGTAAAACTACGCAAATGTCTAGGTGAGCTGAGTACCCCCTTGAAGACCTCTGTGAACCCCCAGGGGTACATGTACCCTTGGTTGAGAACCACTGTGCTAAAGTAACTGCATAGATGTAATAGCCTTTTGTAAGATGTTTGACTTAATACTTCATGATATTCTAGTTAAACAATTAACACTCTACAATATCTATAAAGCACATGTTAAATGGCTTAAGAGCTGGCTGACTCTCTGATCTCAAAATGTAGTTGTCAATGGGAACTCATCATCAAATGGGGAGGGAGGCGGTTTCTGGTGGGGTTCCACAGTGAGAGACACTAGGCCTGATGCTATTCAACATGTTCATCAATGATCTGGTAGTAAATATAAAATCACTGCTGATAAAATCTTTGCAGATGACACGAAGATTGGTGGAGTGGTAAATAATGGTGCAGACAGGGCAGTCATACAGAGAGATCTGGATACTTGGTAACCTGGGCCCATTCAAACACCATGTGTTTTTAACACAGGCAAATGCAGTGTTATACATCTAGGAACAAGGAAATCAGGCCATACCAAGAGAATGGGGGATTGTATCCTGGAAAGCGGTGACTCTGAAAAGGATCTAGGGGTCATAGTGGAGCTCTCAATGTGATGCTGCAACAAAAAGGGCGAATGTGATCCTTGCATGTATAAATAAGGGAGCAGTGAGCAGCAGTAGGGGGGTGACTTCATCTCTATATATGGCATTGGTGAGACCAATACTGGAATGCTGCGTCTAGTTCGGTGTCCACATTGTAAAAAGGAAGTTGAAAAATTAGAGAGAGGGCAGAAAAGAGCCACCGAAAATGTTTTTGAGAGCTGGAGAAAAATGTCATACAGTGAGAGACAAAGTCAAGAGCTCAATATGTTAGCTTATGAAAAAGAAAGGTGAGAGGTGACTTGATTGCAGTGAGTAAGTACCTTCCCGGGGAGAAAGTACTGGGGTAGTAAAGGGCTCTTTAATCTAACAGAGAAAGGCCTAACACGAACCTACGGCTAGAAGCTGAAGCCAAACAAATTTAAATGAGAAATTAGGCACAAATTGTTAACAGTGAGGGTGATTAACCATGGAATCACAACTAGTGTAACGGAAGGTTGAATCTGGTCCTAAATCGTTTGCATAGCCCCAGCTTCCACTTAGTTGGAAATACATTTTTAAAAATTAACCTTTCCTTGAAAATGATGCTTTAAATGAAGGGGGAAATGGCATAAAACCCCCATAACCCGTTAAAGCCAGTTGGCCCTTTCCTCAGTCTCTCTCTCATCTGTCTAGGTGTTTAGAATATGTCATTAGTGTCGTATCAAATTCTCCCAGCCCTAAAAGAAATATGGAAGGAAAACAGTAATTATTCTGGGTTGTAACATGTGTACCGCAAAAAACTCTGCTTATCTCAGGGTACAATGAAAGATCCACCTTTGCAGACAGCCTCCCCATCACAAAGCCCAATCGGGCACGTCTCCTGGGTACAGAAAAGGAGGAGGAAAGGAGAGGAGAGGAAGCAGAAGAAAGAGGAATCACACACACACACAGCAATTAAATCAAACAACACAGAGCTAATAACGCAGCATTCCAGGAGAGAAGGAGCTTCTGCAATCCTTCCTTCTTTGATGATTGCCTTAGTCCATCTGCTAAAAGGAGCAGAAGGTTTAGCTTGTTGTCTGAGCCATTTCTTATGTTGGACTGAGAGGAGGCTGAGAGTCCATTGCGAAATATAGCAGAATCCTAATGCGCCAGATTCTGATCCCCTTACTCCTGTGCATGGCTGCAATGAACAATCCTACTGATTTCAATGGGGCTACACAAAGAATACGGTTAGACTAAATGTGAGTGAGGATGTCAGAACCCAGTCCTAAATTTGTATTCATTGCTCAGATCTCCCTGTGATTTGGCACATTTTAAATGCTTACCTAGATCATAGGATGTTGCCAGGGGCAAAATCTGAAATGGAGGCCCCCCCTTTCTAAAAAATTACCATGGGGTATGTGATGTGGGGGCAGGGTAGGGAATGGAGAGCAAGCCCACCCAGCACTCATTCCGCAGCAGCAGCTCCTGTCCCACAGGGCTGCGTGCGATTCCCTGCTCCAGCCCATTGGCTCTCAGCAGTGTCATGTGACCAAAACCGGATGACGAAAGGGCAGCTGGGCCAATCCTGAGCAGCCCTGTGACCCTGTGCATCAGGTCACAATACCGCTGACTTAAATTTGGTCCAGTTGTCCTCCCCTCACCCCCCTCCATCATGACCCTCCTCATTCATCACACATCCCCAGCCCACCTACTTTAAATGGTGCTCTGCAAGAATTGTTCCTTGGATCAAGCGGGGTGTTCAGGGCAAACTGCCCCCTTTTGTCCCCCTCCCGGGCAACCTTGGAGGGAGGCTGTCAAAGTACAGTAGCCTTCACCAAGAGGTTTGTGAAGCAACAGTGGCAGTACATATGTTCATAGGTCAAGCAGTCCTGACATATCCTTAGCATGTTAAGCATAGCCTGAGAGAGAGATTGACAAGTGAAAAATATTTGAGTAGGGTCAGGGACAATTAATCCCTTCAAGTGACAGTGAGTGCAGGAGCTGGAATGTCAAAGGAATTGGGAAGCAATTCAAACTCTGATTTGATGGGCAAAGGGCAAACAATCCATTCCTTTGTAGTCTTGACCTGATTCTTGCTTCCACTTCAATTAAGGTCACAGAAGCTTTTTTTTCTGTTTGGTTTTTTTTTGTTTAATTTGCTTATGCATGTATGAAACATCCATCTTGCTGAAATTTTCCACACTTGCTGTCTGGCTGAAAGTGAACTTTTCCCCCACCCCCCAAGTTTAAGCAAAAAGGGTTCTTTTTTTTTTTTTTGAGTAAACGGAGTGTGTAAAAAAATATTATTGTTGACCACCTTGTGCTAGGTGCTGTGTAAACGTGCATCCTGATTATAGAAACAGGCTTGTAACATTTTCTGGACAACTTTACAGTCCAAATGCCTGGAGATAGAAAGTTGAAATTTAGCAGTGAAATACCATTTTAAAGGCTATTTTTCCCACTCCCTCATTCCTCCTGATTTGCACTTCTTGTGCAGTGAAGGTGTGCAGGGGTTAGGGAGGGCTGCTGTGCAGCTTTTAAGGTGTGCAAAGGGCTCCATCCATGATCATGTAATTGAAGAGTGGGCCCATTTCAGCACTGTCTCACTCCAGTTTCCATAGTTTCTAAAGCCAGAAGGGACCAGTATGATCATCTAGTTTCACTTCCTGCATGTCACAGGTTACTTTCACCCAGTAATTCCTGCACTGAGCCCAAAAAATTGTGGTTGTGTACTTCATATCTTCTGGAAGGACATTCGTTTTTGATTTAAAAGACTCAAAGGATGGAGAATTTACCCCACCCCTTGATAATCCGTACTACTGCTTAATTACCCTTAGAGTTAAAATCAGTCTTCTTTCCAGTTTGAACTTTGCTGACTTCAGCCTCCAGCCAGTACATTTTGTTATGCACTTGTTAGCTAGATTAAAGCTCTCCATCGAAATCCATGGAATGACACTGGTGTAAAACTGGAGTAATGCAGCAGTTAATCAGGCCCTGTAGTGCAAGCAAAGGATGTGTGTGTCATATTAACTGTGTCATTTCCTGACATCTGAGCGCTCAACTGTGTAAACTCAATGTTCCTTTTTTCAGAGTAGCAGCCGTGTTAGTCTGTATTCGCAAAAAGAAAAGGAGTACTTGTGGCATCTTAGAGACTAACCAATTTATTTGAGCATAAGCTTTCGTGAGCTACAGCTCGCTGCATCCGATGAAGTGAGCTATAGCTCACGAAAGCTTATGCTCAAATAAATTGGTTAGTCTCTAAGGTGCCACAAGTACTCAATGTTCCTGTAACGTAATATTTTGGATGGAACCTGTATTACAGCAATGCTATAGTTAAAGGTAGAATGACACTTCCATTTTATAACATTTTAGTCTCTGTTGAAGAGCTTGACATAATTGGGAATGACTGCAAATCTGTCGTTATAATTAGAATTCGGTCTTTAGCTCTAGGCCTTTCCCCTTCAGGGGGGGTTGATTGGAAGCCAGGGAGGCCTTACATCTCAGCGAGTTATTTCCTGGAGACTCTTTCATCCCTGCTGCTAGGTGTGCACTGAATAACTCTGCAGGTTAAGAGTGATGCTGTACAGGCTCTGCAGAGTCGGAGCAAATAAGTGATTTGCACTGAGTTGAAGTCATGGCAAAGAGGGACCAAAACAACATTTCCATTGGAAACTGAAAGGCTGTGATTTTCCCTCCCAATGTGGCATCAGTGTCTGCTATGGAAGAATATCATGGTGTGGCCATTCTGCTTTGAAAAGGGATGGAGACAGAAGAAAGAACTCCGGGTAGTTAAAGGATTTCCTAAAGGATCATGTAATAGGGACAAAAGATGAGAAGCAGAGGGAAGGGAGCAGAGCAGAAGGTATTAGAAAAACACAGGATGGCAGTATCTTTGGAAACAACCCTTTCCCATGCACAAAGCACCCCCTTTATTGAGACCCCTTGTTTTAGCCTTCCAAGCTTCTTAGAAACATTGGGCCACATTTTCAGGTGGTGTAAATTAACACAGCTCCGTTGACTATATTGGAGCTATGCTGATTATTTCCAGCTGTGGGTCTAGCCCTTATTAGATTTTATTTACAAAGATGGGTGTAAATTTACAGTGCTAGCATATCCTTGGACATAAACAGAAGAGTAATCATGAAGCTAGCGGATTAATGGCACAGGCTGCATTTTCTACACGTGCACACTCGAATTGTACAGTTATACCCACCTCTGAACTTTGCAAGTGGAAACACCCAAGTGTACACTTTAACCAAGCTAATACCTGTATGTGCAGCTGTTAGAACATGCACCTGCAAAAGCCATTTGTCCCCGTGAGTTTTGTATGTACAGATTCTATCCTGTGTGTCCAAGTGTCAGACTCCTGAAGTGTATGCTTGCGTGTTTGCCGCACAGGCTCACGTACGTGCACACAAAAATTTGTACCCACACATGTTGGTCAGAGACTGAAAAACTACCTGGAAAGATCTACCGTTCTTTAAACCCCTTACACATGAGATCAGTCCCATTGGAGGTAGAGAGCAGCTGGGAAGGCCAAATTAATACCACATAATGTCTCATTATATCCCCACCTTTCTCTTCCCTCCTCTTGTTTCTACTTCATGTTAAGGAACAGTGACTGCGCTCTCTCCAGATACTTTGTCAATGTCCACCCCACACAACTGTCCTCTCCTCCACGCTCCGCCCACACGTAGATATTCTAAGCTATTGACAGATAAAGTTAGAAAGCTTTCATGCTTGGCTTCTGGGTATGAAGGATACCAGAAATGTCAAAGGAGTAAGTGTATGTCATAATGGTAAGGCTGTAATTTGACAAGAGAAAAGCAAAAGGAATTCAGTGGCTAGGAGGCTGCAACTCACCCGAGCAGGTGCCTCCTGAAAACTGGGATAGTTAGAGCTGCCTTTGTAGCTCTTGTGTTATCTGCACCGTAGCCCAGTTCTCTCACTTAGAGGTAAGACACAATGGGCCCAATTCTGATCTTACTTACACTGATGTAATTTGGGATTATCTCCGCTGATGTAAATCATTGACTGTAATGAGGCTATGCTGAGTTACACCACCTGAGGATCTAGCCTAATAGGCCAGATCCAGGCCCAACTCCGGCAGTGGTGCAAAGGGGCTGTAAAGTTGTCTTAAACAAGCAGCTGAGGCTTTCTGCCACCCTCTTGTGGCCACTCAGAATAAGGGGTATGTGCCAGGAACAGGCCACAGGCAGGAGGAACACAGAAGCACACTACGTTGAGCCCTGACTGTTGTAACTGCCCTTAGGGGGCTGTTCCCAGCCAGTGTGACTCAGAGCAGCGTTGAGGGACTGAATTAGCCCCCAGCTGCCCAGGCTAGCGAGCTAACAACTGCCCACTTTTTTGTGAGGGTAAGATCTGCAGGCAGAGGATCCCTTCTATGCACAAGTCATGGGCGAACAGTATGGGACTCATCATGCTTGGTTCCTTTCTCCCTCATGCTGGTGCACATCAACAATAACTCCACTGGGTCAGCGACACTACAGCAGTTTAAGAGAGTGGAATCAGTCCCATTGACTTCAGTAGGAGTCACTGGCATTGTGTGGCAAGAAAATAGGGCCCACTGACTTGAGCTGCTTATTATTATTATTTATATCACAGAAGCAGTTGAGGTCCCTTCAGAGAGTGGGGCCCCATTGTGGTAGGTGCTGTACAAAAAGCTCTCAGGAATAGTCCCCTGGCCCAAAGAGCTCACAGTCTAAAGAGATAAGATAGACAAAATGGGGGGAGGGAATAGTATTACCCTGGTTTACCGAGGGGGAACTGAGGCACAGAATGTTAAGTGGCGTCCCCAAGGTCACACCAGCAGTCTGTGGCAGAGCTGGGAACCGACTCCCAGGCCACAAGACCATCAACCCTCTGAAGTGGAGTCACACCGCTGTTGCTGAAAGCAGAATTTGTGCAGCAGCCTGTGGTTGCTGGGGAGCCGAGGAAGGGAAGCATTTGCCCAAGCAGTTTTACAATGGTTCACATTTCTGGGGGATAAATAAGAGCCTGTCTTTCTAGTTTAATTGGCTGTGATAGGTTTGCTTGCCTGGAACACCTCAACGGGAAAGAGGGATTTTTAGGATTTAAAAAGATGTCTAAAAAGACTGTTGAATAAGAGAAACCTGAGGGAGAAATTGAGGCTGGAAGGAAGGAGCTAATGTGACTTGGTGTTGACATTGGAACTGAATGCTGTTTCTTCATCGCTAGACTAGAACAGTTTTAGCTTTGTAATCAGTAACGAGGCCAGGGCATTACTTTTAGTTAGCGCTGTAAGATGTACATGAAGGGCTAGGTGTGCTTTTAAGGTGCATCCCTGTGATCAGGAACCGGCGGAGGAATTCTGGCTGACTCAGTAAGAATTCCTTTTGGGATTCCTGGGAGAATCACGCTGCAGTGGGAGCTCTGCTGCCCTTTAATGCCCTGTGCCATGCGAGCTCCACTAGCTGAAGCAGAGAGGTAAAAGCAGGGCCACAACCTCGACAGCCAGTGCTACTGTTGGAAACAGAGAGGAATGGCTGCACTCCCAGCCACATTATGGCCGGTCCCTGAATTGGGGGCACCAGGAGGGGGAAGGTTACTGGGAAGAGTCAGCCATAATTTGGCTCAAAATCAAATAATCTGCTTTGCTTCAGTGAGGAAATAGTGTTTGATTTGCAACTGGAAGCGCTTTCAATGGCAGGACAGATTATGTTATATCCTGAAAAGGACTGAAGTTCGAAATTACAGGAGAAACAAAAAGCTGGGGGTGTAGAAACTGATGAGCATGACAGAACCAGAGTAGGCATGTCTTCCTTAACACATGCACACCCACATTGTTCCACTCCGGCGACTGCCCACTTTATTTATAAATAATCTGTAACTGTGAAATCCCCAGCCAAAAGAGAACAAGGTATTAAAGCTGATGATCTGATCACCAGCTTGAGACCCAGAAACTCCTGGGTCCTAGTTTTGGCTTTATCATTATCATCTCTACCTCCGTTTCCCATCTATAAATTGAGGATGATGAGACCATAAGCTCTGTGGGGCAGGGACTGTCATTTATTATATATTTGTACAACACCTAGCACAATGGGGCTCTAGGTCCTATTGCAATACCCATGTTTACATGATGAATGACAGCAAATGACTGCCTACCTCACAGGGATGTAGTGAGGATTAATGAGTTGATTTATGGAAACAGCGCTACTGAGTGATGTTTTGCACCTCGTGTTTGCATATTTTGTAACTACTAGAGACCTGCCACTTCTTTAGAAAAGCAAACAGTCAACCGACAGCGTTAATGACTGACCATAGTAGTTTAGGGACCCTAATAGCTTTAGGGAATCAGTATGTGATGACAATGCGCTCATTAAAGGGATTAACTGTAATTAGGGCACTAACTTTATTAATTAAACTGCTAGGTGCATTTTATCAGTTCACTGCTTTTGAGTAAGAATTTCAAAAACCGTCAGCAGGGGTCTGGGGGGTAAGTCTACACTGCCGTCAGAGGAGTGGTTGCCGCATGGGTGGACATATCTGAGCTAGCTTTAATCTAGATATGGTGAGTACCAATAGCAGTGAAAACGTCATGGACAGTGGCTACTTGATTACGTACCCAGGCTCCTGGTCGAGTGGGCAGGGCTAGCTTGTGCCACCGCTTGTTGGCCACAGCTTCACTGCTATTGTTACTTGAGCTCACTTTGATCAGGTACCTCAGGTATGTCTACATATGCTGCAGTCACACTTCCCGACTGCAGCGTAGACATACCCGAACTCTGCTCCCACTGAAATCAATGAGAGTTTTACCATCAACTTTAATGGGAGCAAAGTACTTTTGAAAATCCCATCTTAATCTGTATCTCCTTTTGGTCTTTATGGCAGGGCAGGGGTAAAACCCTCTTTGAAGCCCTGCCAAAATGCTGGCTACAGACAGCTCTCTGGTCAAAAGGCCAGGTAGAGAGACATGGGTATGCAGCAGGGAGCCCAGCTGTAAGCCCTAATGAGGGCTAGCTCAGAGCAACAAGCTGGCCTGAGTAGGAACAGCTGGGCTAAAGACTGGGAGGGCTATAAAAGCCCTGGGAAAACCTCAGTGAAGGTGTGCCAGGGGACGAGACAGGAGGGCTGTTTCTCTGGTACCTTACCTACTGGAAGGAATCTCAAGGGCCAGAAGACCCTGGGAGGGGGTCTGTGGTATGATTGTTGTTGGGGGAATTGGGGCTGCCCAAGAGCACTGTAAATAAAGGTTCAGGAAAATGGCAGCAAGGTTTGTGATGATGGAGACCTTGGCCTCTGATTTGAGAGTCCCTGAGCTGGAATCTAGAGTAGTGTGCAAACCTGGTGTCCCCTACCAGCCATTAGTGAAGTGGCATAGGTTGGAATTGGAGTACTGCCAGGAACAATATCCAGACAGGGAGTCTGGTGAGACTTTGATACACTGGAAAGGGAAAACTATAGTGCCCCGGGTGGAGGGCCAAGCCACAAAGAGGGAGCATCCTGATTCACAAAGGGAGTACTGCAACTCCTGAAACATGAGAGGGGTCACAGCTCAAATGAGAGACAGCAGGGGGCATCAGACTGGGCGGAGCTATTCCTCAGACATAGCCACGAGAAGGGCCACAGCAGCGCATGTACCCTGTTATGGCAGGACAAGATATCCTGACATTATGTAGATCAAAGTCTTGCCCTTTACTGACAGACTCTGAAATGCTAGAAATTGTCAGCATTAAATGCTATTTAAGGATCCAATTTTCCCTCAGTTAAATAAACTGCAAAAAAAAATATGAAACTTGTTGTAATAAAGCAATTTTAAATTCTAATCACATTCTGGAATAGGAAAGAAGCACTTCAGTTTTACCCTTTAATGGTGCTTCAGTGAAGGCACTACAGAGCAAAACACTCCAGAACTGCAAGGTCCAGGGCCACATCCCCAACTGGTATAAATTGGCACAGTTCTGTTACAGAGTGGTGCAGCTCCATCGATTGTATCAACTGAAGATCTGGCTCATAACAGGTTTTTCCTACCACCTTCCCTATGTTGCCATCCTCCCTGTTTTGACAGACTGCCAGCATGGAGCTATGAGATCAAACAGGAAAGCAATGTGAATTTCCTGTGTGTACACAGACTCTGGAAGACAATTTTGGATTCAGTTTTATTGTTAGAATGAGCAGTGTTGAAAACAACAATGAATGTAAGGGTTTGCACAACAGCGAGTATGCAAAATTAATGATAAGCAAGTGCAATTTATTAGCAGCAGAGGATCTGTCAAGTTTCTTTCTTTTTCCTGTAGACTACCAACTTTTGGTCCTGTCTACAGATACATTAGAAAACTTGACTGAGCTACTGCCTTTTCTCCTCATTCCAAGCTCAGTGAAATGAGAGTGATTTGTGTGTTAAGTAATTTTGCCATTAAAAAGTTTAATAGTCAGCTTTTAAAAAACAAAAACAAAAACAAAAAACACTGTAAATAAAGACACAAAGCTGAAACTACTGAAGAAGGTGGTGGGACTCTTGATTAGACCAGCCTAAACACAGGGTGCAGGCACAAAAGTGGGAGTGCCGGCCTAGACCCTGTGACAGTCTTATAATGGGAGTTACAAGGACAAAGACTCACTCATCATACTCCTTCAGGTTCTGCTCTTATCTGCTCCCACAAGCTAAGAACAGTCAGCTCTTTGGATAGGAGAACTCCAACAAATACAAAGGTGGTGCAGAAAGTGAAGTTAGTGTTTCTGTAGGTGGAACTCTGCCCACTGGGCCAGTATGGAATCAAAGCATCAGCATGGCCTTGAAACACTCTGCTTATGGAGATGCCCTCTTTCAAATATGGTGTATGACCAAGCTCTTTGACTAATTGTGGCTTTAAAGATCTCAGGGTATGTGTGTCCTGCCCTGATTCCAGTTTGAGTAATTACAGGCTGCCTGCCTAAGTTTCCTCTGCAATTTCAATTGGATACACTATTCTTTACTTCCTGTCCTAATCTATTATGTAGTGCTGCTGTACACTGTTAAAGAGTAGCTGTATTTCATCTCAGAGATGGCTACATTTCATTAGTGACATTAAGCCATGTGCATATATATAACACTTTCTTCAAATAATTTCTTCCACATTTAAAA
Source organism: Natator depressus (assembly GCF_965152275.1). Lineage (NCBI taxonomy): Eukaryota > Metazoa > Chordata > Testudines > Cheloniidae > Natator > Natator depressus. The sequence goes on from NC_134236.1 coordinate 131,034,650, forward strand.
GGTCAAACAGATCACTTTTGTTATCGGTTAGGAGGGATAGCTGGAGGTTGAGTCACTGTTCGGAAGCTTGCAACGCAGGGTGTACTATAGATTAACTATTGTCTGCAGTGTGCCAGGAATTCTAGCCCTATAGACTTTATATAATGCAGCTTTTCCAGCACAGTTGATACTTAAGACAAATAATTATTATTACAGACAGGAGGGAATGATTTCTGTTCCCTGTGTGGAGAGAGAAGACTGGCATTAAAAATTCAGGGTGAAGTGGCAATGGTTTCTGAACTTCAAGTGTACACTCAAAATTACATCTGTCCTGATTTACAGCCCTTGCAATGCCACTGAATTCACTAGGTTTAAATCAGGATCAAATTTGGCCTGACTGTCCTCCCGTGAAGGCTTGCTTGAAAAGTAGTGCCGGTCCTTCTTTTCACACTCTCTCTCTCTCTCTCTCTCTCATAATATAGGAACTTGATTAAATTAACAGCTGGTAACTGGAGAACCTCAAAAAGGAAATACTGTTTCACACACCATGTCGTTATTGTCAGCCTTCGGAATGCCCTGGTGCAGGAGATCATTGAGTCAAATGCTATAGCTAGATAGCGTTTCAAGGGCAATAAAATTATGCATGCTATGATAGGGGAAAGGAAAGCTCATGTTCCAGAACGGAAATTGAGCATCACCAGGGGTCAGGAAGGAATTCCTTCCCCCAGGCATAGCATTCCACAAATGGCAAGGTGATTTGGGAGGGCTGCCTATTTCTGAAATATTCAGGTATCCTTCAGCCAAAGGAGAATAGCAGGCTTGATGGTCCAATAACCTGACATGTTATGGCAAATCTTGCGTTACATGTTGCACGAGATTGGGGAGGTGAGGCAGGGGAGTTTCAAAAGTGCCTAAGTAACATAGCAGCACAAGTCTCATTGACTTCCAATGGAACACATGCACTAAATCACAGAGGCACTTTTGAAAATCCCATCCCTTGTCTTGTGCTGGGCTCTGAATTCACAAAAACAGGCTGAGTGGGATGAACAGTTTTCACAGCTGTTCACATACCTAACATTTAAGATTTTGATGAAAATATGGAGATTTGCTACTCTCAGCGGACTATCCCACCTTCAGATAATGATACATAGCAAGCAACACTATCCCCATTGTACCAAGGGAGCCAAGACAGGCCAAATAACTTTTCTAACTGAATGTAAATGGTAGCAGTGGGAATAGAACTCATGCCTTCTCACTCCTAGCCACTGCCATACCCCTCCAACCCCCGACCACATCCTCCGTCTAAAATAAAAAGCAGCATATAGACCATTTAATTTACACAAATGTGGTTTGTGGTGCACAGTATACTATGCCATCGCTGCGGTGCAGTGCATGCCGGGGTGCATGTAACTCTGTATGCAATATAGCTTGTTTTAAGACTCAAATTGCAAGGGTAATTACTTGAGGAAGGTAGCAATAATTGGCTTTGCTAGCAGGCAGAAGCAGAAATGGTTGCCTGGAGCTCCACTTTAAAGGAAAACAGCAAAGAGCAGTCAGCAAGAGGAAGAGGTGGTCCCTGCAGACTTTCCCATAAAGAAGAGGTGTCGGCATTTGACAGGTTAATTGAATGTTTACAGGAACAGGCTGACACAAAAATAGATTTTCCTGTGTATGGCTCAGAGAAGCTAACCTTTGAACACAGCATATGAAGCAATGGCAGTATAGGAGAGTGGGCAGGAAAATACCATGTGTAGGGGGTAAATTACAGTCAAGAGGCTTAATCTCATTTCCACTGAGTTTGCCTATAGTCAGTTCTCAAGAGGCTGAGGTGCCAGCTGAGAAATGCTCTTATGTTCATGCTGTTAACTGCAAGATTGGTGGCCTTGCACCTAATGACACCCTGGTGGACAGCTGAAACTTAATTAGTCATCAGTCTCCCCTCTAGTACCAAAACCTGTTTAGATGATATTGCTGGACCACTTTTGGCACAGTTAGTTCTGGACTTATATTTGGTAGGGCAGGAACCTGAGGAGATTGGCAGGAAGGTGGTAGGGCTGTGCTGTTTGCATCAAACCTGAAATGCATATAGTCTCCTGCTCTCCGCTGGATTAAATGCAGCACTATGCGTTCATCTTGTGTGTGAGCTCCAGGATAGGGATATGTTAAGACGAGTTCTGGTGCACTGACTGCCCCCTCCATTGCAGCCTCTGCATGAGCGGATGAAGTTCTCCTTATCAGTTCCTATATTCACTGGAGGCACCAAGGCTGATGGTGCTCAATGACTTTAACATCTGCCTGGATGATGAATCCTTAGATTCAGTTCAAGGTTTCATGCCCACCATGGTGATCATATGATTATACTGTGTGGTTACTGGTTCATTCAAACAGCTACACACACTATTGATTGGAGTTAGATAGGAGGTCAAGCAGTTGGAGTTAGGCCCATTTCCTGGACTGACTGCTGTCTTCTGTATTTCGAGACTGGAGTGCAAGCTCTTGTTGGGAGGAGGGAGCTGTTTTGATGGCCTGCCCTCAAGGTCAATGGAAACTAGAGAAGGCCCTGAGGGAAGACACCATTCTTCAACAGGTCATTCTCTGAAGGATTCAGTAGGATGTCCTAGCAAATTTTTTACAACTGCTACAGTTCCTATGAAAGTCTTTTAAAACTTATCTATGACTAGGCGTTTGCCACTCTTATTTTCAGATGTGCACATTGTAGGCTCAAGACTTGCTTACTTGAAAGACTGCCTCTCTCTCTGCGTGATATTGTCAACTCTTCAGAGAGGCAACTGAGATTAAACCCTCTCAGTGTAAAAGAGAGGAGATGCCGGCAGGGCATTCTCCATGAAGGACCCTTTGCTTTGAAACATACTCCCCACCCCACTCTGAAATAGCATGCATCTCTTCACCTCCAGTGCATGCTATAAGGCCCATCCTATTACCCTCATGGAGGGACATGATAATGCTGGTATTTGTGGCATAGCAGTAGTGTTCAGGGTTTTGCTTTCATTCTTGGTTAATTATTTTCTGGCTTTGGGGTATGGAGCAGCTGCTGATTTCATTTTTCCTTGCACATGTTTGTATTAATGTACGGCAAGTATGCCTTGAGATCTGGACAGGTGCCTTTTTATATATTTGTTTTAAATCAACTGAACATTGATGACTCCTCACACAACACATTCTCTTCCAGTCTGTCTCCATTACATCCCTCCTGCAATATCTATTTTTGACAGATTCGTGGGGCTGGGCTTTGTTATCATATCAAACAGTAAGGTCCTCTGACTTCCACAGTTTATTTTGATTCCAAAGTGCCTTTCAATTCCACCCACAGCTGCCTTTCATTATTAGGTTAGCACAGAGCAAAACAACTAGACATGTTCAGAAAAAGGCTTGAAGCACCGGTGGAACTGTCCTTCCTCCATGTCCCTCTGGTCACATCTGTTCCCTCCAGGAGGGAAGCAGAATTTTGTATTTGAAGCTCATCATGCTCTCAAGATTTAGAAAGATGCTCTTTCCCTATCTCCCTCTCACTCCCCTCCTCTCTCCTGGCCCCATCAGCTTGTTTCTTATGGATTAAGAGATGTTGCACAATCCTGTTTTTGGCATTCAGATAAGATACCCTGAATTCTGCATTTTACCCCAGCTCTTTCAAACCCAGTGTGTCCATGCTAAACTGGCAGTCTGTGCAATGCTGAATGCTTACATGAAGAATCCATTTGTCTCGGAGGCAGGTTACGTTTTGCCAACACACTTTTGTTTTAAATTTTATGCAGATGAACTGTATTGTCAGCCAATTAATCGTTACAAAGCTACTGTGGCTTTGGATCGAGAGGCTGGGGGCTTTCCATTTCTGGGAAGGGGATTTACTGCAGACTATCACATGAGGATACTGTGACAATCTGGCTGAGGCATATGAAGAGCAATCCTATTAGGCTGAATTGTCAATAGGGATCAAAGCTATCTTCCTTCTTATACTAATGCCATGATCACTGGCCAGGTCTATCAGACCATGAAACTAGATTAGCAAACTGGTGCCTTCATGACCCAATGATAGAGCAGCTGAACAGCTGAAGTAGATATAGAGAGAGGGAGGGAAGGTAGGATATGTAAATACATGGTAAATTACTCACTTTGTAGAACTCTGCCTCCACTGTGTCAAAGGACACAGTCAATGCTGTGGTCTATAGAATCCCTGAATGAATAAAATCTGTAAATTTGCCTTGACAGCTACAAGCTGAACCAGCCTCTCTTATTAATTTGGGCTATAGGCACAAGGGCATGCAAACATTAACGTGTACATTCTTTCCAATCAGGTATGTACTATATGTGCTTTCAAATATCTGGGGTTCTTTAATAGAGTTTAGAAATTCTGTGGAAACTGAGTGAGAGAAAAGAGAATGCTGCTGGGTGATGGGTTACGTGGCCTGTTACATCCAGGCCATTGTGATTCCACCCCGGTCTGAATGACCTTTTGTTATTTATATTAAAAGAGTGCCCAGAGGCCCCAAATGGGAGCAGGGCTTCTTTGTGCTAGGTGCTGTACACACATAACGTGAAATACAGGCTCTGCCCCAAAGAGTTTACAATCAAAATACTCCAGTGAACCCAGAAAGTTGTTACAATCTGAGAGCTAGTGGGTGGCCTACGTGAAATGAATTTGGTGGCCTCAGCCCACTTCTCAGTGGACAGATACCACAAAAACACCTTTGCAATTAATAGTGATTTATATCTTAGGGTTGGCAGGCTCAGCAGAGAAGCCAAGGACTGAATGAACCTGGAGACTGAACGATTCTCCACCCATTGAGTTGGTCCCTTGATGCACAGAGTTAAGTCTAGAGCAATGACCTACTGTATAGTACTCAAATAATAATTGACTAATAATGCCTTTTTAGCCAAATATTATTTGATCAGCTATACAGTAGTAAAATAAAACAAAAATCATTGAATAAAATATTCAATTATTGAATGAAAGTATTAACATCTCCCCTGATTGAGACGTGTTGATGGGACAGTGCATAGAAGGCTGATGTCAGTGGGTGTCTTGCATGGGAATCAAGTGCAGAATATGCACAAGGGCTCAATACTAGAGCCTGGAGAGCAGAATTTTGCCCTGAATGTGCTTCCCAGATACTGCTTTCTGTATGTTTGCCATAGCGTGCTTACTACCCACCCTGGGGATTATCTTGATCGATTTTTGTACCTGGTCTAGCTATTGCTGAAATATGTTTTTTTCCCTACTGAACTAAGCTGGACGTGCCACCCACCAATTGAAAGAGCAGGTGTCAAAGGTAGCTTTGTTTTTTTCAAACTGTCAACTAGTATGACTGGCAGATCACGGGGATTTCTTACTGTCAAGGCAGTTTGTTTATTTCACAACTCACCTGAGCATAAGTTGCCTTCTGTTTAGTTTCCTGCACCAAACTAATCTCCATAGCAGTAGCAAATGCTGCTTAGCAAGTGAAATTTGGTTTCCTCATCCTGTTTCTTTCTTTTGATTTTTTCTTACAGTTACTGTGAGCCAAGAGTAACAGCTCGTAGATCAATGCTGAGGAGGGGGAAAGGTACAACAATAAAAATACACAGAACTAGCTATCAGTCAGGACAATGGAATGTAGAGATGTGAATCTATTAACCAGAACTAGCACATTAGTGATTACACACAACGAGGTGACAACCAACCCTGGCTAGTAGTTAGGTACAGCTTCCAGGTCTGTATATGTATGGCATTGTTGTGACCCAAGAACCCCTTAATGCCAACTGGCAAGGGGGTTACAGGAATGTCCTGATCCTGGCATGCACATTCTGGTTCAAAGAATGTTATGTGACATTTAAATGAAAGCTGTGTCACATTAGTCATTAATATGGTTGTGAAATGTATGCATAGATACTATGTAAGGAGCTATATAGATTACTGCAAATATGTTCTTAGTCTGTAGCAAAGTACGAATCACCAGCAGAGGTGAAAAACATTATTTTCTGTCAGATATGAGATGTTTAGTCCCCTCTCTCTCTGTAAGCATTGCAAGCCAACACGATGGATGCCCGTGTACTTACATAGTCAAAATGTTAACAAAAGAGATGTGAAGTGAACGGGGAAGCAGCACACAAGCCATGTGTGGTTATCCTGTCTCTGAGTACAGACAATATACTTTGGGAATACATGTAGGAGACAAAGAAGGCCCCCTGCCATCCTGCACTTGGGAAGTAAATGAACAGCACGTTTACATTCATGAAAATGGGATCACAACCAGCCTTGGTTGGTAATGCTGCTGAAGACTTTGGGTGGGCCTAACCTCCTGTCTAAAGAAGTCTTTACTTATTAGTTAAGTTTAGTCTCTAGAAAGCATGTTATGATTTAGTTTTCTATGTAAGCATTTATTTCCAATATCCTTACTCTTACATCTTGAATCTTTGATCATAAATATAGTTTTCACTATAAATATATTTCAGTGCTGTGGTATTAAGCGAAGTGCTGAGTTGAATCATACCAGCTTATATGTACATGGGTCCTCTGGGGTCAGCAGACCTGGCATTTCTGTTAGCGTTCAGTGGCTAACGGGCTAAGGGACTGGGCAGTTCAGGAGTAGGGTGACCAGATGTCCTGATTTTATAGAGACAGTCCCGATTTTCGGGGCTTTTTCTTATATAGGCACCTATTGCCCCCCACCCCTTGTCCCAATTTTTTACACTTGCTGTCTGGTCACCCTATTTAGGAGAGCTCTTCAAAAGGACTCAGGGACTGTCTGCACCTATTGTTAAGCTGCAAGGTGAAGACAGGGCTGGCATAGACCAGAGGAGAACGCTGGAGTGGCAAAAGACTGGTGGTGTTCGGGAGCTGGCATCCAGCTACCACAAGCAAGACTCCGTCATGCTGGAGGGAGGGGGTAACACGGTGACTCACCATCCTGGGGACCCTGAGAACTGTCAGAGTGGCACAGATAATCATATTATCATTATTAGTCTATTTATACTCAACTGATGAAGTCTTTTTCTACATGCGTGGAGTAGGATGGGGTAGGCAGGGGAGACCCCTAATCAAATATTATGTTGGAAAGAGGCCTAAACCACTACCTTGGCTGCAATCCCCACCTAGGAACATTGGGAACTTCTCATTCTAAGCTGGATCTGTGTTTTACAGTGTGGGTTTAGCCCTAAAATGGATCTGAACCAGAATTCTAAAGCTGAGCCCCACAGAATTCTGGGAATATTCAGAGTCTAATCCAGATCTGTATTTCAGGGCTAGGGCCTATCTCAACTGTTGATTGACATGGATATAGCACTCTTTAACCTGAAGGATCTGGTTATAATAAGTATTTTACACTGTATATAAAGAGATCTCTTTATACCATTGAAATTCAGTGATTTCTGCAGTTTTGAGGAGGAAAAAGTGAAGAACATCTGCAATTGAAACACAGAGGGACATTTAGGAATAGTGTAATTACCCCAGCTGGAGTTTGGCTGGGATATCCAGGTTAACACCCCCATCTCACACAAGTTGGTTCTGTAGTGTATAGCATTTATATTGTTTAAATGTCAAATAATTTGCTGGCTTCATGCATGAAACATACTGCAAGTCAGATGCCTCTTAATATCTGGTAGAAGCTCCCTGGTGATTCACCTGCACGCTGCTGGCTGTAGGGCGCCAGGTGATTCATATGTTTAACAGGAGGATCTTTTCGTTAACTCAAACGAGTTACACCCATTTTGGATCTGGCCCCATAGGTATATAGTCTTAGAAAACAGACATTTTACTCTGACTTTTTAAAAAGTACTTAAAAAGAGCACAGGGTACTTTGCCTTTAAAAATGATTGCCCACCTCCTCCTGTCTTTAATTTGGAGTTGTGTGCTCCAGGTCACTCTGTACATAGCCCGGACGGGAAGAAGCCAATACTTAATCCAGTTATTTTACTGTCTGCACTTATGGCTGCAGGAGAGAGCTACAGAAACCACCGCTGCTGCAAACAATGTAAGAGAAGTGCTTAAGGTGCGGAAGAAGGATCAGGAAAAATCTTCCACCCATCCTGCTTTCTGCTCAAGAATCCAGGCTTGAAGCAGAGTGGCTGCATGAGCCTTTGGTGAGGAGGAACCCTCCCTCCTCTCTCCCAGACTTCGCCTTCTTGCACTTGCTGAAATTTCAGAAGCCCCTTCTGTTCCTGCAGGAGTCAATGACTTGGGAACTGGCAGGTCCATTGGCCCTGCTGCCCCTCCTTTCCAGCTCCCCAAATCGTGGCTCATTCCCCTCAGCACAGCAGAGCTGCATCAAATCTGCTGAATTTGGGGCCACCGGTGGACAAGAAGGGTGGTCCAGGACTTTCCCCTTTGTAATAACAGCACCTTCTTAACCAGCAGATCTTCTCCCTGGGAGACTTTTGAATCCTATGTGTTTACTGACAGAAACTAGAATTGCCAAGCCAGTGGAGGTATGAAAAAGCAAGATGGCTTCTATTCTGTCTTCTGCATCATCAACGAAACAGTCAACTTGCAGCCTCTTTAGGGCTGCTGCTGCACTAACTGAAGAGTCAGGAAAGACACAGCTCCACTTTTTTCCTGATTCACCAGGTTGAAGTCACGGGGCTGGCACTTAGAAGAGACATCTACTGACCTGCAGCCAGGGCAAATGTGATTGGGAGTTCCTGGTTCAAATTCAGCCCCTAGCTTAAGCAGGCAGAACTCTGATAGGTTTCAGTGGGAGTTGTTCCTGTTTACACCAGGGCTGAGTCTGGTGCTTGGTTAAAGAAAAAACATGAAACAGCACAGTGATCATTTTGCAGCATTTAACCTCACTCTAAATGACCCACTCAGCTTAAATGTATCAGCCAAATCTTGGTATAGGTGCTGAGGAGCAGGACGTAGCTCTTTTGATTTACAGAACTGGTGAATATCATCCAGGACACAACGTGCGCTGTATGTTGCAATGAGGCTAGCGGTGCTGAAAGAGGGTAATGTTTGTAATCAGAACTTTCCTTTGCAAACATTGAATCATTTTGTTGTGAAAGCCGGACACAGAGATGAATGACTCACTGTTGGCAGCATATATGGTATCAGTAGGCTCATTTTACTGGAACAGGGGGGCTGAGGTTTGATATCATCTCTGTGCTCCCAGAATGCTAATGAGTAACAGCACACTGTGGCCTCTATTGATCTGCGATTTACTTCTTCCAGCCTTTCACCAGTCTCTGCGCAAAAAAATACCCAAGTTGAAGGAAATCACATTGTTCATTGTTCTACACATCTCTCTTGCTGGCCGTATTTTTCTAAGCTTGGATTTTTTTTAATCAGGCTAATGTTTTACAGCAATAAAAGGTGAAACCTCATGAAAAAATGGGCTAAAGTTGGGTGCCTGGAAGAGACAAGGGCAGGGCTGATCATGACAAACAGACCTGTACATCAATGGTTCTAGACCCAGACCCACTTGATGTGGGGTGAAAGTCATTTACCTCCTAATGCCTATTCAGTGCTCTGTGGGGAATGAGTGTTGATCTCCATTCTATTCCTAGATGGCAAGTGTCCACATCACCAAAGGCATCATCACACTGATCCTTAATTGGAGGAAACCTCAGCAGAGAGGCCAAAGACTGAATGAGTGTCTAAACTGATCTATCTTCTCCTGGTGACAGAAGGTCTTTGCAGGTCACAGTTGAGACACAGTGGTAGGAAGAACCTTGCACTGCTGCTGCCGATTCTGTACCAGTATCTGCTGTGGTAGAGAACTTCAGTCTCCACCGTTATCACTCTTGATCTTTAAGAGTCAGTTGAAAGAGTCCCGTTGACTTCAATGGGCTTTAGATCAGGCCATTAATAAGCACTGAATTCACTTTGAAACAACTGATGAAGTTTTAAAAGAAAGCTAACAGCTACTTATACTCACAGCTCATAAACAGATAATGTGACCCACATATTATGTAGTGCATCAATACCTGAATCAAAGACAGGCCATCTCAAATGAGTATGTGCACACACACACACGCACACACACACATACTAGTGATGCAGCAGGTTTGTGGTTGTAGATTAGGCTATAGTGAAATGAAATCCCCATCTATGTCCCCCCTTTATGGATCTTGAAAGGCCAGGCGGTACAAAGTTCGTTCCTGTCCTGATTAAGCTGTTTTTCAGCTTATAAAATGATTCAGTCAAAAAAAGCAGTCACAGCTTCTAGACAAAAGCTTTCTAAAAACAACCTCCTCCCCATAAAGATCTCCTATGTAATATGTGAGTATAGGCTAACCTATTTAATTGAGTGTTTATATTTAGAATTTAGTGCTGCTAAAGGAAAGGTTAATGCTGAGTGAACAGTGTGATTTCAAAAGTGACCAGCAAAGGGAATGTGAACATTGAATCAAAAGTCTTCTTGCTGGCTGCAAGATTGCTATTGCGAGCCTAGAATGCATGATACTGAAGTATCACAGATTCTGGAAAATCTTATAGAATGTAACAGAAAATGGTAACCTTGCTAGAGGTTTAATTAAACGTTTTTGAGAAATAGAAAATTATGTCTCTGTTACAGAATTTTATAGGATGGTTCACAAAATCTATAGAAGGGATCAAATTTTGTTAGTCTATCAGTCTAATTTTTTGTTGGTGTAAGTTGTCATTGCTGTTACCTTCAGTAGAGCTACACCTGTTGCTACCAGGAGAAAATTTGGCCCTACAGGTTTTCGGAACATTTGTTGAATTACGCAGCAAACTTTATGCTGGCATTTCCTAACTCACTCACTCACTCTCTCTCTTTCTCTCTCTCTCCCTCTCACACACACACACACTTTTAATAGGATCAGCAGATATTATATTGGGGGGAGATTGAAGGGAGAGATACCTCTGAGGGAATCCCACAATCCCTGTCCCGCTATAAGAAGTCTGTCTCTAGAAAAAGCTGTTCAAGAAGAACATTAAATCAATCAGTTTCAGGTGCTGGTTATAGGCTCCACTTTTAAGTTAATGGGGAAATGTTTGTGTTTCTTTAAGCAGTTAGTTACCACCAGTTTCCTTAATCCAGGTACCTATTTATCTTAATTATAAATGAAAATCAGCTTTGATCACATACAATTTCATTGCATAATCTGTTTCAATGCACTATTGTTTAGCTCACTTAGTTTGCTATGATTAAAAGGATTTGTATTTCACACTGGGTAGGAAGTCCTATTTAAATATTTCCTGGTTTTGATCTCCGTACAGGGAATTAATTTATGTTCCTGCTAACAAAACAAAACCAAACCCTGCCCCCCGCAACACGACGCTACTTGATTGAATCATTTGAACTGCCATAGCATGAGCCACTAGCTCAGTGGGTTAGGCCCTCAGGTTTTGATTCAGAGTTGCTACATTCCTGTGTTTGGCACAGGAACAGTGAGGGGGACAAATGTAGCTTTAAGTCATCTTTTGCACCCCCTTTCTTGTGAGCCTTGCTAGGCCAGTTAAAGCATGAGTTCCAACCTGGGGGCTGCTACCCCAATGGGGCTCGCAACCACTCTCCTTTTCCTTATGGCTAGATGGTCTCAAAGTTTCTGTTGTAGCATAGCCACACAGCACACTTCACTCCAGCCCCTTTCTTTCCCCTTCTCACCTCTGGCATGGTCCCTTCACTCAGGGCAGTGATGAGGATGGCATAGAGCCATCCCACTAGCTGTGTGCTGGAGGGGGAACTCCCTTACATCGGCTGTATTCCCTGCAGGGGATTACATCCTTTTACACCACCAGAGTGGGTATGAATGGATCTTAATGCTACTGCTAACTGGTTTCTTACTGCTCCCAAATCAGGGTATTGCCCGGTGCTCATTTCAGGTAGGAACTATCATCCATGTGAAGCTTTCCTGCTTATTTTTCCAAGAGAGAGTTAATGGATCAAGGGAGATGTCTTTATAATGACCTGGGAAAATTCCTTCTAAATTACTCAGTGGGATTTTAGATCAAACAAGATTAACAGTCCCCCGCTCCCACATACACACATTCCAGACTCCATCCCAGAATTTGTTGGATTTGGGGAGATTTAGTTATTGCTGAGTAGGTGTCCACACAACATGGACAAGTTCAATAAAGCAGATAGAACCAGCTTACTTTATTACCAGAACCAACCCATACTGCATTAACCCAAGCAGCCAGCCCTCACATAGGGCACTAAAATCTTCTGTTTGTTGGCTTACCTCTCTTCCTTTCTGACACTTCAGACAGATAAATCCTAGACTGGATTTTGTGCCAGTGTGAAATGGATTTTGTCTTTGTGGCAAGGATTCTAGTTTAAACTTTTGACACTTGTATGGGTGACCAGTATTTCTCATGTTTCACAGGTTTTAGGACCTCAACTGTGCTTACATCTCATCTTACCATAGAAAGGAAGCAATGAAAAAAATAAAAAACAACATCCCAAAACAGGGACACGTTTCCCCACCAGTTGCCCTCACAAAAAATGAGTTCTGTTCAAACCACTAAGGCGGGGTTGAAGTTTGCAATGGACTGTCTGCAAATTAATCCTCTGTGTCTCCACCAATTGATGTCACCGTAGTTTATGAGGATCCAGGGAGTGGTGTAGAGTAAATGTAGCCAGTAAAAATGAAACACAAACAAAATTACATTTTAGAGAGTGTGTTATTTTACAGCTTTTACTTCCCTAATCCCTGCCCCTGTTCGGGATTCGGTAATCTTTGCCTGTCTTTTATGATCAGTTTAAGGCTGTAATATCCTTTCACAGTTTTTCCAGCACAGATCTGCTCCCCAATTTTTCTCAGAAAAGTTGACATAGTCCTAATCATTTTATATTAAGTGCAGGAATTATAACTAAGCAAAGGGTCTGGCATGTCAGGTGTATCAAAAGAAGCTCTAAATTACATTTGATGGGTGCATCATTCCCTATGAAGTTTCACACATACCATGAACAGTATTAATACAAGGCTGGGTTTTAGTGGATTAATACTTTTGAACTTCATACATAAAACAAGTTCTTTGCAGATACCCCCTGCAAGTCCAGGGAAGTCAGTGGGGTTAAATGGGATGAAAGTCTGGGTAGAATTTGGCTTGTAGAGCCCCACACTCTGTTGCATCCCCCTTGAAATAATTGGAATTACACCAGTGTAGAATTTGGCCCTCAGGCCCAGATTTTTAAAGGTACTTTGGCATGCATTGCAGTGCTCAGCATCGCACCCCCAACTGATTTAGGAGCCTAAATTGCATTTTCAAAAAGGATTTAGGCTGCTCAAGTGCCTAAATCCTTTCTGAGAATGCAATTTAGGTTCCTAAGTCAGTTAGATGGTGCAACACTGAGAGCAACTATGCCTAAATACCTTTAAAAATCTGGGCCTCAAGTTACTTTTAGCACCAAAGGACCATTTCCATTATGAAAAGAGATTGTATAGTTTCAAATTTACCAGTATTAATCCCTCACGCGTGATGCTGACTGGTGTGCCTTTAAGGGTGAGCTCTAATGTACATGGGGTAACTGCACACACTGCAAATTCCGCTAAATATCCTGTTCTCCTGCACAATTGCTATGGGTCAAATTTTCAAATACCACTTCTGAAATTGCACACACCCATTTTGCATGTGCAAATAGGCAAGTGTAAATGCAAATCAGATATGCACATATTTCTCTACCTAATTTGCAGATGCAAACACCTTTCTGTACCCACAAATTGATGTGCATGCAATAGGCCCAAGCCAAGGCAAACATGAATTACTCCATTAACTCCAAAGGGACCAGATTTCCTTGTGGAATTTTAGAGACCAGTTTGAAAATTTGGAAAGAGAACTTTCCAGGCATCTGACCAATTTATGCATAATTTTAAAAGGTATATCATTTGCAAAGAATTACATAGTTATAAAACTTTATAGCATTTTGCATGGTATTTTAGTATTTCTGCTTCAGTCCCATATGATACCAGGAAATGCAGAAGTACCCCAATTATTGAGGATTTGGGGAAGATTTGGTCAAAAATTGGGTCAGCGTTTTTTTGGGTTGGTTTTTATTTTATCCGATCCTATGCACCCATTCTCAACATCAGCAATCTCCAGTTCAACTGAAAGGTAAAGGAGTTACGTCAGAGGGAGAGAAGGTCTAAGCTTAAAATGTAACCAAAAAAAAAAAAAGAAGAACAGAGAGACAAAAGTTTGCGGGCCACTGGGAAAATATATATTTATATATACGCAGAGGGGTGTTGGCATGAAAAGGTAATCTCTCCCATATGGTGTGGTGACTCTTTGTGTTCACTTTCTTTATATGACTGCTCATATTCATTATGTTTGTTTTCTTGTGGGATGGCAAATTGCCATCTCCACGAAGGCAGCTCACCGCAGCACCATGACCTGTGGGTAACGTGTCAATTGACTGCCGGTTCCAAAGAAGTTGATTCCTTAACAGAATTCCAACGTGGAACATTAAAAACTTGAATCAATCCCTTCCTCTTGTCTTAAAGAGCCCAAGCAGTCTTGTGACAGCCATTAATTAATGTGCTGATTGGAATACCGTCCACTGCGTGTTGGTTTTTTTCCCCCTTCCTATACTGACTAGCCAAGCCACAGTCTAAGAACCCTGAGCCAGATGCTCAGCTAATGAAAAATCTGAATTCAGTGGAGCTAGGCTCATTTACAGCAGCTGAGCCTTCTACTCTGTGTAATAAGGCAGTATTCCAGCCATTGTAATACCAGACACACTCACCCAGTGGGTTGGTGGTACACTGTCTCCTTTTATGCCTGCTTTACTGAGAAAACATGACATGTCAACAACTCTCAAACTTGTAGGAAATGCCACACAGTTTAAAAAAAAGAAAAAGATTATTGGAGATCGTGTTCCCCAGAGGAAACATTTGAAAGAGCTTCCCTGCTCCCTTCCAGCTGCTTTCATCTCTGACTCACAGCATGAAAATGAAAGATACTATTGGAAGAAATTTTTCTTTCTCAGTGTTTGTGTAATGAGTATTATATTAACTTGGGTTTGGATCTACTGTGCTTTACCATTTCCCTAATCCCTCCTATAATAGACACACAGATTAGACACACACACACACACACACACTTTTAAAAATACTAATTGAGTAATCTTCACCTGAAATATTAAAATGACGATTCTAGAAGCAGTGCAGGATTCAAAAGATTGGTACTAGAGGAGGTTTTGGAATTAATTGAGAAACTTAACAGTAACAAGTCACCGGGACCAGATGGCATTCACCCAAGAGTTTTGAAAGAACTCAAATGTGAAATTGCAGAAATATTAACTATGGTTTGTAACCTGTCCTTTAAATCCGCTACTGTACCCAATGACTGGAAGATAGCTGGCAATTTACAGACCAGTAAGTCTACTGTCAGTACCGGGCAAATTATTTGAAACAATAGTAAAGAATAAAATTGTCAGACACATAGAAGAACATAAATTGTTGCGCAAAAGTCAACAGGGTTTCTGTAAAGGGAGATCATGTCTTACTAATCTATTAGAGTTCTTTGAGGGAGTCAACAAACATGTGGACAAGGGGGATCCAGTGAACACAGTGTACTTAGATTTCCAGAAAGCCTTTGACAAGGTCCCTCACCAAAGGCTCTTACGTAAATTAAGTTGTCATGGGATAAGGGGGAAGATCCTTTCATGGATTGAGAACTGGTTAAAAGACAGGGAACAAAGGGTAGGAATAAATGGTAAATTTTCACAATGGAGAGGGGTAACTAGTGGTGTTCCCCAAGGGTCAGTCCTAGGACCAATCCTATTCAACTTATTCATAAATGATCTGGAGAAAGGGGTAAACAGTGAGGTGGCAAAGTTTGCAGATGATACTAAACTGCTCAAGATAGTCAAGACCAAAGCAGACTGTGAAGAACTTCAAAAAGATCTCACACAACTAAATGATTAGGCAACAAAATGGCAAATCAAATTGAATGTGGATAAATGTAAAGTAATGCACATTGGAAAAAATAACCCTAACTATACATACAATATGATGGGGACTAATTTCGCTACAACTAATCAGGAGAAAGATCTTGGAGTCATCGTGGATAGTTCTCTGAAGACATCCACGCAGTGTGCAGCGGCAGTCAAAAAAGCAAACGGGATGTTAGGAATCATTTAAAAAGGGATTGAGAATAAGACGGAGAATATCTTATTGCCTTATATAAATCCATGGTACGCCCACATCTTGAATACAGCGTACAGATGTGGTCCCCTCATCTCAAAAAAGATATACTAGCATTAGAAAAGGTTCAGAAAAGGGCAACTAAAATGATTAGGGGTTTGGAACGAGTCCCATATTAGGAGAGATTAAAGAGGCTAGGACTTTTCAGCTTGGAAAAGAGGAGACTAAGGGGGGATATGATAGAGGTATATAAAATCATGAGTGGTGTGGAGAAAATGAATAAGGAAAAGTTATTTACTTGTTCCCATAATATGAAAACTAGGGGCCACCAAATGAAATTAATGTGTAAGAGGTTTAAAACAAATAAAAGGAAGTTGTTCTTCACTCAGGGCACAGTCAACCTGTGGAACTCCTTGCCTGAGGAGGTTGTGAAGGCTAGGACTATAACAGGGTTTAAAAGAGAACTAGATAAATTCATGGAGGTTAAGTCCATTAATGGCTATTAGCCAAGATGGGTAAGGAATGGTGTCCCTAGCCTCTGTTTGTCAGAGGGTGGAGATGGATGGCAGGAGAGAGATCACTTGATCATTACCTTTTACGTTCACTCCCTCTGGGGCATCTGGCATTGGCCACTGTCGGTAGACAGGATACTGGGCTGGATGGACCTTTGGTTTGACCCAGTATGGCCATTCTTATGTTCTTATGGTAAGGGCCATGGGTCCTTTCCCTTATTGATCAGAGGTTTGAATCAAGTTGTTGTGGACCAAGTGACATATCTCTCTGGTGACTGCCAAAGCCAATGGGGTATAGTAGTAACTGGAAGTCAGCATAACTCCTAGGCAGGGTGTTCAATACTGGAGAATCTACTGGGCACTGCTCTGCTTCTCACCCCATAGAGCTGAAATTCAGACTACACACGGTGTCAAGTCTAGAGATGGTCACCAACCTGTATTGCTCTCACGCCTATCCACCCTTTTCATTTCATGAACAAAAATTGAAATTTGAAATTTTTTTTATTAAAAATGAAAAACTGGCAGTGCTGAGGGCTCCCCCTACTCACGTTTCCCCCTTTTTTCCTTCCCTCCCCCTTCCCCCACTCCCATTGGCAAGATGGATAAAGGGAAGGAAATAGGATGGGCAGAGAGAATGAGAAAACCAGAAACATTTCATAATTTGTTTTTCATATTTTTGGGTCAAGAAAAATTGGAAAGTTAAAAACAAAACAAAAATTTTCTTCACAAAGTTTTGGTTTTAAAAGGGGTGGGGGGCACTTTTCAGTCTAAAACCATGATGAACACATTTTTTCAGCCAGCTCTAGTCCAGTCCTGTCGAGCAGCCTGCTCCAAAACTATGTAGAGGAGCACTAGTGGGTTAGATTTATTGCGGGGCTTCTGCACCCAGAGGCATGCGAGGATAAGGTAGGAGCATTTGGGCCATAGCCATTAGAACGTGTCTTAGGGAGCCAGTGTTCATGGATGGTAATATGCAATAGGTTTATGTTCATGTGTAGTAAACATATATTATATCTTCTGTGCATAATCTAAATGTTTAAAATGTGCACTTGAAAATGTCTAAACACACTTTTAGGATGTTTAGCAGTGGTATTCTCATCACATCACCTGCTATATTTTATAGCCATCTATTTTGAGGCAGATAAATATGGTAAATCTGGCCGCCTATCCTCCGAGGATACCATCATTGTTCTCACTATGCTGAACTTCATGGCAGCAAGCAGGCACAATACTCACATCCTCCTCCTCCTCCAAAAGCAAAGGGCCCCATCATTTGAATGAATAGAGAATCTGCTTTAGATAGCAGCAGTATGTGTCACACAGCTGAGGAGTTCTGGTTCCATCCCAGACAAGGCAGTGAAACACATAAACAATAGCCAGTTCATTACAGTAGAACGTTTTCTTCCAAAGCATAAAGGAAAATAAAATCCAAGATCTGGTTTCTTTACATCATGATACCTGTGAAGACTACAGAGTATAATCTACAATTGTATTGTGTCTGTGAGGTTTGCTCTAAGTGATAAGGGGATATGGTCATCCTCTCACAGGTAATGTATAAATGGATGAGAAGAGACTGATGTTTGCCTGTTCTATATAGAGTTGATTGCCTCATTTCCTCTAGCTGATGTGTCTGGAGCGCCATGGAAGGTGCGCACAGTAAGAGACCAAGCAAAGAGTTTAGCTCAAACTTCTTTTAAAAAGGAAGTAACAAGAGAATCTTATGTTGGTGTGACTCTAGCTAAGGTTTCTTTACCATTTCCATTACAGCATCTGGGCTCTGAGGGGTTCATAATGCAGTCACTTTGATCTATGCCAGGACAACATTTGGCTTTCAGTGTGCTAGTTTCTCAAAGCTTTGATTAAGATGAGCTTCAGCTAAGTATTCACATTTTTTGGAGATGATCTCAGCCAAAGCGAACCTCTGCACCTTTTAAAGTTTGCCCACAGTTAGTGGCAATTCAGGTCTTTCTTGGTCTGATTACTTTAATCATGGGAAACTTTTGCTATTCTGAACAAGGAAGTGCAGTGACAGTGGTTGTCTTCTCCTTTCTTTGAAGAATAGGGAGCTTTTGCTTGCCTGTCCCCATACTCCTGAGCCAAAATTCAACCCTGGTGTAAAGAAATGCAATTCCACTGACTGTGTAGTTGCAGCCACATAATCCAGATCTAAATTAGTCATCTAGGGAAGTGGTTCTCAAGCAGGGTTACATGTACCCCTGGGGGTAAGCGGAGGTCTTCCACGGGGTACAGCAACTCATCTAGATATTTCCCTAGTTTTACAACAGGCTACATAAAAAGCACTAGCAAAGTCAGTACAAATTAAAATTCCATACAAACAATGACTTGTTTATACTGCTCCGTATACTACACACTGAAATGTAAGTACAATATTTATATTCCAGTTGATTTATTTTAGAATATAATAAAAATGAGAAAGGAAGCAGTTTTTAAGTGATAGTGTGCTGTGACACCTTTGTGTTTTTATGTCTGATTTTGTAAGCAAGTAGTTTTTAAGTGATGTGTAACATGGGGGTACGCAAGACAAATCAGACTCCTGAAAGGGGTACAATAGTCTAGAAAGGTTGAGAGCCACTGCTCTAGGGTGATATGTTGGCCCTATTGAAGTCAGTGGCAGAAGTCCTGTGGATTTCAGTGAGGCCAGGATTTTACTCCTAGTGTCTAATAGTCCAACAACTGACAGAAGAGAGTAGGAGTAGGTGAACTGGATCAGATAAAAAAAACCCAAGTCTCCTTCCAAATCCTCAACCAAAGCTTTATTCAGACCTAAAGAATTTTCCAACTGAAGTTCTGTTAGGTTTCCTTCAGTTTCATACACCAGCAGCTGTTATTCAGTTTCATACACCAGCAGTTCTACGCACTGTCTAGAGGTGAAAGGATCAATAAAATACCCTGAGAAGCAGCTCTTCTTGCAGTATTTCAGGCCTGATCTATAGCAGGAAGTAGAGCAAATCCCTCAGCAGAGCCAGTTTTGATATATTTTCCAGCACAGCTCTGTTTACCACAATGTATTTTCTGAATGTTGAGTTGCTTCTCTGAGTGGAAGCTCCAAACCTTTTGAGATTTGCCCATCAATAGATGTACCTGAACCTCAGACATACAGTACACCAATACCTAGGCAGGCAGAAAGCACAAAAGGCTCATTATGGACTACCGCATCTTGATGTTGGACAATTTCCTGTAGGGCATATCCCTACTCTGAACTATGCTTTTGTTCCTGGAGGTGCATATTACTAGAAAACTGAGGCTTTTCATTTTCTATGGACTGCACCCTCTACCTTTCTAAGCAACCTCCTGACACAGAAACAGTAGTCCTTTTGCCGACAGTGGCTACAGACTGAGAGAGCGTAGATGCACACACTGTGCTCTCTCATGGCGGTCTGACTTTCATTCATTTTTTGATTTTTTTACTTGCTGTGAAAGAACCGCTCTTTTAGGCTGAAAGTACACACTTTCTACGCGTGGATGGAAACAAGAATAGGCTGTAGAGCAAAAGGCATCAGATAAATATGCCACACTCCCTCTTATTTTCACGTGTCAATCATAACGTTCTTTTAATATAGTTTGTTGAATGAAAGAACGAGGTGTTAAAAATAAGTTGTCTCGCTGTTTCCTGGACAACCACCGTCACCGCAGTGGTTTATCTCGGTGTTTTCAGACCTGGCGGTGAATATTATGAATGAAGCATGCACAATGCAAAGCATTTCAGGGTTTAATATGTTGGGCTAATAGGACAGTTGCCTCTAAATCCGGTACCTGCTGCACAATGTAGGATTAGCTTGCAAGAAAGCAGAAATTGAATGTGTGTCAATTTTTTTTTAATTCACTCTCTTTCTGGTAGAGCCCCTCAGCAGGCAGCGTTTTCTGCCTGTCGGGCAGAAATCTAGAGGTTGAAGTGTTGGCTGGGAACAGGCATATGTTCCCTCAGCCCATACTTCAGGATCGCTGCAGAGCTATTGCGTTGCAGGGGAAGCTTTCAAATTAAATATCCTGGTTGTCTTAGTGACTACAAACACACACTCTTGGTGCATCTAACAGGGAAGATAAGAAGTGGGCTTGCCACAACTCTTTGCCAAAACTTTGGTTGGGTCAAATTCAGTCCGAAGTGTAGCTTTCTGGCGGTAATGGAGATGAAGTGAGCTGTTGCTCACGAAAGCTTATGCTCAGATAAATCTGTTAGTCTGTAAGGTGCCACAAGTCCTCCTTTTCTTTTTGCGGATACAGACTAACACGGCTGCTACTCTGAAACCTGTAATGGAGATGTGACTTCTTACACCAGGTCAAAGTGTCTGGGCCCAAAGGATCAAGTCAAAAGACATTAAAATCTTCATTGTGAGAAACAATTACACACAAAATCCCCCTTTAGAAAGAATCAGAAGAAACTGAGGGAAGTGACACACACACACACACACACACACAACAGAAAATAGGTGATAATTTAGCCAATAGGATTGGTTTGCCATTCTAGGTTGAGCAAAGGCTAGGTGTAAAAACAGCAGTGTGCTCTCGTTAACTTGAAATGAGCTATAGCCCATACATTGAGTGACAATTGATTCATTATAGATCAATCGCTTTGATTATGTGATAGGTTTCAGAGTAACAGCCGTGTTAGTCTGTATACGCAAAAAGAACAGGAGTACTTGTGGCACCTTAGAGACTAACCAATTTATTTGAGCATAAGCTTTCGTGAGCTACAGCTCACTTCATCCGATGCATCCGATGAAGTGAGCTGTAGCTCACGAAAGCTTATGCTCAAATAAATTGGTTAGTCTCTAAGGTGCCACAAGTACTCCTGTTCTTTTTTTGATTATGTGATGACAAAGAAGTCTTAGTGTTACACAACAATCCCACAACAAACAATGCTTTTTCTAATGGATATTGACTGGAAAATAAAAGAAATAGGAAAAAGTTGTTAAACTTGGGGGCCTCCTCTCTATTCCCTGCCCCAGCCCAAGCCTTCCCTTTAATAGAAATCAAATACAGTGATCTTCAGTGTGACTGCTGTGAGCCAGAATCTCAAGTGGCATAAACTAGCTTTGATTACAATGGACCTACACCAGTTTAAACCAGATGAGACTCAGGCCCATTGATAGGAGAACTTCAAAGGGTCTGGCAGTTGAGTTTAGAAAGACAACCAGCTATTAATCAGATGTTAAGAATTATAACATTCATAAACCGGTCGGAGAACACTTCAATCTCTCTGGTCACGCAATCACAGACATGAGGGTCGCTATCTTAAAGCAAAAAAACTTCAAATCCAGACTCCAGCGAGAAACTGCTGAATTGGAATTCATTTGCAAATTGGATACTATTAATTTGGGCTTGAATAGAGACTGGGAGTGGCTAAGTCATTATGCAAGGTAGCCTATCTCCCCTTGTTTTTTTCCTACAAACCCCCCTCCCCAAGACGTTCTGGTTAAACTTGGATTATTGCTGTGCACATTGTAAGATGAGCTATTGCCAGCAGGAGAGTGAGTTTGTGTGTGTGGTTTTTGGAGGGGGTGTGTGTGGGGGGGGGGGGTGAGAAAACCTGGATTAGTGCTGGAAATGACCCACCTTGATTATCATGCGCATTATAAAGAGAGGTTTCAAAGAGGGATGGGCTATTACCAGCAGGAGAGTGAGTTTGTATGTGTGTCTGTGTGTTGGGGGAGGGGGGAAAGAGTGAGAAAACCTTGATTTGTGCTGGAAATGGCCTTCCTTGATGATCACTTGATGATCACTTTAGATAAGCTGTTAGCAGCAGGACAGTGGGGTGGGAGGAAGTTTTGTTTCATGGTCTCTGTGTGTATATAATGTCTTCTGCAGTTTCCACGATATGCTATGCATCCGATGAAGTGAGCTGTAGCTCACGAAAGCTCATGCTCAAATAAACTGGTTAGTCTCTAAGGTGCCACAAGTACTCCTTTTCTTTTTTCTTTTTAGCTATTCACTTGTTTATCTGAAGCTGTGAGCGTAGCTGTGTAACAATCATGTCTGTTTTCTCTGTACTGCACCTGTAAATTTCTAATGTGTCACTCTGGCCACAAGGAGAGCTGCCATTTTGTGAGGCAAAGTCGATGCACCATGTTACAGAAGAGGGGCATACACAGTGCTTTCTCTCGGAGACTTCTCTTCTGTTTGCTTACTTTGCTGTTCCTCTTGCTCTAAAATCAAAGTTTATTGAGATTCCAAGTATATGGTTGCTCTTGGATGATGAAAACACAAAACAGACATACCTGGATCTCTTGTGTCTGACAGTTTGGCCTGGAGATCTCATACCAACCACAAGAACACCCTCTTTTCCATTCCTAGCCAGAACTCAGAAAGGCACAAACATGAAAAATAATGTTAACTGAACTTTTTCAAATCTCAGAAACATTTCTACTACGATGGGGTTTGGCAGGTGGGAGGCCCATCCTTCGGTAATACTCCTCATCTCACTGACCGTGCGATATTTCTTAGCCAGTTGTAGCATGTTAAGGTAAACAAAACTTGTCAGCCACATTAAAAGCCTTGAGCCAGGCTTTTCCTTCCATTTATGGAAGCTCTTATCAGACTACCATCTGCGCTTAATTTCTTGTGAACAGCAGAAAGATTACCTACAGTACTGTATCAAGTGATAACTAGGAAAACACTTGTCTCAAAAACTGACCTAAGTGCCCCAGCAACCCAACTTGGTTTCAGACATCAGTGGAGGTACAGCTAAGGAGGAGGAATAGTTGATGTGACCAATCTCCATTTTTAGTCATGTCATAGTAGCTGGAGGTATAGGAGAGCAAAATAAGGAGCTAATATATTTGGGGCATATGGGACTGGTAAGAAGAGAGCTACCACAGCTTAGGCACTGAGCTGGTGCTAGTGTAACCCACACACCTCCTGGGTGTGGTACTCTGTCCCCTCTAGTGGCACCCAGACCACTTAGAGCAGAATGAGTCTGCTACACCCTTAGTTAAGAGCCATGTGGCTTTTAGCTCATGTATTGAGCTCCAGAGGTCCCAGGTTTGATCCTGCCCACCGACCATCAGGGTCTGTCGGCATTACGCTAGTGCTGCAAACAAGCTGGCATAAGGTGGTGCACTTTCCATTGCTTTTAGTCATGTTCTATCACCTTGTGGTAGGGGTGAATTTGGCCTGCTATTTCTTAGGATGCTTTCTGTGGGCAATAAAGGAGGAGACTGTCAAGACCTGGTTGTTAATCTGGAGGCAGACTACTGCATTGCTCTAGATCAGAGGTGGGCAAACTACGGATGTGACCTGTGGGACTGTCCTGCCTGGCCCCTGAGCTCCTGGCCCAGAAGGCTCGCCCCCGGCCTCTCCCCCGCTGTTCTCCCTCCCCCGTAGCTATGCCACCGCGCGGGCAGCGGGGCTGCGACCTCCTGCCGCTCTGAGTAAGGGGGCAGTGGCAGTGCATGCGTGCGGCGGCAACAGGGCTGGGTAGGGGTCCCGGGTGGCAGTCAGGGGACAGGAAGCAGGGGGCGGTTGGATGGGGGGGAGGTTCTGGGGCGGTCAAGGGTCGGGGAATGGGGGGGTTGGATAGGGCATGGGAGTCCCGGGGGGCCTGTCAGGGGGCAGGGGTGTGGATAGGTTGGGTCAGTAGGGGACAGGGAGCAGGGGGGTTGGATAGGGGGTGGGGGGGTCCCAGGAGGGGGCAGTCAGGGGACAAGGAGCTGGCGGGGGGGGGGTTGGATGGGTCGGGGGTTCTGAGGGGAAGAGTCAGGGGGGCAGGAAGAGGGAGGGGTGAATAGAGGGCAGGGGCCAGGCTGTTTGGGGGGAATAGCCTTCCCTACCTGGCCCTCCATACAGTTTCATACCCCGATGTGGCCCTCAGGCCAAAAAGTTTGCCCACCCCTGCTCTAGGTAGAAGTTACTGTGTCTCCAACTTTCTGGCCTGGCAGAGGCTGGGACGGTTGCTCATCTCCTGAAGAGAAGGGGCACCTAACTGTTTCTTTCTAGAGTGCTAGAGAGCTCTCAGGAACTCAGATACTACAGTGATGGGCGTGGTATAAAGTGATAGCTATTTCAAGTCAGGCAGGAAGGGCTAGTCAGCATGATTGTGGGACCTGGACAACAGGAAAAGGGAAGAGAGGAAAATGCATTGCAATACTTTCCCTTTGTACATCTTTCATCAAATCATGACTTCCCTTCAAAACAGGATTCTAGGAAAATCCCAGTTTCCATTCACACAAAGAATGCCTTTATTCCATGAATTGAGATATTAATGAGGCCCACTTGTTCCTTTGGAATTAAGTAAAGAAACAGCGGACGATAAACTGAACTGACAGCTCTTTAGGAAGCTTCAAAATCCATGAGCGTTTTAGGACTTTGTTTCTTTAAAAAAGAAAAAAAAACAAAGTATGCAATTAGTGACTCAAAGCCACAGCAGGCTAGATGGCCCAGTTGCTATTAATGCAATTAGAGTCCATGTCCTTATAGCACTAGCACTTGTTTGAACTCCAGGCCTCCATTATGTCAAGAAGTTCATTGCTGCTTTATCCTTTCTAATGGTTAATAAAAGAAAAACGTAAGTGATGGCAACTGAAGTCATTCCTTGATGTCACTACAGCTGACAAGCAGGGATGACTGTAAGCTGTTTGGAGCAGGAACTGTCCTTTGTTATAAGCTTATATGGTGGCTATCACACTAGGGCCCTGATTCGTGCTACCACAGTACAAATAAAATAGCTTTCTTGTACAAATTTTCATATAACTGGATGTAACCCAAGGAACCCATGTGGGCAACAGACCAGGGAAGCAGGAGTGCGCAATTTGAAGTCTATATCCAGTGACTTGCCTAGATGGCATGTTGCCTAGACAGATATGTTTGCCCTAGGATCACCGTCTTCACAATATCTCAGCAAAGGGGGCTGTATGTGTCCTCTGCCGAAAGCTGCTTGTCATGATTATTGTGGGATGTTTGCATGGAAAATATTTTAAGGGTTCTATAATGTGTAGACTATAGTGTTCCAAAGCTTCTGGAGGTAAAACTGGTCCCCTGGGGCAGGTTGGTCTCAGAGCTAACTCAGTCAGGGGCGAGAACTGACATCCATTGGCCCAGCCTGGTGAAGTATTCATAGTCTAGAGACAGTGCAAGTTTGAGCCTTTATAAAGCACAGACAAGCCCCAAGAAAAAAGATCTTGAATAGGGGGGACCATCAGGGGTGAGCTGAAGATAGTGAGAGGCCCTGGTTATGAAGAGAAACAAAAGGCCTGGAACTGTATAAAGGGGATAAAGAAGAGCACAACTTGTGCCACACAAGATAGGATCCATTATGGAGACAACACTCAGCCACCACAAGTGCCATGAAACCTGGATCTCAGCTCCCATGAAAACTGGATCTCAGCTCTCTCCACTGGACAAGCACTGCACAGACTGACCACTGGGTGAGAAATACTTTATTAACAAGTTCCTTTCCTAGCTAAGCAGTACAGGCTCCAGTTTGCATTTTATATTTTTTTATCTGTAACCAAGTCTCCAATCCCTATACTGATTTCTGTTTGAACGTAATCTTTGTCAGATAAGCTTCTGGTTAGTTTTACTATAGACACCAGTAAGTGCTGTGTACTAAGGAGAGGGTTGAACTGAGGTGAAGCTAGAGAACCAGGAGAACTGCTTCCAGAGGCAGCAAGTGTGTGTGCATTGTAGGTATCCAGGAGTCAAAGTCTGGCTGCTTGAGTGCAAAAAACTGGAGAGTACAACATAGGCGCCGACTCCGTGGATGCTCCGGGGCTGGAGCACGCACAGGGAAAAATTAGCACTGGCAGCCAAGCTCCCTGCCCCCGCCCCACCTCACCTCCTCCTCCGCCTCCTCCCCTGAGCGCGCCACGTCCCTGCTCCTCCACCTATCTCCCAGTGCTTCCTGCCACCAAACAGCTGTAGCAAGCTCTGGGAGGGAGTGGGGAGGAGCGGGAACGTGGTGCGCTCAGGGAAGGAGGCGGGGAAGAGGCGGGGCTGGGGTGGGGATTTGGGGAAGGAGTTGAATAGGGGCAGGGAGGGGGTGGAGTTGGGTGGGGACTTTGGGGAAGGAGTTGGAATGGGGGCAGGAGGGGCTGGGGGCAGAGAGGTGTCGAGCACCCACCGGCGCGATTAGAAGTTGGTGCCTATGGAGTACAGACTGGTTGGAGGGACTTGTGCCCAGGGCCAGAGCAGAACTATGGGGGCTAACTATCTCCATAGATTTAGCCATAGGTTCTCTCTACTGTGCCCCAAGGACTCACTCAGGGAGCCTAAGGGCTGGGTGTGCCAATTGCTAGCCTGCATAGCAAAATAATGGGGTTTGCAGAGTCCTGAGTGTGTTACCAGTAGGGTTGCCACCTGTCTGGTTTTCGGGTTTCGGCAGGTGCCATTTGACACGCCCTGATGTCTGGGGGGTTTTACTGGGGGAGAGGGAAGAAGCAGAGCAGGGACAGGGCCTCAGGGGTCCAGTTACCAGCCATTAGAAAGGTAGCAACCCTAATTGCCAGCGGCCAGTAGTTTTGGCCAAGTTTCTTCCAGTGGGCACAGACAAAGGCTCCTTCATTCTATAAGCAGGTGATAGTGATTCATCCTGGAACCCTTGGGTAATCCCAGCAGTGCCACAGTGGCCATTTAGAGATTACACATACACATTACCTATAAACTAGGAGAAGTGTTAGGCTACATAGGGTTGTCAACTTTCTGACCGAATAAAACCGCTGTTCGGTTGAAAACTGAACACCTGGTAACCCATTATCTCTGATGCTTCACCGACAGTAATATACTTTGTGTGTATGTGTCTATATGTGTACACACAGGAGCCACCCTTCAGAAATTCTACCCATTTGAGAGGTTCTCGTTTCTATCCAAATCCCACATTTTAAAGATAAGGAATATCTCTGGAACTGTTGGAACTATAAGTGTCTGCCCCATGTGTAATACATATATTTCTCTCTAAATTTTCTTGTTTGTTTTCTTTCTTTGTGTTGTGTTATAAAAGCTATGTACGATCCCATCAAACCAGAGTGGAGATTTGTGGATTTGACATGTAGAAGCTAACCCATTTGATCCTCAAGGAACAATAGTCACCGGGGATGGAATTCACCACAGTCTGAGAGCAAGGCCCTTCACTCCACACAAGTGCTTCCATATGACGGTGATGGGCAGAATACATAATCTTCAGATAGATAAAATACTGAGAATTTTATCCTAAATCCCATCCTGGGCATGAGGGCGGGTGAACATAAGAGGTCAAGTACTGGTCACATTCAGGGCAGTTGGGAAAATCTTCATTGACTTCAGTAGGGATAGGATTTGGCCCAAGGTATGCTATTTAATCACAGATATGTCTTGACAGAGTCCCAGCATTCAGGAGTTAGATTACGAGTAAATAAGGCCTGCATTCACTACAATTTTGGCAACCTCTTCTCTTGGGCAGATTCTTCCTTCCTCTGACTCCTGCTGATTTTGCCTCCTCTTTATCTACTATAATATCTGAGTGCCTTCCATATTAATTCCCCTCACCCCCAGCAAAGGCTATTTCATATCTCCCTTTACAGGTCAGATCTCTGCTTAGCATAAGGAGGGGTTTGGGAATAAGAGGGGGGAAGGATGAAGCCCTGCCTCTCTGTGGCCCCACCCCTGCTCCTCCTCCTCCTCTTCCCCTTGAGGACCATCCCTCTCTGTGGCCCCACCTCCTGCTCCTCCTCTTCC
Source organism: Natator depressus (assembly GCF_965152275.1). Lineage (NCBI taxonomy): Eukaryota > Metazoa > Chordata > Testudines > Cheloniidae > Natator > Natator depressus. The sequence goes on from NC_134236.1 coordinate 131,062,852, forward strand.
CCCCATGGCCCAAACCCTGGCTTTTGGAAACTGAGGCTACCTGACTCCTTGCTCTCATTTTTCCAACCACCCCAACCATTTTCTCCCAGACCCTCAGTTTTCCCAACCAAACATCCCACTCCACTCCAGCCCACCACAGATAGATTCATTCTCACTCCAGTTCCCTCCCACCAACTTCTGATTGACTCCCTGCTTGCTCATGTTCTCTCAACCCACATTTCAGGATCACTGCAGGGTATTCAAAGCTATTGTCCAAGGGGGAAGTGACTTATGCAGATGACACTGTTGACCACT